>NC_071476.1:19572086-19882207 GCF_028500815.1 Rissa tridactyla
CCCTTGGATTTTACACGGTAGTTACTAATGCATTTTGGTTACCTGGTGAACATAATATTCAAGATCATAAAGCGCCGCTACTTTTTCATCCAGCGTGGAGGCAGAGCTGTTGAATTTGCTGATTAATTTAACCATAATTTCATAATCTGTTTCCATCTTCACGTTCAGCTTTTCAAACTCCTCCTTCAGCTGCTCTATGGGCCGGAACTTCTTCCTCACCTCTTCCTCGTGAGCCTTGAAAGCAGAAGGAGGAAACCAGATATAAAGGCAGGTGATAAAGAGAGTCAAGAAAGATGTAGAAAGAAACCCCAGCCCCAGGTTTACAAGGGGAACGTGGCTGTCTATGCAAACGATTTACCGCTGTGCATCACAGATAGGAGGGCAGTGCTGCAGGGTCCTCCTGAGAAGCCCAGGAACGCCGTTATCTGTAAGATACCCACCTTGGGTACCAGGAAGCACTCCCCGAGGAGCTGAGCCTGTACCTAAGGGCTTTGTCCACCATTTCTACGTCCTACATACTTTCCAAAACACCGTCAAGCCCAGAGGCAGGCACACAGAGAACAGCACTCCGTTTGCCTACAACTCGATGTTCTCAAGACCTGATTGTAAAAAGCCTTTAGGAACCTCCCCGAGTCTCACAGCTGACCCTGCCTGGAGCCGGAGACCTCCGGAGGTCCCGTCCAGCCTGAACTGCCCAGTGACTCCATGCCGGTGGCATCAAGGAGATCTCTTCAGATGTGTATGAAGACGCATTCCAACCATTTAACGCGTTTCAGGACGGCTTTGTCAGGGAAACATATGCAGTTGCTGGCGGGGACAGAAGCTGTCAGAAAGCGAAGCGGGGGACGGGCTGCGAGGTGGGGGCAGCTGGAGTGCCGTGCCATGGGGCTCGGCCAGGGGATACCTCGTCACGCAGCACGGCTCGTCTCCCTCGTACAACAACACCCCAAGGGCTGCGATGAACCGAGAGCTGCGGAAAGGCACGCGGTGAGAAGGAAAAGGTTCTGCCAGAGATCTACGAGAGCTCCAGAGCTTGGCAGGGACCGATTCTCCAGCATCGGCACCGGTGACACTGGGGCAGGCGGGGACAGAGCCTGCTGCTGCAGGGGACGGAGGAAGCAGAGAGCCCAGACTGAAGACGGGCTGCCCCGAGAGCAGGAGAAAGCGAGAAAGCCCCTTTTGAAAGGGATTCTGTCACAAATGAAAATATCAAACCGTGTTTTTATAGAGGAGCGACCCCCAGCTAGAGGGTTTGCAGGCGCAGTGCTCCCCCCGCACGCACCGCCCCGCTCCCCCACGCGTGAACAGAAGCCGAGGGCTCCAGCCATCAGAGAACAGCAACAACAAAAAAAAGAGCGATGGAAGTAAAGCGTTATCGATCTAACGGCAGCCATACAATCGGCGCTAATGACTCCTGGCCTAATTACTACAGGTAGCACATGGCAACGCAGAACACCATCCCCACCCCAACCGCCCGGAATTGCTTTTGCAGGAGCACAGACGGGAGCGGGCTCACTGTAACTCAATTTACTTTGACACAGTTACTTCAAGGATGAATTTGCTCCCTGCAGGAGCGATTTCAAATGGAGTACTTTAGGTCCATTAGATGTAGCTGTTTTTAGCCCAGTTGCTGGGACAATAGCTATTCTAACGGGTTTTTTTTTTTAACATACAGCTTATTTTCACGTATTAGTATCGCTAATTTCTGCATTTAAATGACACTCATTTCAAAAAGTCCTGCCAGCAGTAACGCTGGCTGCTACATAACCTTATGGAAACCAAAATAATGCCCTGGTGCAAGACGGGGGAAAAGGACTTTCTGCGACTCCAAGACTTTCTAGCTTTGACTCCTACCTCGGTTTTCCTTTGACTGTGACAGCGTCAAAGCAGCAGGAGGAGTCAGGGCTTAAGGAAATGCTGCTGAGTGTAAGAGAGGAAATAGGCTGTGTTACACCTGATGAGTCACATCTCATCCCACCAGTGTCACGCCAGCGGCTGGGGACCAGCTCCAAGCCTGGAGAGGGCTGAAAGTAGCACTTACATTCTCTTTTACTTTGGATTGTGGCCTATTTGTAACTACATTGGAAAATGAGAGCTTATATAAGGAAACGTCAACCTATCTTTCACCATGGCCATTTGGGTTTTACTACCCAGGGTGTGAGATCAGAAACCTAAAGCAAGGAGGAGAGCGAGTAGCAAAGTAACGTCCTTTACAAATACCACCACGCTGCAATCCAGTCCAGTTTGGGCATCTGCACACATTTTTGTGAACCAAGCGGCAGCTGAATAAATAAATCAAAACAATGGATAAAAATCCAACCAAACAACAGAAAGGACATCAGCCCGCGGGTTCACACAAGTGTTTGCAAGTAACTTTTTTGCATTATTAACTCCGGTCTAATCACATCAGCATCAGAAAGCTTAGGGGAGCAGCATCACGCCGGAGAGCTTATGGACCATACGTGCTTTGGGTTCACGGGAAAGATCCCATAGCTTGACTTTAGCATTGGTACGCCAAGAACGGCAGGAAGAAATTCGGTGTCTGGACGGCTCAGGTGGACGGTCACGTGGACACCATGCGCCTGGTTTGCCAGTTGAGGTCTCGCTCACTTGAGGAAGGACCAGGAAGCAGCAGCACCCGATGGCTGATCCGTCGCTAAACTGCTGATCCCAGCCCGCTCCGCCACCACGGCCCCTCTCCCCCTGCCAGCCCACGGGGTAATTTTTACCGAGAAACACCCTGAACTGTGAGAATATACTTAAGTGCTTATTAGCAGCTTGCAACACAAGGCCTTTAAGGCTGAAATTAATAAAATGGACCTATTCTTACAGGAAACCCAGGATTAGTACAAAAAAGGGTGAGAGCTTCCCAGGGAACTCTACCACTAACAGCCTAGCAAAGGTATTTTAGGTCCACGTTCACCAGAAGGCTCTGCACAGGATTTTCCCAAGCGATTACTTTAACCACCATATTTCTGAGACGTGCAACGTAGGGCGTTGGCATGCGCGTACTGTGCATCGCTTCGGAAACAGGGAATCGTTTCCTTACCTTTCTTTCTGCCTTCTCGCTTTCCTTCATTTTAGCCAACGCTTTTTTGAGCTCCTGGGACGTGAATGAATTTGAGTCAACATCCACCTTGCCCAGCCTTGCAGAGGAAACAAAAGAGTTTACGAGTGAACAGTTGTATCTATAATATTTTCATTGTGATATACTAGCGACCGACAATGTCAGGAGGAAAGGGCTAAATTTCCAGGCATCTCACTTAAAACACACAACAAACCTCCGCATGCTAGAAAAGATGCGTCCAAGTGCTGTATTTTGTGTGCGGTTTGCAGACAGCTCACCCTGATAATCAAAAACGGCTCTGTAATCTGCACACCGACCCAAAATCTCAAGTCCTAATGCAGTAAATACAGCTGATTAATTTATGCCTCTGAATTTCACGTAGCAATACAGAAAAGCAGGGAACGTTTCAGAGGAAAAACAAAACAGCACCGCTGCGCCGCTAGATCATTGTTAAGGACTTGCAAGCTTTAGCTGGAGATTTACAGCTGAAGTTCTGATGACCGTCGTACACAAAGTTAGGGCAAGGGTAAATCCCACCAGAAATTACACAGAAATGCTAAAAAACATGTTGCGTTGTTCTCTGCGCCCATCTCGTTGCTTCAGAGAGCGTTTATCTGGGCCACAAACGATGTTGCACAGAAAAAAGGAAAGCCAACTGTTGAGGCGTGACGGAGCTAAAGAGCCTCCGAACCGGAGTGACTGGGGGAGCGAGGGAAGCAGTGGCGAACCCCACGCTCGTCAGGGAAGAAAATTCCCCGTAGTAACTAAACCTGCCTTTGTTAGGAGGGCGCCAAGGGGAAAGTCAGCACCTTTTAAAACAAATTAAAAAACGTGGGTGCAGGGGAAGCCGTGTGATCTAAGGAGAACGCGGACAATAGCTGACGCGCCAGCGAATGCTGCACGCCTGCCGACCGCACCGAGTTACAAACAGTGCTGTCTGGCTCAGGTCAGCACAAACCGAGCCCCTCACAACGGCTCTGACGGTTCAAGCTCAGAAAGCAGGTTCGGAGAGACGGCTGCAGACATCGCAAAGGAATAAACGTCACTCGAAGAAGCCACGTGGCAAATTTAGTGTCAGTGTCACGGCACAAGAAGCCATGAAGGTGCCTCTGCATCCACGCTCAGGGCACTGCTGCTGCCGTCCCGAAGGGATCACAAAGGACGGGGCTCTGCCTTCAGCACTGCTGAACTCTTAAACCAGCAATGAAGTCTCAGGAAGAGACAGCAATTGTGTGCACCAGGGAACCCGGCCTTTAATAAAAGGCACGAAACTCGCAGCCCGCCCACCCCTGATGCTTTGCATCACTGTACCTTTTTCTTCTTCTCTCTTCTCTCGTGTCACTTTTTCCATTTTCACTATCTGGGAGCTTGGCTTCTCTCTCTCCCGTCTGCAGATTTAATCGTACGTGTGACCCTGCAGGAACGGCCTGACCTACAAACAAAGGTTGGGTTACTTTAGACACGCGCATTATTTCAGCTTTGCGCAGGAAGGGCGAGCTGAAGGCGCACGTTCCTACCCGAGAGAAAGAGACACAAAAGCTGTTCACCATGCGGGATGAGGGAGCGGGCCATCCGCCCCCCACCACTGACCCCCTCCACCAACGTCCCTTTGATCCAAGTGACACTTTAACCTCGCGGAGATGCCACCCTGACCCACCAAACCTGTCCCCGGGCTGGCTCCGTGCCGCGGGGGAGGAGGGAGCCCAAGCCCAGCAGAGCACCAGCTCCCTCCCGGGCCAACTTCTAAAAGAGCACTAAAACTCCACATCAGGAGGAGATGTGGAGACTCTCGGAGAAAGGGGAATTGGTTTCTGATGGGGGTAGAGAGCATAAAACACAGCTGCCAAAATGAAATCAAAGCACACCGCAGAGTACAGCCAGGTACGCTGAATATCAAGTGTACCCAGACGAGGCTGTGTTGGTTTGGAAATATTGTATTAAAAGGAATATATGATCACTGCGCTCTGCCAACAAAAATACACAGAATACATTAAGCTTTGCTTTTAAATGCAGAGAAGATGGGAAATTCAGGGTGTTTTTTCTTGGTCACAATTCGCCACGAACACGTCACGACGGCCAGCTGTCACACTGGGATGGAGGGACGGCAATATTTAGTCGCTTCTTCTTGATGTCGCTTCCTCTTCTTTCAATGCAAGAAATCCGCCTGCTTAGGAGAGCGGGGAGAGAGAGATCTCAGCCGCACACCGACGGACAGACAGACAGACAGACACACAGCTGCTCACGTTCCTCTTGCTCGATGAGGTTTCCCTATTCAGCCTTTCCTTTATCTGTTTCCTTTTACCTAAAGAGACGCCTCGATAAAATAACGCAGCAGGCAGGAGACAGGTAGCATCTCCCACCAAAGGGAAGCGAAGACAAGGATAATTATTTCGTACAATAAATACAGGCACTCAAAGACAAAATGCTGTAGTCTAGGGAGCGACCGCATTGATCCCCCCCTCTTCAAGACCAAAGAGACATTTCACTGATCAAAGGACCCGGTGCTTCCTACATAAGACTGGGGCGTTTGTCACAATTCAGACAAAAACATTTCAAAGCCTGAAGCCATCCAGCAGGTATAAATGCATTTAGAAAAAAAAAAATAAAAACAAAAAAAAAAACCAAAAAACCAGAAAAAAAAAACCCCAGGAAAATCCATTTTGGAGGATTTCCTATTAAATCAGGGTGCATTTCTGACAGCTCCTCCTTCTCCCCACCGTATCCTGTCCGTAGGAAGTTGCGTTGGTCGGATACATGAGGCGACAGACCTTATCATCTTAAACTATGCATGGACAGGCTGGATATGCCTCCTCCGTACTTGGAACGCTTTCCATCGACAGGCCCAACCCTTCTTCTGCTCCTTTCCTTGTGATATGCGGGAGCTTTCACCTATACGTCTGTCTAGAAGAGCGTCTTCCCCCTTGGAAAAGGTGAGCTTTGCAGAAATTCCCTGCGATAGCCAAGCTTTCCCCCTCGCCGGCGATGCAGGCAACGCAGCCGGGACGTCAAAAAGGAGTTTGTAGGATTTCCGAGAAAAGGACAACATCAGATCTCCTCTGCCCGTTTCAGGAGACACCGAGGCAGGGAGCTGCCAGCGAGGAAAAAAAAAAAAAAAATTATAAAATGGCATTACGTGCTGAACATACGGGGTGCATAAGGACATCTTCCTCTTCCGCAGGCACGACCAGCGCTTCGGGGAGAAAGCGAGGGGACACTCGCACTGGGACAGCCCAGGTTGCAACCACAGCACTCGCTGAAGCAGCTCCTGAATTGTCACATGGAGCCAGAAATAAATGTCCCTGTTAGAAGAGTACAGTATATTCTGGCTGTCGTGCTCCCGGTACATCTGGCCACATTAGTTCCCTCGGTTGCCAGGGGAGAGGAACGCGGCTGATGGGCTTTGCTTAAAAGAAACAGCAAAAGGGAAAGCGAGGGAGCAGCCTCCAGAAGGGCTGAGCGACTCCCGTGCGACCAGTCCTCCCAGTTTCTATTTTCAGCGAGCCGTAAATAAAAGAAAACGTAAACCCCGGCGCCCGCGAGCTCACAAACCCGGCGCAACCGAATTAAGGAGGTTGCCATCAGAGAAGACACAAACCTTTCCTGCTTCTGCTTCTTCCGCACCGTCCTAAGTGAGATTTGACCCAGACCATCCAAACCCCAGGGCAGAAATCTCAGCTCTGATGTATTTAAGCGGCTTCCATTGCTACAGGGATTTCTTCTTGCCCCTGTGCACAGCAGCGGAGATTCACGCCACAGCAGGACAAACATCCCGCTTAATTAAATAAACCAAGACAAACGTCTCTGTTTTCAGCAAAAAGATTGGTGTAGCCGCTTAAAACATGCCAGAGGTTTGAGACAGGATGAACTCTTCAGTCTTGTTTAAGTTTGGGGTATTTTGAAGTATTATTTATAAAGAGTGTTTCGAGGGTGGGTTGACTTGAATAATGTGATTAAAATTGCCGATTTACAACGAGCAAGCCGGAAATCCTGAATTTTAACGTTTCAATATGTAGCTTCCAGACGCTTCCCTTAAAAATAGTTGAGTGTCTCTGATTCCTATATAATTTGACTGGGAGCACGCACGGGAGCGATACACATGTAAGCAATTACACAGCTTCACGTGCTGCTGATACAGAATCACACTCTTAATAGCTTTCCCCCCCCCAGAGGAATTAATTTTTTTTTACTTATTGTTTGTATTAAGTCCCATTTAGGAACTGAAACTCAATTAAAAAAAAAACCACAAAAACAAGTTTATATTGACCTTTTTTCTCCTTGACACCTTAGAAAAATAAACGACGTCTATCCAAACTGCGTATCCGCGTTACCGAATGAAGCTGAACGGTCTCACTTCCCAGAGACCTCCCAATCCTACAGCCGCTAGATCCTACCCTGTCCTGTTCCCTCGCTCTTTATAAAGGGAAAGAAGAGTTTCCATTCTGATTAATTTCCCACCTCCGAATCATCTACCCAGACTGGGTGGCAGCTTGGAGGTCCAAGGGAGCAGAAACAGCTGGGAAAACCCCTCTGTGAACCTGCAGAAAAGGCTGTAGCTGCCGGAGGAGGAAGCCGGCAAACTCCTTCCCCCACAACCGGCTTTGGACGCTTTGCCACTTAAAAACCAGCCCGTGCTTGGAATTTTTTAAACCACAATCGACACAGAGTTGAACACCCACTACTGCATCAGCTTGGCTTGGTGGATCGAGGAGGAAGCCATGGGGTCTAAGCAGAGCGCCCAGCGTCCCTGACGGGGACGTGCCGCCCGCCTGCCCTGCAGTGGCTCAGCCAGAAAGATAGCGTCCACCAGGTGAAATACTGGCAGAGGCTAACAAACGCCTGCCACCGCATGGATGACAAGGTATTTCTTGGGAATAAACATCAAAGAGCAAAGCGACAGTGTTTATTTTCCACGGAGAAGACACTGATCCTGTGGCAATGCGCTGCTAGGACGGCGTTATTCCCATTTTTGATTTAATCTCTTTATCATCGCAGAAGCACAAACGCTTTCTGACTTAGACCGCTCTCCGGACAAACCGTCCTGGGTGCTGCCACGCGCATCCGCAGCCGAAAAACACCTGGGCTTGTGGAGGTCCTTCCAGTGCACGAGCATTCAGCTAATTTGGATGTGTTCTGTCTGTCCTGAAAGCTGCTCAAAGTGACGCAGAGGAAGAATTTAATTTATAGCCCTCTTCTTTTAATCTTGGTCAGCCAGAGTTTTTCAGACATCTGTTTATTTCTTCTTATAATATATTAGGCGGAGTAACAGCACCAGAGTCGGCTTCAAGGCAGCAGCTCACTTGCAGGGGTTCTGCTGACATTTATAAACTGATCCTATTTCTCTCTTGTGTTTTATGTTATCAGCTAAACCTGTCGACTTAAATTATTGCCTTGAAACCAAATCACAGTTATCTATTATTCTGTTATGTGTACGTTTACTGAAGCTCTACACCTATATCAAGCTTTGCAGAGGCCGAAAGCAAGCCGACAAATAAACAAACAACTAGAAACCAGAACATGCTTCCACCACGCTCGGCAACTAAGGCAAGAATGAGGCGCATTATATACAGGATAACTAAAAGCAGAGGGCTGCTGTGCTGAAGATGCATCACGTAGTAATATCCAAGTAACCCCATCTCTCCTTCTCTAGACCAACCAAATGACCACCCGTGTTTCCTCACTAAAGAAAAAAGGTCTCATCCTCTTCAGCGGCTCCTTCCCAGTACGTCATTCCATTTAGCGCTGGCCACAGGTGGTTTTGCATCTCCAGGCTGAGCCCCAGCGCACCACGCAGCAACAGGCATCAAAAATACCTGGGGAAGTTTTGCATCATACACAGACACGTAAATCTCACACTGGGATCCTGCAACAGCTCACTACGCTCCTGGCAGCGGCTTCCTCGTCCCCTCCCTTGGGCCTCCAAGCTGCCACCCACTGACCTACCCAGCAAGAGAAGCCCAAGAAGGACGTGAGATTCTCCCCCTCTAGAAACACCTTCTGGCACCACATTGTCCCCCACGGCAGGGAAGTGTTCCCTTGGAAAGGCTTTTCCAAGCGGGGAAAAAAAGGGTGATCCAGCTCAGCGAGGCAGATCCCCTGGTTTCTCCCCAAGTGAGAGTCCTCATTTGCCATCGCAAAAATAAATATAAACCTATTAACGGTGTGAAAACAAGCCACAGTTATGAGTCAGTAACCGGCTCCACAGTTCTCAGAAATCACCTTGGTATCTGAGTGAGCGTCAGATAGCATCTACAGTTCTTTACTCTTTGTTTTCTCTCGGCGCAGGGGAGCGAGGGGAAAAGGGACTTTATTTCTAATACAGGCAACAAAAGAATCCGTGAATCAATACGTGAATGTTCCCAGCAAAACAAACCGGCAGCGCCGCGATATTAAAAATAATAAGGCTGCACAACGCTGACAGAGCATCTGCAAAAAGTTATCTGATGGCACTGTACCTACTCCTTTAATAAAATAATGATTAAAAAAACAAACAAAAAACAACAAACCCAAAAGGAGACAAATCCCAGGAAGCAGCAGAGCTCCCCTCTGCCACATCGCTGGCATTGCCGGCTCCCGGAGCCGCCACTGCCACGGGTGGGTAAATGGGAGAGGCTGGGGCATGCCGCGCTGCCATGCACAGGGGCACGCAGCCACCCCGGCACTCGCTGACGCTGCCCGCCCCCGCCGCCGGACGGGATGTCACAGGAGCACGGTGCTCCGGCCGCACGAAGACGGCGCCTGTTTCTCACGCCAAACGCGGGGCTCGGAGGAAAACAGATGAAGCAGCCCCGGTCTGATGGGGCTCGGTGCGTGCTCTGACTCCGGACTCTCCGGTTAGCGCTGTCAAGCGAGGAAGCAGCAGAGCCTGTCTTCTTTTTATTATTTTTTTTTTTTCTATAAGGGTGAGTCATACCACTCCTTGGATTGCTTGTTATTTCAAAACAGAACATTTTTACATACAAAAGGAAAGGAAGATGTGTATAAGACACGGGTCAAGAGGAGATGGATTACTGGTGGGAAGAGGAAGCCCAGAGCGAGCCTGAATCTCATTTTGCTACTTCCTGCCCCTTTTTCACTTATCTACAGCCTTTTGTATTAGTTCGCTTTCTGGCACTCGCAGCCTCTCCCAATTAAGTGCCACCGGAAAAGGTCATTAATATGCTATATATCACCTCATCCAGATAGCTGGCGGAGAGGTTTAACAGCATCGGACCTGGAAACTTCCCCCAGAAGCCGCCCCAGCATCCCCCGGCGTTTCCCAGCGTAGCTCGCCTGCAGCGCAGGCGGTGAGACAGCTCTGACACCCGCGTCCACCATTTCAAGCAGGAACCCCTACGACGCCAGACGAAACGCTTTGCACAAAGCCACTTCACCTGCAGCGCTCGTTTCCATCAGGTCTGTGCTTCTGCTGGGAAACCGCCGCCGCCTGTTGAGCGCGGCGCATCCTTTGAGAAGCACCACCCTGGGCACCGCCTCTGGTCTCTCAGGTCCACACCATCAGCAACAGCAGGGGCTCTAATTACCTACTGTAATTAATTACAGAGAAAACTCTTTTATAATCAGCATGTTCTTAAACTGTTGCTTAAGCACGTGCTGGCAGCACCTGCAGGGGACGGGATGCTGGATGAACCCCTGCCGTGACCCACCATGCCACTTCTCCCAGAGGCTGCCGGCCGCGCTGCCTCTGCCTGCAAATCCAAAGCCCTGGTGGCGGCAGGCTGGTTTTACCACCGTTATTTTGTCTTATCACGGTACCCTGCTGCGTGCAAAGGACCAACAAGGATAAAGAGACGTCCTCCTCTTCCCGGGGATTACAGAGGAAACCATGAGAGGGGAGTTTTGTCCTTACAGCACGAGCAAACTCAAACTGCTGTTTTCTCCTGCCTCCCAGAGCACGCAGACAAACACTGAGCCGGCAGGGCCTGATCCCCAAGCCATGGGTATTTAACTCTCGGCAGCAACCCACACCAACGTCCTCCAGAAACGCCTGAACGTGATGAATTGCTGAGAGCCTGAACAAACAGTTACAAAAAACTTAAAAAAATTCAAGGCTGTTTCAGGCAAAAGACACTTTAGTTGGTTAGGTCACCTGATAAACCTTTTATATAATGCTCCAAGCAATGCTAATAAACATACTGCAATTCCATCACTCAAAATGGTGATGTCTAAAACACGACATCTTCACCAACACCGCTTTCGCACCACGCTGCAGCGGAGCGGGGACAGAAGCCACCTTGAAATGCTTTCAGGCTCGCCAAGGGCAAACCCATTCTCAGTTCAGTGCCCAGCGCCGCTGCTGGCAGCAAAGCCGTCCCCGGGAAAACCCCAAAATCGTGGCACCGCTACCCCCCAACACAAAACGCCACCGTCCCTGCTCTGGCCTGACGTCCTTAAGTCTCAAAGAAGCAGCGCTGCTTTCTGCTGGACTTGAACCCTAAGTCAAACAGGGTGCAGAGAAAGGGCCATTTCCATTCCAGTTTCTCATTTAGCAGGAGAGAAGCTACTTACTGGTGCTCGCTGGGCTACTGCTTTCCCGTGGCTAATGCCACAGAGGTCACTGTGTGGACTCGGGGTGCTAAGGGCTCCGCGAAACCAGGGTTGCAGGGAGACACATGCTCACAGTAAACCTTGGGAGAACTTCCTTTGATTTTTAATGTCAACCGCTTGCTTGCTGCAGTAATGACCATGTCTTTAAACAGCATCCATCAGCCCTACAGCTCAAAACATTTCTTCACCCGAAAAGGGTTTTAGAGCCGCTCTTTTGTCCTAGTGCTGAGAGGTCTTCTCTGTAATTTGTTTCCCTCAGCAGATATAATGAAAACGTCTTTTAAAATGACTCCAGAATCAAATCCCTCCTTCCGTGATTCGATCTGCAGCTAGCAGAGAACAAAGCGTCGCAAGGAAGGGGCTTTCCAGTAAGTAATACTTGGTTAGACATGTGAAAGCATCAGTTAAATTTGGACACTCAGTTGGACGACCACTTACAAATGCCATTTTAAACCGATCCAGCGCTCTCCCACGGCACCGGTATTTACGTTCTCTCCATTGATCAGCAAGCGCCAGGGGCCCTGAGTCCAGTTATTCAAACCGGTGGCACCCCGCGAGCACCAGGCTCGGGCTCCTAACGCCTCTTGCCAAATCCACCCGCTGCCTACGCTTGGCTTCGCCTCCGGCTCCGGCAGCGGGAGAGCAGAAGGGGAGGGAGAGGCAGGCAAACCCGGCGGCGAGGATCGACGGACTCCGGTTGAGGCTGTCAGATCGGGTCCATTTAACTCACACCCACCATCGCCGGGGGCCAAAGAGATTATTCTGCGCGTAGCCCAGCCTCGTGCAGGGGCGTGCAGACAGCAAAGCTCCCCAAAAACCCACCAAACAACCCCCGAGGACGAGAGCGCGTAACTCCCACCAGGTGTCGGCCGCTTTCCGGGATGCTCTGAGATAGTAAGCAATGGAAGCGAAGGCGGATGCTAGCGAGGTGCCTGGGGAGGAAGGCTCTTCGGGAAGGAGCGACGGGAGAGGACATATGGTGCCTCTCTGATGGGAGTCGCTGCTTTAGCATCTGTTGATGTATCTTCCGCTGCTGCCAATATAGAAAAGCTTCATATGGCGAAGAGCTCCTCGCAACAAGTGCTTCTGCCCTTCCACCTCCCTCTCCACAAAGGCTTCTCCCTCACTTGCACCGCAACGGTGGGAAGTATACCAGGAAAAAAAAAAAAAAAAAAAATAATAATAGGGGGGAAGGAGGAGGAAGGGTTGCCCTTTTGTAAAATTGGCAAAAACACGTGTTTTCACTTTATAAGCAAACGCTTATCTCCAGTTTCAAGCCAGTCATTTCTGATGCATTACCACCCAGCCTCGGTTACAGCGTGATGCATGTGCTTAGGGATTCAATACGAAGCACTTAATTCATTTTCTCTTTTGATATCGGGCTCGATTCTGTGAACTGCAGCAGTTTAGAGAGTTTAATCCCACAAAGGTCTGGGCAGCAGCAGAAAAGCGGAGAATTGATGGTGTCCGGCCCCAGTCCGATTATTTCGGCTATCCAACGGCACGCTGGGCGGCACAGACACGGAGCGACCTTTGTCTCACCATGTCGCCAAGTCAACATCTGAGAGAAACGTTATTTACAAAAGCCTGGTTTAATCCCTCTCCAGCTCACCAAGTTATTTATCCCCAAGCCTTAAGTACTTCATAATGTCACTACAACCTATTAAATAATTGTCATCCCACGGGTGTATTTGTTATACTAGAAAGCCCACCTGGGACACGAAGGCTTATCTACTTTCAGAGAAGATCAATGCAGAACGTAGGCAGAGAAGGACGAGGGGGATGACCAGGAGAATTAAGAACCTGACAAAATGAACTGAGGATGATGTTCATCCTGCCAAATTTTAGGCATCTAATACCTTTTTGAGCCAGGCACAATTGCCTTCTTTACTATGACAGAGATTAGCACCTCCAGAACATCATCAACCACCTCCAGAACATCATCAACCACAGCTGTCTTCCACATCCGTCACCCTCAGAGAGCCTCTGTTCCTCTCTCCAGTAACCGTTTTGATGGCCACCACAGATGGACGTAAAGGCAGAGAAAACCACGCCCAGAGAACCCAGCAACATGGAGGCATGGAAAGGACACAACTGCTCTCTAGGGAGGGATAATCCATCAGGACCAACATCAGAGGGAAAACCAGGAGGTCTAAACTGGCCACAGTTAATCCACAGTTGGTAATGAGGAGCTGAAGCCTAAGATCGTGCTACAGGAGGAAAAAGGGGCAAAAAAGAACCTATTTTCAGGGGGAAGGCTGGGAAGCTTGAGAAGGGGTCTTCACAACCCAGTCTCAGCGATCTCTGTTCCTGTCCTCAGCTTCTGCGTTTATGACTCAGTCAAGGCCGATACTGAAAAGATAAGACATGTTCAACAGCAGAAGACCAAACTCCCTTTCTCCAGCTACCACCGGGAGCATTTCAGGACATGCGGTGCTGCTGGCAAGGCGTGCGGCTTATGGCCTCAGATTGCGTCTCTACTCCATGCGTGTCGGCTGGCTCATCGCACGCTTTCACACCAGTGGTCGCAGCAACATCCCGGCACCAACGTTCCCCCGAGCCCAGAGCATCCCCCAGAGGCCAAGAGGGCCCGGGTCTGCAGACGGTTGGACAACATTCCCCCGCTTCAACGCTGAAAGGTGCCTGATCCCAACCGCCCGGCTGCGAGACTAGCAGAACGTATTGGATAAACTCGTCCGCCAGCTACGCTGCCAAGCTATAGTGAGAACGAATTTGAATAATAAAAGCTGGAATACGAAGATGCCTTGGAGAGAGCGTTGGTATAGTGCTTTCCTAAGCCTCAATTTAAAGCCTCCTTCCTATAGCTAATGCAGTCGTAGGGAACATTAGCCTAATTTTTGTCAAGAGAACTTGTCAACACTGCAGTATTTAAGATAGACGCTAAGGACTTGTTTTATCTTGCAGATAGATCACTGAGAAAGAAAGTAGTTGTGCCACGCTTGGTTCACAGGAAAATAAATCGACGTTCTCCCCGAGCCTAATGAGGGGATGCTGTTTTATAACACCGCGTGCGCGAGCAGCCTCGCGGTTCATCAGCGCACACACTGCAGCTGAGTTCGGATCCACATTCACCATGGGGTTAGATCAAGGAATCCATGCTGGAGATGGGCCATCACTGGAGATGGACACCCAGGGACACAGATGGGATCCAGGGACACAGAGAGAGGAGGGACACATTTCCCTTCCAGAGATATCGGGTAAAACATTCGACCCAACTCCTGAAGGGTTGGGTCCTTCTACTGATGGCGCTCACCAGTCGAGCTGCAACCAGTGGACTACGATTTCAGGGCTAAGGGGAGAAAAGGGGTGGTAGAAGCAGAGAATCGGTTTTGCCTCCTCCGGGGTTCAAGCAGGAGGTCAAAATCGATCTTGCCTAGCCTGATTTTCAGAGATGCTCCATGGGCAAGTCAGCAGAAAGCGAAAAAAAAAAACCAAAAAAACCAAACAAAAACCACAAAAAGAGAGGCTGTACCCTGCATCTTCGGGGAAAAAAAAAAAAATGTTTGCACAATCCCGCTCCCATCATACACTACTTTAAAGCATTACAACATTCCCAGGAGCCCGGGTGCGTTAATGCTGGCATGGTTTCACACTTCCCACATGCCAGCCTCAAGAGCTGCGGCTGCAACAAGTCCGGGGTAACCACGCTGGCTCCCGTGGCATAAAGGCTACTCTGAGACTTGCAGCTCGCTTGGTGCGAAGTTGAAAATGCCCTTTTATTTGCAGTTGTCACTTGGAAGCAACAGCAGAATAACCTTGGTTTTGGAATAGAAATCAGCTTGCGGAGGAAGCCTGTGGGAGCGCGACCCCCGGGCTGCAGACTCGTGGGCAGGAGCGTGGCTCTGCTCCGCTCGGGATTCTGCGCTCGCAGAAGAACTAAATCATTACAACGGCCAGAAATGTCCCTCGGGAAGGAAATCCTCTCAAAGATAAATCAATAACTCAGTGTAATTTTAGCATGCAGCCAGGAGAATTTACATTGCCAGGAAGGCTGAGAGCTCTGCCACGGAGACAGAGCCACAGCATCATCAAACGGCCCTGCAGCGGTCCCCTGCGCAAGAGCTCAGGATCTGCGTATTTACTGCAACACCAGGAGCCTGGGCTCCACCGTGCCGGGACCTCTATGGACCCAAAACGAAACGGCAGCAAGCAGGGATGTGGGACGGCAAAAATCCCTTGCGACAAACCTACCTTTCCCCGGCTCTGTCCCAGCTGCCCTCCTCCGCAGCAGCGTGGCTGCTCTCCGCAGTCGTGGCAAATGCGCCCGCATCTTACAGGGTAAAGCCGTGCAATTAAAAAACAATGAATTAAAACAGGTAGAGGAGTCCGGGGGGGGTGGGGGGGAGTGCTACAGCCACAGCCTTCCCCCCCGGCCAGGGTTACATGGGTTCCCACCAGCCAAAGCACCCGCAAAATAAGGCGAGACAGTGATACGCTGCAGCACACAATGTGATTAATGACACTGCAATTTACGTAATTATATTAATGCAAAGTACACTTGGACCAATAAGTTCAAGGAAACTAATGACACTTTACAGCACTCTTCAGCACTGAGCAGTAACTCTAGCAAAAATAAAAAAAAAAAAAGACCCTAATTATTCAGTAGTTCCTCTCCTCCCAGATTCTCAGGGTCAGCTTGGAGGAGAAGGTGGCCTGAATTATATTTTCGTTTCCAGAACATCAACAGAATTGCTAACTAAGTTCCAGCGGCAAGGTCAAAGCCTGCCCGTAGTTATGCATGCCATCCCCCTCCCGCTTGCCGGCTCCAGCAAACGGCGGCAGCGCTGGACCCAGGAAGATCTCAGGCTGCCCGTGTCCTCTACGAGCGTGTCGAAAACATCCGCGCTCTGTGCTGCTCCTCCAGAGACACGGTACCGAGCGCCTCTGCCATCTTTTCGCTCTGATCCCCAGGACGGATGGATAAACTACAGCAACTTTTTTCTTTAGAAGCTAAAAAACTGGCCTCCATGAAGCACAGTGTGTTTTACGTGCCTAGGAGTTGAACCTCACTGAAGAGAAGCCTGACAAGCAAGCACCCCAATCCCGCTGGCAGCGATTTGCTGTATACCCAGACCACCTACGTATTGTGTATCGTCACAACCAACGCGCGCGGCAGACGTGGAGCCTGTGCTGCCAATGCACAGAGGGCTCGGAACGAGCCCACCACCCGGCTTCACAAGAGCTTGAGGCACATGGAAACCCTCCTTGCGCAGAAAACTTCTGTGGCTGCTCTTGCTCCTTCGTGCTTTCAGGACTTGCCACATGCACATACGCACACACACGCGTGGTCCTCTCTCCTCTTCGGCAGGCACCTGGAGTGACGGATGCATTTTGGAGGACCGTGCTGGCCACCGTCGTGTCGCTCCTCACAGCCTCCTTTGGTCCCAACAAGCTCTCAGATGTGCCCATGTTCCACCACGCTGCAAGGGCCTATATCCGCAAATCCAACTTTACAGGAGCTACAGACGTGGCCTGTGTTTTCATATTATTTCATCGAGACTCGGACTTTGCACCTCTGAAATGCCAAGGCCTGTTAGCAGAGCTGATCCAAGAAGCAACGTCAGAGCTCACGCCAGCACCGATCCAAAGAGCGGAAGATGCATTATGGCCACCCCAGACAAAACCAGGACAACCTCTTAAGCTCCTACAATGCAGAACACAAAGGTGCCTGAGAAGCCAGGGCAGAACAACTCTGCAAAGGCTACGCAAAAGAGGAGACCTCACAAGCATACCTCCACATCCTATAGAAAACCAAAATCAAAACCACCGTTAAATGAATGGTCACACGTTCCGAGTCTCAAGACTGCACTCGTGGGTACAAGCCGGCAAAACTGTCCTGGTAGCTTCCAGGCTCAGCAGCAGCATCCTGCAAGAGGGGACACGCAAAAAGCCAACTCCGCGATGATCAGGAAGACACATACAAAGCAATCCGTCACGTGGCAAACTGCGCGCACCCAGGTGTCCTGCAACACAATTAGAAATCAATAGCAAGACGCAAAAACCCTCAACCACACAGTAAAATATAAAGAACACTTGTAATATTGATTTTAAAAGTGCCTCAGAGAAGAGAGTTACGAAGGAGCCTGAGAAAGTAAAGCAAAATGCCGGAATTGAAAGCTTTTTTTTTTCTTCCTCAAAAAGACATTAATAATGGATTTTCAATGCAAGAAGAAAAACTGAAACCCACACCAGATTCTCCTGGTAATAACAGCTTTCTGCAAAGCCCAACTATTAATGTAACAGGGACGTCCATCAATCAAGCACACAGAAAGTACTTTGAGAGCTAAAAAAGGAGCAAGCAAACATCTGCTTTTGGCAACTTAAATTTTGCCCTTAAGCACCAGGAACACAATAAATTATCAGAAGGTTGAGCTTGAACTCATTTTCTTCCATGCTGGAGAGCTGAACGCTGAGCTCGGGGGTAAAGGGACACAAACGTGCCGCCGCTGTGATTTGTGTTTGACAAAAAAAACGGGAGAAATGGACACAATTTCATTTGTAGACCGAGGAACACCTGAAAAACGCCGGCACCGTTCTCAGCACCAACAAGGCAGCGAGCTCCCAACAGCAAACAAGTGGCACCACCCGCAGAGAAGTGACCGCGAACCATCCTTTGAGCCTGCGGCTTTCGCAACCACCTTTTTGTCATTAAGGAAGGTCTTGTGAACCCTTCTCCACCTTCAGCCACCCTCAGCCTGTCCAAGACCGTCCACACGCTGGAGCGGTACCAGGGTGGGATGACAAGACATGCAAACGTGCTCCGAGATGGCAGTCGCGTCCCTCCTCGCTACCGCTCTCCTCTTCCCGTTGCCGCACACTCCCCGCGGGAAGCTGCGGAGATTAATGCAGATCTTCGGTGCCTGCGTTTCTTTCTCAGTGCTCTCACCAAGCCAACCCTTCACATTTTGGGTCCCTCCAGCCTGACTGGGGTGCTAGCAGCAAACCTGAAAAAAGCTGGATTTACACCAAAAAACCCCGCCGCCAAAGAAAGTAATTGGGGTGGCCCCTATGCTTCCGCTCTTTTTAAACGCAGTAGGTCAAAAGAAGTGCTGGAGATAATGAACAGAAGTTACTGATTCAACCAGAAGAAGCTGCAGGCATCGTTGCAACTAAGTCTTAATAAATTCTGAAGAGTGACACTATAAAATGCCACTATGGAAGCCTGTATTTATTGTCTCCCCATGCTTTCTATATCCAAGGTGCCGTGTCACGCTTAATAACAGTTTTTCTCCCCAGCTGCCAGTGTTGCAAATCCTGCCTGACACCTGACAAGCTCACGGTTGGGGTTCACCCCCCCCACACCTCAAATACACACATCTCCACCCGACATGAAGCTTTGGTGGCATGAAGAGGGATAAATGATTAAACCAGTACTGCCCAGGCGACGCACGGGAGAGTACAGACGGTCTCCTCGTCTCTCAGGTGTGCTGGCTCCATGGGGCTCACGGCGATGCAGCGGGAGGGTATTTTTGTCCCTCCGGCGCTGATGGAAGCGATGCAGACAAGAGTCAGCCATTGCAGGAAGCTACTTTCATGCACGGCCACGTTTCAGAGCAGAAGAACGTCAAGAAAACCAAGCATCACTGCTGCCCGGTCCCTAGGAACACTGCTGGGCTGAACCACAGCCTGCAACAGCAGAGCGGCCCCACCAGCGAGATTCTGCCCAGTGTCGCAGCAAGCTCTGCGTGAGGCATCAGGAGGTCCTCATGGAGAACCACAGAGAACCAAGAGGTCCTTCAGTTCCTCATGCCAGAAGTGCAGGAAATCTCCCCTTCCAGGGCTCCCAGCTCAGCTATGACTGCACAGTGCACTTCAGTGACCCCGTATCTTGCTTTTAGACCGTGGATACAATCTTTCTGGAGCTTTTCCGAGTGTCTGGTCTTAGGAATACTACACAACAGGCAAAACTTCAAGAAAATCACCTTTGCACTCAGTTTGTACGTGGGTTGCACGGATGGATGCTTGACAACTATAAAGATGCTATCATCCCACCCTGCCTGCATCTTCTGCACTGCAGAGGGGACAAAAGAAATCGCATGAACCATCTCTAGTTCACTTCAGGGAAAAAAAAAAAAAAAACAAACACCAAAACCTAACAAAAACACCACAGACAAATCAGCATACCAAGTAGAGCAGAGAGCAAACAGGAACAAGAGCCAGCGTAGGTGGTTTGACCTAACCTGAGGATCTTTGTTGGAGTGACTGAAGGAGAGCGTATACATTTCCTTCTCATAAAGCAGCTGCATTAACACCACTGGCCGACACAGCTTCATTTGGAAGCTCTTCCTCCTCTCCTGCTTGCCAGCAAGACCGGGCTTTCCCCGCAGGCGGCAGGGTGAGGTACAAGCTCTCCTCCATCACCAGCCTCGCTCTGCTCCTCCGTCAGGACATGTCCTTTCCACTTCAGGATGTAATGCAAAGGTTTGGAGAGCACCTGAAGAGATCGAAGTGGGTGTAAAGATGATAAAGCAGGTCTCAGGTGAAAAGGCTCTTGGCTTATCTTCCAACAAAGGCTCTGGTCCCATGGGGCACCTTCATTCCAGCCTCTGGCTCCTGGCTCCAGCCCTGCTGGGCCCTGCAGCTCCCTAGCACCTGGTCTCAGACACCACTTTCTGCTGCCTCTCTTCAGAGAGGTCTCCAGTAACTCTTCCCATGTTTGCTCCGTTCAGGTTTCAGCTGGTGTTAGCAAGGGGGACAGTCAGCACCACCAATAGGATTTGCATCTCTCTGTGAAGCCCACCACGAGACCCTCTGCCATAGAGCACCACAGATCAGTCAAAGTTGGAAGGCATCTTTGGAGATCACCCCGTCCAAGCCCTGCTCAAGCAAGGTCACCTCGAGCAGGTTGTCTTGTCCACGACTGCGTCCAGTTGGGTTTTGAACGTCTCCTAGGATGGAGACTCCGCAACCACTCTGATGGAGTTGACCTGCTCCAGTGCTCAATCAATACAGTAAAATGGATTTTCCTGTGTTTAAACGGTTTCTTCTGTTTCTGTTTGTGGTGTCGAGGTCCCTCTGAAGGCGCAGCTCCCACTCCTCCCAGCTTCCTATCATATAGTCTGTAAACACCTTCACAATACCCGGAAAAACCTTCATAATTTGCCACCTCGTTACAGCTCTAGTGAATCAAGATAGAGAGAGGCCTAATCATTTTTGCATGTTATCGAGTGCAGAACAGTGAGATAACTGTAATTAGTAGCACCCTGGTTAGCAGGTTAAATGATAGTATAATTAATGAAGAACAATCGGGCTTTGTTTCAAATACAAAAAGCAACAGATTACATCAAAATGCAAATGCATCTTAAAATACAGTCTTGATGATAACGTAAAGGTGCTTTCAGAAACGCCGCCAGACAGAAAGGGAAAGGTTTCGCTTGGGCTGAATGACAAATCCTAAAAATAAAACCTGGTCCAGGGGTAAAATGTAAATTGTTGATTAGATCTATTTACTCACACCCTGCAGTGACGGGAGAGACAGGCAGCTTAATGTTTCCTCTTTTACTTTGCAGGATCACAGGCACATTCCTGTTAGTGCCATTGCCGCTTGCAAGGTCTTTGCAACCCTGGGAGATCTCCAGCAGAAGAACAGAAGAAATACCAAGTGACAGACTGCATACATTAATTCAGGATGCAGAAAACATCCTGTTGCAAGCGAATGACCCAAGCAAAACTTCCTGCCGTCTTAAGGAGCAGGCAGAAAAAAATCAAGAGAAAGAATCTCGGGACTGAAGAAAGAGCTTTTGAATCTGAAATGTTATCCTTAATTAGAATTTCCAACGCCACCACACTTTCTCCTTCCAAAATGTAAACACATAATAAAAAATTAAACTGGAATATAGCGTTGTAAGGGTTCTTGCAATAAATGGGAATTAGTTCTACAAAACATCAGGACAGACCCAAGGAGATTACATTTCTTTCCCAAGCTTATGCTGGTAAAGCAGAGCTGGAAAACCAGAGACATATATTTATTTTTTAACTCAGAAGCTTCCTTGAGATGTTTAAGGAAGCTGTTTGGGTAAAGCGGGGACGTTTGTTTCAATGTGCTGGATGATTTGTCTGATCCCCAGCATCCACGATGGTGCTCTGGGGGGAATTCAATGCTTTCGCGGCCATGAAGCAACCCCCGGGGTTTCATAGGGATGGAGGTCGGACCCGCGGCTAAGCAAGGGCGCGTTGCAATGCTGGGAAGGCTCATCCCACAAAACACCATCCTGCATTTGAAGTGTAAGGGAGTTGCTCTGATTATATTCGGTCAAACCTTCGGAACCATTGAAGTGACTCTGGAATCCAAGTCACGCTTTTGAAAAAAACACTTTCCCGTAACACCTGATAAAAATGTTGGAGCCAAGGTCGTGGTCTGGCTTGCTTGCTCTGGAAGGAAGAGGGAAGATACCCAGACTGGAAATCCGAGATAACCAAGGCTGTATGCACTCCCAAAATGTTTTCCAGAAGGGAAAACATTTTTCTTCTAAAGCACTGTTACAAGCTTGAAATAACTGTGCGGACTGCTAGATAAAGACAGAGATAAAAATAGGCCCGTTATTAAATACTACTTCTTTAACAAGGTTCATCCTTCTAAACAGCCACGTGAAGGTTATTAATGTTATTACAGAAAATATCGCATGCTTGCACAGAAAACCATAGCAAGATATTCCTCATCGCCCGGCACACATTTAACCATCTCTTAGCAGCTCGCACGCTCGCAGCATCCCTGGTTTGGCAGAAAGAAGATAAAAAGAGAAGCATGGGAGATCCCCTCTCGGGGAAACAGTCTCCTATTTCAAAGCACTTTTTGCCCTCCAAACAATGTAAATTTAACCGTGTGAACGATTCCACACTGCTTACGTCGACTGCTATGCAGCCGATACATACTTAATCTCTTCACTAACGCTACGCTTACATTATAACACCACCAGTCAGAGCACCATTAAAGCTAAGTTTGAAAATATTTTGGCAAACGCAGCCTAACTTCCGCCTGTTGTACAAAAAGAGCCGCTTGACTCTCAAACACCTCTGTCGCCTGGTTTATAGCCATTTCGGTGACCATGCGACCCGCCTTCTGGACGCAGGGAAGGCTGTGGACGTTGTCTGTCTGGACTTTGGTAAGGCCTTTGACACCATCCCCCACAGCATTCTCCAGGAGAAGCTGGAGAATCATGGCATAGACAAGTGTACTCTTCGCTGGGTTAAAAACTGGCTGGCTGGCCGTGCCCACAGAGTTGGGATTAATGGGGTGAAATCCTCTTGGCGGCCGGTCACCAGTGGTGTCCCTCAGGGCTCAGTTTTGTTTAATATCTTTATCAATGATGTGGATGAGGGGATTGAGTGCACCCTCAGTAAGTTCACAGACGACACCAAACGACGTGGGAGTGTTGATCTGCTTGAGGGTAGGAAGGCTCTACAGAGGGACCTGGACAGGCTGGATCGATGGGCCAAGGCCAACTGTATGAGGTTTAATAAGGCCAAGTGCCGGGTCCTGCATTTTGGTCACAACAACCCCAAGCAACGCTACAGGCTTGGGGCAGAGTGGCTGGAAAGCTGCCCAGCAGAAAAGGACCTGGGGGTGCTGGTGGACGGCCAGCTTGACATGAGCCAGCAGTGTGCCCAGGTGGCCAAGAAGGCCAACAGCATTCTGGCTTGTATCAGGAATAGCGTGGCCAGCAGGAGCAGGGAAGTGATGGTGCCTCTGTACTCGGCACTGTTGAGGCCTCACCTCAAGTGCTGTGTTCAGTTCTGGGCCCCCCTGTACAAGAGGGACACTGAAGGGCTGGAGCGCGTCCAGAGGAGAGCGACCAGGCTGGTGAGGGGACTGGAGACCAGGGCATATGAGGAGAGGCTGAGGGAGCTGGGCATGTTTAGCTTGGAGAAGAGGAGACTGAGGGGAGACCTCATTGCCCGCTACAACTCCCTGAAAGGAGGGTGGAGAGAGGTGGGTGTTGGCCTCTTCTCCCAGGTGAATAATGACAGGACCAGAGGAAATGGTCTGAAGTTGTGGCAGGGGAGGTTTAGATTAGATATTAGGAAGAATTACTTTCCTGCAAGAGTGGTCAGGTACTGGAACAGCCTGCCCAGGGAGGGGGTTGAGTCACCATCCCTAGAGGTATTTAAGAAACATCTAGATTTGGCACTTCAGGGCACGCTGTAGTGGCGGAGACTGTAGGGTTTTTTGTGAGCGTGTGGCTGGACTTGGTGATCTCAAAGGTCCCTCCTTTCCAACCATGAAGATTCTATGAGTCTATGATTTTATAACTAACCTGTAAAACACTGTGGGGCATGGAGTCATACAATACATCGTTACATCCTTGTTTTGGTTATGCCTCACATCCAAGCCCATGGCTCTGTGTTAGAGAAGCTGCAAACTTTCATCTCGGCTGCTCAGAAGCGCCATTAGTTTTTAGCAGTACATGCATCACCGCAGAAGACTCTGTACAACCAGCTCGTTTAACGAAACCAGTAACACCACAGCCAGGAAGGGACAGCATTCATCCTGATTCACCGAAAGCCCGTCTCAGCCCGGCTTCGCTCCTAAACTGAGCAATCCAAGTAGTAAATTTAGAGTTTTTTCTCCCTGACTCCAGTGCTGCCAGGATACTGGCAGTTCTTGAAATGACAGAAGACAACAGAAGTTTTAGCTGTGTTTGAGGGGGAACAAGAAATCGCCTCTCAGTTCATTTCACAAATACTGAACCTCCTGGACACGCTGGGAAAACAACAGTGGCAAAACTTCCCAAGACACGGAGAAGCTGATAGGAAACACGGGGAAACAGCCCTGTGAGCCAGCCCGGTACCTGGCCACGCTGAACGTGCCGCGCTGAGCCCACTGCTCCGAGCCATGTGCACTGGGGCTGGGCACACCACCAACCCCTGCCATTACGCTTAATTCAAACCTGCAAATGAAGCGTACTGACACACAACAGTCCATTGCTGCCCAGTTCCCAGGAATGATTTGGTACCAGGAGTGATGCAGTCCTAAGGTCTCACATTATTTAAATCTAATTAGATAGATAGATACACACTGCATTTACAAGACGCTACAAAATCTATAATCAAAACTACATTACTACAGTTGTCAAATTAGAGAAGCAGAGTGGTTTTTTTTACAATGTAGGAGTATTTTTTTAGATTTTTTTCAATTTTTTTTTAACATGCGCGTTCCGTTACTGACCTATAAAGTTGTGTTATTTGCTACAGTTTCCCATTTCTTAGCGTGAACGACAAAGGTTCTGCAGTTCTGTCCTCTCCTGGAAAAAGTCAGCTTTGTGCCCAAGGACCCAGCCCAGTAACATTCCTGGTGGTTTCACGAGTGTCTCGACTATACGGGTCCAAAGCCACCGACACCTCGTGGGGACAGTAGCAGTGGCTCCGGGCAGCTCACCGTGCAGAGGACGGCCAGCCCAGGCCTGCCTCGCAGCCGGGACGCCGTCCTGCTCACCGCGCAGTGCTGGGCTGCCCTTGTCTGCACAGTGAAGAGACTGTTGACAAGGAGCAGGTGTGCAGCCCCTGTGGGCACCCTCTGCACTCCCAGCTCAGAGAACCCGCTGGCAAAGAAAATCCAAGCGGATAATGCAGAGTATGGCTGGAGACAGGTAACAGCACTGCCCTCGTCTGCACAGCTGAGCTGGAAAGACTCACACAGACAATATCTCCATGTCCCAAACCTGGCATCCTTCAAACATTCCCTACTCAGAGGTTTCAGGCACCTTCTGTCTGCAAGCTCTCCGAGCATCTCCCGGGCAGTCCCAATCCTGCCCTCTGACAGCGCCAGACAGGGACACACGGTTATCCCTCTTACGCACATCAGGAGAATTTACTGTTTTATGCGTCTGCCCCACGCCAGAGCCAGAAGCAGCACAGGGAGCTTCAGCCCTGGCACTTTTGCCAGAGAAGACCTTCAGTGTACAGAGGAATTGAGCACGAGCCAGCGTTAGCGAAACCCTCCACCCCATAATGCCAAGGTGTGAAGTCAAGGAAAGCCCACGAGGATGGGGAAACCAAGGGAGGAGAGAGGAAGCATGTGGTAATAAAAAGGAGAACAGGCACGAGATACATTTAAGATATCAAAAGCCTCATATGCGAGAGGTCAGATGGAAAACAAGCAGAGGGAGTGTTGCCAGCGGCCATAACTCTGCCTCCAAGCTCTGAACATTTGCAACCGCTCTCGAGCCTGCCTGGGCTTTCCTACCTGCTGTACTCACCCTGCAGCTCTCCCTGCTGCAGGCCAGAGAAGATTGTAACAACGCCACAGTCAAGATTTCTCCCCTCTGCACATCAGTAACAAGTTATTTTATATTAAAAAAAAAAAATAAAATGGAAAAGAAGCATTTCATCTGGTGCAAATGAGGTTTTTAAAATCCCATTTGCTTCCCTCTTCATGTGAACCTGTGCTGATCTGCTGAGGTTCCCGTTTCCCGGATTACACATGTCCAGCTTTGCAAAAACGAGCATACCCTGGTGGTTTAACACCGTGTTTCACAGCCCTCTCTTGCCTGTGCTGACATAAATATTTCAGAGACCTGCATTTGAGTTAGGTCTAGGTCACCCAGAAGCCAATGGCTTGGACGGATTCATAAATTCAGCAAAGCAATTAGCAGGACTCGGCACAGCACAGGACATCCCGCTGAATGGCAGGAGCAAGATGCCCACCGTCGAGGTGTAAGGAAATCCTCGCCAGCCACCACATCACCCACGCGGGCTGGGGACAGCCCCTGGCACGGGAGTCCTGAGCCAAAGGGATCCCTCCTGCCATTACCTTCTCCTCCCAGCTTTACAAACCTCTCCTCAGCTTAGAGCGGTGGCTGCCTCATTCGGCCCCTGAAGCCTCTTGAAAAACAAAGACTGGCAACGAAACTGGATGGAGTCATTCCCGGTCCTGAGTCCTGTTCTCTCCAAAACCACAGCAAGTCCTTCAAAGCAGCTTCTGAAATGAGCTCCCCGACGTGAATGCTTTCTTTGAGAGCTGTTTCCATACCTGTACAACCTTGTTTGTGCAGCAAATGAGACAGGGGAAGACCTGACACAAGTATGAACGGCAAAAGACAGCTACCGCCAGAGAAAGCAGCCCGCGGACCTGCGGAAGCTGCAGCCACGGATATTTAAATGCTAAGTAACGTATCATCAGCTTCCCGCTGAACAGAAGATGGTTTCATCTTTGCAGAAGCAGCAACAACAGCATGCTCACATCAACTTCGCTCTGGCAGTTTGATCAACAGCGGCAGTCATGGCTTCTTATTTTTTAACTGCAATATAATTAGGCACTTAGGAAAATGACTCTGAACAGCACAAATGCCACAGAGTAACTGCAGGTATCAGCACACAGCTCTGCGAGCCCGAAGTTTAACCACAGCTAAAGGTACAGGCCAGTTGAGCTCCTGTAAGACACGCTCTGCCCGGCTAGATACGGAGACAGGCTATCCAAACCTGAGATAGACCCAACAACGCAACATTTCAGTCGCCAATGCAAGATTTTGCTCCATTTCTCCAGTCCGCAGGGAGCTGCTCAGGACCAAAGGAAGCCTTTCTGTGCCACAGTGCTGGCTCCTCTCAAATGGAAAGCGTACAGAGTAGATTGTAAATATTTTGATATTTTGGGCAGATGAGGTTCTTGCTTGGTCCATCTGGATTTGGAAACTGGACACGTTAATTCCCAATTTCAAACTGTCAGCTGAGAAACCTGCCAGCGAGTTTCTGCCACATCAGGGAGCAGGAAAGTGCTGCTGCCACGGAGGTAGACACGGTCCATCTACAGAGGCACCGTGCAGCCGGGGCTCCCCACAGCTCTGCTCGCTGCTAAGGAGAAGGTGATTAACCCCCTTTTATTTTCCCAGTTAAACCCTTGCCTCTCATATCCTTTTCCTTAATCTTCACAGCAGCGTTTTCCCCAGAGGAGCTACTTCTGACCCTAATGCAGGGTGGAAAATCTGCTGGTCAGTGATGCGACTAGATGGTCAGAGCAATCTGAGTTTCAATAATCATCAGGAATGCTAAACAGACAGAGGGAAACAAGGTGCCCAAATAACAAAAGGAGGTAATTCCTGAGAAATGAAGCATTCGTGTGCTCCAGGATGTTGCATGGCAGATTTGAGGTCACCTACAGCCGTGGAAGAAATGCTTTTCTATACAGAACCCCGAAGAAAACTGTCAACTTGATACAGAAGACCATCAATGCCATCCAATCCTTCCATTCATCTCTGTCATCACAGAGACTAAGGAATCAGTATTTGGTTGCCATAACCAACAGGCAAAGATCACCTTGAGAAGTGGTGGGGCGTTTCTGTGCACTGACAGACTCGCCTCCATGCACTTGGAAGAGCTTAATGTAAGCAGCAACAAAAGCGAATCACAAGCCGGCTCTGCTGTGTTTCTCCAGAGAGCTTCCAACTCACGAGGGTACTATCACCTGGTGAAAGTGCATTCAGAAAGGAAAGCAAGACCAGAGGAAGCACAACTTCAAAAAAAATACCTGCGTGTGTGGAGGAAGAGATCCCTGGCCACGAGAAGTGATCTGATCATGGGCGTGAACATCCATTCAGAGGACGTTGTAATCCTGCTTGTTAAAACCCAAGTCGCCTGCAAGTTCCTACGGATGCCAACTAAGAACAGGATGAAAAGTCCCACAGACGTCTTCATTGTTTCCTCCAATGGCAGCAAAAAAAGTAAAATAATGGAGGTGCTAGAAGTCTTTCCAAGGCACGCGTATCCTTTCTGTCTAACCCAGCCGTGGCTGGTGCATTATTTAGTGCCGAGTGAGAAAAAAGCAACGCCTAACAAAGTGTTAAAGGACTTTGTGAAGTTTCACCAACCTTTCCACAGCCCGTCAGCTTCCCAGCTGGCTGGCAGAAGAGACAACTGATCCCCTTGCTTCCAGATTACAGGCGGCAGAGCTCTTAGGGTAACTGTCTCTCTCTGTTTGCATCCAGCTACCTCCAGCAGCTTGAAGCGTGCTCGAAGTGCAAGAAAGCACTTGATCAAAATCCAGCTCACACTGTAGGCAGCGAGTGAAGAACCGCACAAAGCAGCGTTACATAGACAATACCGACTGAATTTGGTGGAGGGATTTGACAGGTTACATGTCGATGACACTGCTGCAGTCTCGGCGGAAAAAAGCAGTTTGATGCAATTAGCAACAGGGAACCAGAAAAACAGTAGAATAAAATTGGAAATACATGTATAAAAGATGAGCAACTGCGGGACTGGACAGAAGCATAAATATCCTGTGTTGAGCTCAGGAAAGGAACAAGATGAAACAGGAGTGCGACAGCAGGAAACGCAACTCTGAGGTCCCTTCCGCTATTCAAACTGAAGATCCAGATTTCAAATAAAAACATTTGCTTCCTCAGGAGAGACTGGCCTCATTTGCCACAGGGATACAACAGAAGACGGCACAGGGCCATCCCGGAGAGGAGGGTGGCAGAAAGCAAACTTGTGAGCATCGCGCTGCGGTTCACTTCAGCCTGTGCTGAGCACAGCCCAGCCAGGGCTCTGCTCGGCTGTGAACGAGTGAAACCACGGCAGAAAACATCGGAAGATGCAGCAGCTCCGGATTAGACACGCTGCCAACACGTGTGCCTCTGTTAAAGGCCAGAAAGGCACATCCCTCATGAGGCCACGCTGGCCGCTTCCCTCGTCCTGCGGGTCGACAAACCGCAGCACGGACCCGTGCTGGCAAAGGAGAAACCCTGGAGGTCAGAGGCAGCGGGGATGGGCTCGTGGAGGCAGCAGGTTCCCCAGCCTTGCCTCGGGTAATACGCACGCGAAAACTGCGAGTCACAGTCCACACACAGGACGTGGCTTCAGAGAAACCCACAGGAGACAAAAACCCAGGCTGGCAGGGAGAGACTAAGGAAAACTCATTTTTCTGACATGTTTCTACCCAAATCCGCATGCACACCTGAAACGAGGATCTGTAGCGACCAGACGATGAGGCAGGCCACCATTTAAGCCTTTTACGAGAGTAATTGAAATTCTTCTCCTACAGCACGCTGTGAATGCTGACAAGCTCCCCACTTCCACAAGCTTTTCGCTGCACATGCCCAACGTGGAATTGCTACAAAAATGAAGTGGAACAAGAAACCCGAGCAACAGAGAAGGTGCTTCTGAACAAAACCGGCAACGACGTTTATAATGACTGCAAGTATATACATATTCTGCTTCAACGAGGGTGGTGGGGATCTGCCAGCCTGAATACTAAGCAGGGACACCACACGCCTTCCATACATAATGGTACAAAAATGGAATATAAGTATATACTGCAGCTTTGTGAAATTTAGGGGCTTTTGCTAGACTTTTATGTTACACAAAGATTTACATTTGGAAAAGTCATTCTGCTATATCTGGCAGAAATTTCGAGACAAATGGATCCTATATTTATTCATTCAATGATAACACTAAGCACAGGATAAAGCTCTTTTAAATTCAGAGCACTTTATAAAAATTAATTACTACTTAGTTCACCCTTCCGAGGTGGGAAGGTATTACACCTGCATATACATGAGGACATTGAAGCACAAGTGGATTAAATACCTTGTCCGAGACCCCAGAGGCAGGCTTACTGATCATCCTAATTGCTGAAATATGTGTGCGCACATGCACCTGTGTGTGTGTTTAAATGGGCTTATCCTCTCCGGAGCCTTTCCCAGCACACGGGATTTTGCAGCGAAGCCAGCCTGCTCGGTTGGTGTTTTCTCACCATACCTGTCCCATACACGTCTAATAAAAGACGTCAACCCCAAAAAAAGGGAAGAGATTTTTTTTTTTCGTGGGATGTGCGGATAGGGATAAAAGCTGGATTTCAAACAGCCAAGGAACAGAAAACCCATTGTTAAAAAGCTGTGTAGTGTTACACTGACGATCCTTAATCATATTGCCACTGAGCAGCATCTCACCAGCCCACATTGGAGCACAGCAGACCTGGGATACCGCGTGCCAACAAATGTTATAAAATCTGTCCCTTGACAAGCGTACAAAGAGAGAAAGGGCTTCTGAGCTAGTGACAGAGACACATCCCCACCTGCGATGGGACTGGCAGCCCACTCGACCTGCTCCAGTGAACTGAAAGCACTTTAGCAACCGCTCCCATGGCCAGCTGGTTCGGCGATGGTCCCCTGTCCCTGTACTGGGTCACTGGGTCCCTACCTCTCGCTCCGAACACCAGCAAAGAATACATTGTCATGGGAACAAACAGGTATTTTTGAGTTGCTGCACGGCTTCTGTCGGTGCTGTTTCAGAGGGATGCTATAATTAGTCATCAACACGTTACCTGGACGGAGGGTTTGCCACTGATGTGTTGGGTAAAACACTTCCAGGTCTTCAGGATCACCATCATCTTCTGTTATCGGCTCTTTCCCGCTGTCATCTTTTATGTCGCTCTCTTCTATTTTTGTAAGGGCAAATTCCTTTCGGATAGAAGAGATTCAGCTCATTAGCAATTGCATCTGGGTAATTTAGTGCCGGCTGAGAATACAAAATTTTTTCCCTCGCCAGCAGATTTTTTTTTTTTTTTGACATCCGAGATTCTTTCCACATGGTTAAATTTAGATTTAGAGTATATTAAAGGTTAAACATGCATAACTAGCATGACATTTGTGCTGAACAAAGCAACGCGGCTTATTTCCTATTCCAGTGCAGGCTGCAGGTTTAAAACAAGCTTTCGCAGAGCCTCACCTATATTAGACTCAGAGCCAGGAGCCCCGACTATCATTAGGGTTGTGTAATGTTGTAAGACCCCATTTTCCCTTGCCTAAAAATATGTCAAATTTTTAACTTTTTCAGCAGAAATTTTCCACACGAGTGGAACGCCTCAAGCATTGTTTGTTCGTGTTTTGGTTTTTTTTGTTTTTGTTTTTTTTTTCCTTAAAAGCACTTGTTTGAGGCTTGGAGAAGATTTCAGCTAAAATAGTTCAGCTATTTCCAAAATAGGACACAGGGAAAACACACTGAACTGCCCACGCAATAAAAACGCGAGCATCCTTTTCTTTACCCGTTCCCGGTGTCCTCCAAATCTTTTAAAACAATGAGGCAGTGATTTAATCGCCACCTACATCGCAAGTGCAGCACGCCAACGGTAGAGGTGTGGTAGATCAGCCAGCACGAGCGGTAAGGCATTACGCAAAGGAAAAAATGAGGATGAAAAGCAGGGGGAAAAAAAAAATAATAAAAAATCCTTGCTGCGAGGGAAACCTCGCTGTTCACTGGAAAGTCTCCCTAGGGAACTGGTGGGAGTCGTGTAAAACTGCCGCGGGTAAAATTATTGAGAGCGCGTAGTGAGTAACGACCTCGTACTATCTCAGACCAGGCTATTAACTGGTTGGGAAGCAGGTATTTGCTGGTCTGGTTTTCACGGGAACAGATAAGCTGGTCCAGGCTAATCGTCCAGGCAGCTCAGTTTCTGTTGCAGGGAACATTATCCGTTGCTGGTATCTCCATGAACGCCACCACTGAATAATTTCAAATAACCAGCCTATAGGGAAAGATTATTCCTAATTGCTGGCAATTAGAATAAGAGTTACAGCTCACTTCATGAAGTGTTTTGATATTAATCCTTAGAACGTTTTCACAGGGAAAAAAAAAAAAAGTCAATTAAGAGGTTAACTGGAAATTTTAGTCCGCGTTCTGCCTTCACTTCTTCCACTTCTTGGAAGAAATGTGTGCACATTTTCAGGCAGGATCTGGGTGCTTTGCATATAAATATCCATTATCCAGCCTAGGAGAGTGTTTCTGAGCAAAAGAAATGTCAGCCCGAGCAAAACACGTACAATTAGCAACGACAGCGGGAACGCACGAAGATGGTTGACAAACCTATAGAATGTTTTTATTTTATCTGTCAAAAAGGATTGAAATTTCGTAAACGCGTGGGAAAATAGACCTTAACTCCTACTTTCGCTTAGCACATCAGAGGCTTAGAAATTGTTAAAATTATGACAAATGGTTAAAGCTCAGTTAACACTCACAAACATAAAAGGCCAGGTTCTGCAGATGAAAATCAATGTTAACATTTTCTGAGCCAAGACTCAACAGGACTAAAATAAATGAGTCAGAGCAGTTATTACTTAGCTTATTTATGCTGTTATATTATTATCCAAGAGGGACTTAACAATACAGGCTATTGTAAATTTACCAACAGGCCTCCGAGTGTTGTATCTGTTGAAACACATAATGGAGATAGCTGATGTTTACTGGCTCTGCTTAAGAGAAGCGCCGTGGTCTAAACCTTCGGTAAGGATAAAAGGATGTGACATGGTTCATTTAAACGTTACTCCCACTGCTTGGCCCGCAACTGCTTTGCAATACCCCATTTTCACTAGTATTTCCAGCAAAAATGGGCAACAATGCACAAGCCGTCCTTCATTTAGGTAGAAATTAGGCAGAATCCTTTTCAGTTTGTTTTCATCATCAAAAATGCAGAAAGAAAGATGTTTTCTAAAGAACAATGGAAATTTCCTCAAAGGCAAAAAGCCTCCTGGCTTTATCAGTCTGAAATCAGCTGCAATAAGCTGAAAAGCCTCATCAGGGAGGGTTTGAGACAATCTGCAGTCTGTTTGCAGTAAAGGAGGGACGTGGCCACCACGGAGCCGTTGTAGAGGGAGCGCAGGAAAAGGCAACGGGAGAGTTAGCCACCCACTGCGTGAACCCTGTCTGAACCCCAGTGTCAGGCCTCCTGCCAATTCGGGCAGGTATCACTGGGTGCCTGTCCTGGTGCTTGCTCTCCAGCTGAGACAACTGTGCTCTGTTCTCCAGCCTCCTCCCCTCCCTCCCTGAAACAAAGACATCGTTACCTGACCCCAGGTGGGCCCAAGGCACTGGCTGACGGCACTTACACTATCATCTGTCCCTTGTATTTGCTCTGGGTAATAGCTCAGCTCCCAAACAGCTGCATCACACAACCAACAGACCAGCAAGCTAAAATGCAAACGCAGGAGCGAGTGTCCAGGGACATAGGCGGGGGGGGGCAGCACTCCCCTACGCCAGCGTCGTTGTGATTTTAAGCCACAGCATTAATTAAACCAAAAAATCACCACTGCACTGCTACAGAGCCTGTCTCAAGCAAGCTCCTCAAGGAAACTTTCCAGATCTGCTAATCTAGAGGGGTCTGGCACCTGGGGCTCAGCAGCAGAATCCAGAACTGGGGTAGTTTTGCGCACCTGTGCAAGCCCAAAGGGGCAGACAGAGTCCACCCACCTCGACTGCAGCTTCAGAATAACACTGCAAGTAGCAAAATCCGTGCCCATGGGATGCAAGGACCTGACTCACTTGCGGTGACTCAACAGAGGCACAGCTAGGAAACTAATCAAGGACACCTCTTCCCCTCTTCTTGTCACTAGACTGCATAATTAGCTTTGCCTCTTGCCACCAGGGGGAATGTGTGACAACTCCAAATAGAAAAAGTGACACCTAGCAAACACAAGAGCTGCCCGCGTTGCACCATTCCCATTGCAAACCCTCCAGGTCAAGAATATTCTGGATTTCCTGGGGTGAGGCAAGCAGTCTCAAGAAAGAAGCCCTTCTGAAATGTTGCTATTGAAGACCCCCTGTGGAGAAGAGGTGATTCACCAACCGCTGCTGCGTTCTACTCGGCCCTACAGAGGGATCAGGTAAGGCTGTCACCCCACCGGAGACTCTGGTGGCTGGACAGCCCTCTCAAGTGTGGCTCTCGGCCGGAGCAATCGACACTTACGGGAACTCTGTCGCTTAGGCTTGACCGGGAAAACACCACAGAAACCACCAAGACCAGCAGGTTGACTTTGGCAGCGGTGGAGAGGAGACCAGTCCAGTGAGACATTGCCACCAGCCTGAAATGCAAAGGAAAACAAAACCAACAATATTTTATTCCATACTTTCACAGGTTTCAGCATCCTTTAAGCAACATTTTGCAACGCAGCATGGCTTCAGGGGTGCAACACTGCAGGACAAAGAACACCACTAAGTGCTGGCGCACAGGTCTCACCAGGGGCAGCCGCTTGCAAGGGGTGCCGATTTTACTGCTAATGGAGCTTACGACAGGTAACGACTAAGTACCTTACGTGGACCCCGCAGGGGCTTATGTGTCTCCTGGAAAAGATGAAGAGACCTGTAAGTCTTGTTTAAAATCACTGTGTTACTGCCACGGATGACAGTGAAAGGGAAAGCTAAACATTAGTGCAATCCTGTGAATGCCTTTTATGCATGTGCCTCATTTTAAACACAGAAGTAGCTACATTAATTTAAATTAAACGAAACTACCAGTTGTCAAAGGATCAGGAGTTTATCTAAATCCATATGTAGGCTTTGCTTGAGGAAAACAACATTTTGCAGAGGTGAACAAGGTTTACGTGGTGGTTCTTACAGCGCAAGGCTCTCCCTCGATGCTCAGAGCACCGGCTCTGCCCGCGCTTGCAGCAGACCGTAAAGCAGTCCCCACGGCAAACACTTGCCCTGACCGACCACAGACCACCGACGGAACTAGGGAGGGAGGTGGGGGGGAAGAAAGGTCCTGCTCTTGTGGCTGCTAGCCCCCTTGGTACGGAGCTTGTATCCCCACCGCTATGTGTGTAACCACACTCGCACACACGCGTGGCCCCACTGCTTCGCAACACCAGGCTTTAAATCCACCTACGGCGCTCAGCTCGCCGCTTCTCCTGCTGCGGTAGGGAACGGAGCAGCCTGCCAGCACACAGGCTGGAGAAGTATTTCCTTTGATTGGCTCTAAATTTACACGCTGCTAAATTAAACTAAATGAGGTCTTTTGAAAGAAGATGGGACTGATTAGTTCCGTTCAAACACTCCTTCATTACTCATCCCTCCATCAAGTCTGCTCCTACTCCTATCCAGGTTTTAAAGAATTTCCTCCCATACATGCAGTCCTAAATATCTTTCTTTCTGTCTTTGTTGTCCATCAGGATGGCACATCATGCCGCAGGTTTTTTTCCTTCCTTGAAGCAACCATCTTCTGTTCCACAAAGCAGAAAATATGCTCACGGCCTCCTGCCACCAGAGGACCTCTGCCCCCAAAAGACTTTAGGGACACGGAGGCAGTCTTCTCCTTCCACCCCTTTACTGCTATCTTGCCTCCCCACTCTGTTACGGTTCTTCTTCCTCTTCCTGCTTGGTTTTCGCTTTAGCCAAAAAAAAAGAAAATAAAAGGCAAAATACTAGATCACACTGGTCAGTGGTGGATGTCTAGGAAAGAGCAGCCAAGCAGGGAGCACAAACAGTAATACATCCGAGGCATGTATGCAGCTTCCAGAAACTCCTGACCCAGGTGCTTCCCGAACAGCAGCCTCTATCTTTGAGCTCAAAGCCAGATCAACGGGATTTTTGGTTTTGCCATTAATTGCTTTTGGAGCAGATCTGGACTTCAGACACCCACAGCATCCCTCAGTAATGAGTTCCTCTGCTTAATTCACACCATGCATGAAAGTATCACTTGGCATGTCTGACCTGGTGCTTGATATCCTCCTCCGATGTCCCCCCTTTTCTAAAGGGTCAGAGAACCACCTCAAGGACCCACAAGCCCTTATTAAACTACAATCGGAGCAGAAGAAAAGTTCTCCCTTTTCAGAAGATAGGCAAAGACCTGTGGCCAAAGCCTTCACCTCTCACTTGGGGCAAGGCCAAGGGCAACCGGGCTACAACCAACACCCAAGTTCCTGAGCTGGAAAACCCAGAGCAGAATTCATGGCCCCAAACTCCACCTGCTCCCGAAAGAACTACATGCCCTTCTGGTCAATGGCAGAGTCGGGACCTCCATCTCAGACTGACCACGACACACAGTTCCCCCTTAAACTCATCTCAGAAGAAAACTGCTGCTTATTACATAGGAAACAGGGGTTTTGGGGTTTGGGGGGTTTTTTCAGTTATAAAACAAGCGGCAAAACTGGGATAATGAAAAATAGATGTATCTCTAAAACTTCACCTGCAAGCCTGGAAATAAAAAGAGAAAAGAAGAAAAAGAAATTCAACAAAGCAGCGGCTGAAAGAAAACGCGCACTCCCATAAAAATAGAGCTCACGTGTACCGAGAAGGCTGGTAGCAAATGACAGTACAGCCTCTTTAAAGCCTACCACCTCATGCCTGCCTGGAAGATGACATCTGCACAACAATTAGCAGTTTGCTTAGGTCCCAGGTAGGCAGGAGGAGCTAACATGTGAAACACGGGGGTTTGAAGCTCCTGGAGAGAAGCCTGCACAGGCTGACATCTCATTACAAGACAGACATACGCAGAGGGTGTGAGCGGGCTTCCAAACCGAATGTTATGTGGAAACAATGCATTTTTAGAAACGACCCTTGCAGCTTGCACAGCAGAAAGGGTGGTAACTGCGACTCCACCTGCATGGGGAGTATTTGCTCTGATTTAAGGACATCATTTTGGGACCCAGCAGCACCCATGTACAGCTGCAGCAGTCAGCGCCAGAACGGCTACAGGAAGACCACAAATTCCCCTCGTGCAGAGTGGGGTGGGTTTGGTTTTTTTCCCCCCCAATAATTCTCTTTTGTCAAAGAAAATCAGGTACTAGGGAAAAAGCAAAGGGTCAGCTCCAAAGAAGCCTCCGTTCCTCGCAGCAGTCCTCCCATCAGAGCAGGCAATGTTCTCGACTTCGCAGTGCTGGGAGGTTCTGCTCCACAGCTCCAGAAAAACCTGTCCGCACCGGCAGCTGCAGAAACAATATCATTGCCATTATGTTCTCTATTAGCAGGGACATTTTTACTGATTTTACTAGCTGCACATCACTAAGTGCTGCACAGCCCTGTGAAGGCAGTTGCCGTAGTCATAGGTGACAGTTCAAAGCCAGTCAGTAAGAGGAACATATTTCATTAATGTCTTTGGCTGCTGGGAACACACCGCTCTTTCAAGTCCTAACTCAAAGCCCACACTGCGTATACTGTGCCACTCCAATAAATCCATCTGAAACCTCATCTGAATTCTGATCCGCTGCTCCAGGAGAGCACGCGGACATCCCAGGAAGCTCCCCAGCCCCCTCACCAGGCTCTGGCTTTATGGACAACGGGAAGCAATAACAATAAGCTAATCCTTGTTCTCATCTAGAGATGGAGGGAGCAGTATGGGAATTTTAAGTCTTGCAAAACTGTCAGCAAATTTACTAGTTCAGGCCGGGTATCTGCCCAGCCACCCGTCGTCGGGATGGCCAGTGGTAACGAAAGCACCGACAGCACATTGTGTGTCTACGAGCACAAACAATTCACAGAGGTCCCCTTGCGGAGTGTAGGGCAGCAGCGGAGAACAATCAAACGATGAAAGACATCGAGGAACACAGCCCAGGCACCTTTCAGCTGAACCGATGACACAAAGACCTCCAAGCACTTAGAGCCTCTTAGGCTGAAACCAAAGTTTGATGGGCAATAACAGTTAAGGAAACTGTTTTAAAGATAGACGTGTAAATTGAGATGTCTGATTGAAGAGATGTGCTCAGGACACATGCTACAATCAGTGTCAAGTCAAGATGCCCATTCAAACACAATGTCATTTTAATGACGCTGGCATCTATGGCCGAGACCAGCATGACGTGCTAAGTGATGTGCAGTGCAACAGAGAAAGAGAAGGAAATTTAGCTGATCTGACCTGAAATTTTCTTCCTCTGAGCAATAGGGTCCCCAGGTCTGTAATGAGCACCCGTTTTTGCTGACTTGCACTGAAGAGCAGTGCAGCGTCAGTCAGACACCTTGGGAATGTCCTGTGGCTGGCAGTCCCTCCTCTTCCGATGGCTGCGCAGCTACACCGACAGGAGAAAGAGGAGTTTTAATCTGAAATTCAGTCTGTGCCTAAGAGAGGAAACAGCTGGTGGACAAACTGAGGATTACTAGGAGGCCACAGGACACTCTGCCCTTCCCCGTTCATTACAGTCAGGTCTGCGCAACCCTCTGCTTTCAAACAGATGAGCAGGACCAACCTGCAAATACAATCCTCCTCTCTTCTTCCCAGGGGCACAGAAACACAAAGGCTCCTGTTAAGTACAAACCAAGCTAAAAGAAGCCAGCCTGGAAATACTCATGTTTTGGTGGACACAGGCCCAGGTGACCATGTGTCTGCTTAGCAGGTCTCAATCCTGAAGGCCTGCCTCCGCTCTCCCTGCCCTGACAGTACATGGACGTCGCACCGCGGCTTCTGGTATGAATTTCTTGGATTTCCTCTGCATATTGGAGCCATGAGAAGACAACTTACCTGTACTAAAAACTCAATGGCTCTCGTAAGAGAGAGCACGCGTAACGTTTGCCTGGAGATGGTTACCTGCAGCACGTTATAATGTGGAGGATCCAGCAGAAAGATGCAAGCTGACAGCAAGATGCTGCGAGAACCACAAAGAGCTACCAAACATTGCCAAATCTGAGCATTCTCTACTGCCTTCATCAAGAAGAGGCCTTGTGAGTCTCTGACACCACTTTTCCCCCCTTAAAAGCCATCTTTGTCATCTTTTCATGCTTTTTCTTCCCTGAGATGAGGCCTAGCAATTAATTGCGCTTGCCCTAAGTGCAGTGCCCAGGTGAGCTGCTGTAGCTCTGCACGGCTGATCGACAGGCACCCAGGACGCACCAGTGACCTGCTGCTCCGTGTGTCTCCCTGTGCTCCCTCCTGCCACGGATGGGTCCTGATCAGCGACACTTCCAAAAGGAGACAGGAGTGAATTTTCCTCTTCATTAAAGCCAATATTAAAACTACAAAGATGCTGGAAGAGACCTGAATACACTTGACTGATCAAAGAACTAGATCTGAATAAAAATTAATAATAAAAACAGAATAAAATAATAATAATGAACCTATCTATCACCTTATGCAAAGCAGAAGAGCCCTGAACGGCAACACCAAACACAATGAGGAGCTTCCTTCAGGGACGCATGGAATGCTCCTGATGGAGCCCCAGTTTCTGTGTCCTCGATTGTCCCAGGACAAACCCGGCAGGAACAGGCTTCTCTGGGAACGGATGCACCACACTGGGCTGGTGCAGGCTGTGCGCAGCTTTGTTCGAGGTTCGACGTTGTAACTGCTTCTGCCACACTCGGGATGCTCTCACAGCTCTGCTCCTCCTGGCGTCCTGCTGTTGGGAAAGCACGCTCATCCCTGCAGCGAGTATTCCCAGCTCCAAACAGGAGCCCACTGGCCTGAGAGCCCCCAAGCCCTGCCAGAAGGTCTCACCTGAGCACAGAGGCCTACATGCATGGGTGAAAGACAGGACAGCGAGTATCAGTTGTTTGCAAACACCCTCACACTACCAAGATTTCAGCACAGCAGAGAGTGCACAGCTGCAATACAGACCGCCCTGTTGACGCTGCTTATGAAATCGCTTAAAGAACTTTTATTCTTCTTGCTTGCTCCTCATCGTTTACTCCTACCCGGACTCTGCTCTGGCGTGTTAAAAACACTCCTACACAAGGGAAAAGTTGTGGGAACACCTTGCCGTATTTGGCTGCCCACAGAGAACCCACGCAGCAAAGAGGCCACGCTTTTAGGTTTACAGGAATAAATCGCAGCTCGAGCCCTGCTGGTTAGGCACAGCCTGCCACCAAGGAGCAGGTCCTGCTGAACTGGGACCAGTGCACGGGGAGAAATTTTGACACAGGGCAGTGGGAGATGGGGAGGGAGAAGGATAACCACAGCAGAAACACGAGATTTACAGAGCCTGGCATCTACCATGGCATCTTTTATAACTGCCACTAACAAATAATAATAATAAATATTAGTAACTCCTACAGGCTACCTGCTTAGCCATCAGCTAACAGCAGCCCCTCTAAAGGCAGCTCGGCTACGATACCACCTAACGTTGGTCTTTCCTACAAGCGCTGCCGGGTGCCAACACAAGCGAGAGCAAAGCTCGGATGTCTCCAGCGACAGGAGATGGCACAGCAGCACCTGGGCACGGCGAGGGCAGCTCTTGGCACCCGGCGGCTCTGCTGGCACCAGCCACAGCTCCACACAGGCCAGAGAAGGGGGCTGGTGCCGGTCATTTACGAATAAAGCCAGCATCGCCCCTTCTACCTGACCACAGCAACTCCAACCCTGTTGTCTATCCAAATAACTTTGTGCAGTTTAACATGAAACATCATTTAGTCTATCAATTAAATTCACTTAATTAATCCCTTCAGAAAGCGGTGTTCACAGAAAACGCTGCTCTCCAGAGGGCAAGAGCACAGCTTTGTACTTCGGCGGTTTGAAGTCTGAGTAAGGCTGCCATCGTCCTCTCCGCCCGCTCATTAGCAGCGATGGCAGAGGAGGACACTCTCCACCGCCGCTCAGCAAGCGCCCCGATGGCGAGGGCTGCGGCCAGCGTGTCTCCAGTGTTCCTTGGACCCTCCATGCCAAAGAGCCCCAGGTCCAGGATGCCCCAGGATGAAGCACGCAAAACCAGAGCGTGCCTCAGAGATCAGAGGACTGAATTTAACATTTATTATGTATAAATAATGAAGCCATCTGAATTTCCGACAGCTGTTCTCACAGGGCTCCGCGACTGCCTGCACACACACACACGACACCCTCGCTCCGCAGAGCTTCGGGGCTAGCGAGCACATTCGAGACCATAGCCGAGCGCAGGGGCTTATTTGCACCAATTTAGGACTTGCCCGGAGATGAGAGATGCGCGGGGACCTCCAGGACAAACCTCCTTCTGAAAGCTGCCGCGCTGCCTGACCTCAACCACGCAAGAACAGCTCTTCCCTCCCTCATCGCCTCCACATCGCCCCAAACCCCAGCTGAAATCGCCTCTCCTCCTGCCCATACCTGTTCCCTTCTCCTGCTCCTTGCTGCAATTTCCCATGCGCAGCACATAAAAAGGATGATATTCCCCCCCCCGCCAATATCTATCATTTCCATCAGCGTATTTTTTTTACCCCCTCTGTCTTCCTCAGCTTGGAGGATCTAACAGGAACGAAAGCGGCCACGGGATTAGCCAGGGTAAGGGACACCCTGATGTCCCACTGCAGTTGGGCTAACAAAGAACCAAAGATTTAATTGGTGTACTCTGGAAACAGCCTCTCTGGAACCAGCTTTTTGCATTTTCCCAGTTTTTGCTGTTCACTCGTGGCTCTCACATCAAATAACAACCTCCTTCCCCTGTCAGGTGCCGGCCTCCCTATAAAAAGACTCAATTAAGAGGTTAAAAGACCACGCAAAATTCAGGCTCAGTGTTGTAGAAATTCGACACTGATGTATCAGGCACACAACTCTCATGGCAGCACCCACGCCGCCTGCCACGCCACAAGCATCTTTCCCCTGCGTCGATATCTCAGCCTGCACCTGCCAAGACCCTTGCCGCTGGCTCTGGCTCAGCCCGGAGTTTTCCTGTCGGGATTGCCATCTCTCCCGAGCCGAGGGCACCCACTGCTGCAGCCCTGCAGAGCACCCGGCACAGAGGTGCCCCGACAGCAAGCAAGCAAAGGGCTTCTCCAACAGCCCCATCAATCTGCCAGAAACAGTGAGCTGTGAAGTTTATGAAAAATGGATTTCTTCACCTCTTTACAGTGCACCAGGCAGCGGTGACAGCTCTTACTCAGCGTGACAACCCACGGGTACAGGTCACAGCAGGGAACAGCATGGCACACGGGCAGCAAATGTGTGGCTCGCCCGCCGCGTGCTCTGGCTGTGCGGCCAGGATTAATGTGGCACCGCAACCCATGGGATTAATTGCGCAGGATGTCTGGCGGGACGCCCAGCTCAGGACCTCCCTTGCAAGCAAACCGGGCTCCCCCCACGCTTCCAGTTTCGTGGCAAGTTCCCAGCTGAAAAGCTACTGGGATCCACCAAACCCACCCAGGAGCTGCAAGGTTGGCCACCGGCACCAAAATCCAGAATAAAGGCCCAAGAAGACAATCTCAAACCTTCCCCGAAGGGATATAAGGAGCTCTCTGGGGATGAATGTAGCCACTGCCAAGCAGGTTCCCTCGGGACTGCTCCTGGCTTTGCCCCAACTCTCTGCATGAACCCAGGGAAGTCGCTCCCCACGCTGGGGCTCAGTTGCTCCACTCCTAACACAGACGCAATGGTTACAAACACGGGAATCGCAGGGCTCCTTCCACTAAGGTCTGCAGTAATATCTTCACACTCTTGGATGAAAGGCATTGTTCAAGTTTGCTTATTTTTTTCACTGCTTTAGTACTTTTAAAGTGGCCTCAGAGGATGCCTTTCATAAGCAATTAAAAAAGCTCTGGGACAGTAACGAATATGAAGAAAGAATAGAGAGACTACCACTACAATCATCTAAAAGCGACTCTCACCATGATTTCCATTCCTCTACCCAGGCATTTCCCACCAAGATTAAAAAGCCCATCTTGCTCCCCGAGCGTAAGAGCCTCCCCAGTTCAAAACCAAAGCAGAACAGCCAGCCAGCAGCCGGCAGCATTCCTTCAGCAGCTTTTTTCCCAAGGAAATCTGAAACAGCAAAGAGCCCCAAAGGCTGCAAATGCAGAAGTAGATGCACAGGCACGGCAAGCTGAAAGAGAACATAATTCCATCCCTTTCTTGTTCTTCATTATCTGCCACTTTGACTTTGGGGAAGGGTTTTTTGCCTTTCAGCTTGTGAGACGGTTACAGACTGACACGTGCTCACACTGCACCTAGGATCACAATGCTCCAGCCTTTGTTGCTCCTTGGACACTGTTTTAAGCTTGATAAAAATCAGGGAAGAAGCAAGGAAACCACCTGCACACAAAGCACCATCAAATGCAAGGAGTCCACAGTTGAAAAATTCTCTCATCTCTTGTCAGATGGAGCTATTTTAGATACTACTTGTAGCAATGTATGGAAAAAACAGTTTGAAATGTGACAGTGCAGCAGGCTTTTAATTAAACAATCTCTCAGGCATTGCAGAATCTCTCCAGCCAAGCGCAGGCGCTGGACATTGCACGTCCACTTCCTCAGGGGTTGAAGCAGGCCTGAGTCCTTCAGCAGAGGAGAAGGTTTCACAGACCCCTCTGGAGGCCCAACTGCCGTTATTAAATGGCCCAGATCACCCGCACAGGCTGTGACCTGCCTGCTGTCGTCCTGTCTTTTGCCTCATCAGCCTCCGCTAAGCAGAACTTTGATCCCCCAAGTGACTCCCGGTTCAGAGACCTTCTTTCCTTTTGCTGCCTAGACATGAAGGATGCTGAGCTGGAGTTCCTGAGCATCTCAGCTTCAGACGGGCAGACTTTGATGTTGCACAGAGCGTCCGTCTCTGCGATTCGTCTGGTCTCTTCAAACAGCAGCAGAACCACAGCTTGTGATCTGTGCAAAAGAGCGTTTTCCTTGGGGAAGAAAAGTCATGCTGGCGCTCATCTCCACCTTGTCATGGCAGAACAGGCTATATTGGTGCTTCAAAGAGCTCCTCAACCTTAAATCCTTATGACACTGTGACAAATCAGGGAACCTGCCTCTGTACGTCTCACGAATCCCAGCAGAGGTTATGAAACAGCATTTCTGTAAATGCCTTAGCCACTACAGGACCCTGGGCGTGTTATCAGTTGCATTGGTCACCACACCCAAGGGCTGCAAGGTCCACGTGGCTCCTCTCCGCAGGGAAGGCTCGTGCAACCGCTTCACTACGCACCTTTGAACTGCAAGTCTGGGCCTTATAGGTGTGCACAATGAAGGGTCACGGAGAGAGACTCAGAGAAGTAGTAAACCTTCCAAGCGGTAGGACTGCTCCCAGCCCACAGGTCCCTCCTGAGCCCCGTCGCGGTGCTCACTGCTCTTCAGAGCCGTGGGGTTCAAGCAGAAGCAGTACCTTAGCTCGTCCCGCTGCCCCTCAGCCACAGCGGCCCAAAACCTAGACTGAGGAAGGAGGAAAACAGAGGTGCGACCAGAAGTGAGTGGTTTTCCTTTGTGATTTTCTCTTCCCAGGGACAACGACTGTGTTCGTAACCTCAGCACCCTTCAGTCCAAAAGAAAAGATGCACTGTTTCTCATCTTGAGCTTGGACCAAGGGCAGGAGACCCAGCCACTTAAAAGGAACATCCTTTTCTTAGAGGATACCTATAAAAAGCCATTTCATGGACTGGCATATCTCAGTAGCTGAGCAGCACCAGTCCCTGAATGGTCCTTTCTTTGGCAATCCTGGCTGTCACTGCATCTGCTGCCTCTGCAAACACCACACAACGCACCCAAGCAGCGAGAAGCAGCCGCCAAAGGAGTGATTTTCAGCTTCCTCTCCATCCTGGTGGTGCTACAGCCTCATCTTGCCACACGAGGCAGGGAGGTGGCAAGTCCGTCACAGGACTGCCAGGCCCCATTTCCAAGGAGGGGGCTTCTCCAATAAGGACCACAGACTTCAGCTGTCCCCTGCTGCAAGCAGATTTTAGCACATGATGGCCACACTATTCTGCAAAGCTTCTACAGCAGCTGCCATTTAAATAAAGGTGCCACGCGTACCAAGGCTGTTCCAATGACAGCCTGCACAGCGACTTCCAGTGACCGCAGACATCACACATCGAGACAAGTTTTGGCACCGACCCCAATCCAGGGATTGAGAAATCTCAGTGCACCCAAAACCAGGCAGGGACGGTTACTCACATGTAGAAGGGTTTGCAGCATCAGGGTCAAGCCACGTATTTTTTCCGAGGCAAGGACCCTGTCATTTATGCATTAAATAGCACATTAATTCTGTTACTCAGGAAGAAATAATAATTACAGCGGCCGCCAGTCTCCAGCTCTTTTCACTCTGTACTTAAAGAAAGAGCAAAAAAAAAAAAAGGACCAAAGCAAACAGCGCTTCCACAAAAAAATCTCTGAACTGGCTTTTAGTTGCTGGACAAAGGAGGACTAGCTGATGAACGGCTTTCCTTATTGTCCTGTCTAATTTCTATTTCATAACAGCAACCAGGCACTGCAGGCAAAGCACTTCAGGAGGCAACGCATCGCTCGGGTGGCTGAGCGGACCTGACCTTCAGCCTCCTGCCTCATCACGGTGCTCCAGGTGTGCCACGACTGCCCAGAAACGTGCTGCCTGTGGTGCTTTCTTCTTTAATCATAGGGTAAGGAGCGCCAAGCCAGCCCGGGCATCTGGCGGGCTCTATGCGGCTAAGTGCTTTCGAACGGCGCTGGAGGAACCAGCACACGTCGGTGGGTCCGTCCAAATGCACAGCTATGAGATGCTCTCTCACAAACATATTTCTAGCGCACATAACTCTCCTTCTAATCAAGCAGTCAGTTCTGTTTCGGTGGAGATTTACAGAGAGGTTTTTTTTCCTCTCGGAAGCAATAATAGATGGACAGCAGGAAAGAGAAGAAATTAATGAACACAGTAATTATTCCCAAAGTTGCAAATAAGAACGATTCCTCACCCTGAGACAACTCTGGAAAACAAGATTAAAATGCTTAGGGGACATATTCTCGAAAATGCAGGTAATAGAATAGATAAAATGTATTTACAGTATCTCACAGGGGACGTGTACTTTTTATTCTGCTGAGGAATGTAATATTCCACTCCTCATTACAGAGTTAAAAGGGTGCCCTAAAAAAAAGGCAACTTAACAAAGCATCTTTAATGGCAACTGGGTCCGGTTCCAGAAAAGCAAGCTCTCCTCTTCTGCCCCGCACACCAAAGCACAACGAGAGACACAACGAGCATCTGCAGGGACCCCCAGCACATAAGCAACATTAATAATCTATGCAAATAGCACAATTTAACAACTGGCAAAAAGGAGGCTGGAATGGGAGGTGGGCTAAAGGCACGCTCCCTCCGTTGACACTTTCTAAGAGGAGGAGGAGGGCAGGCTTGCCTTCCCTAACTTCCCCGGTGCCCGCAAAGCCACGGCTGCCAGCTAACAGACTGCGCCTGAAGTACCCGCCAGCAGAAACAATTTGTCATGTGTCAGATCAAATAAACTCTTTTGAGACCACTGTACTCCCTGAAGCAGACGGCTGCCAAACTCCAAAGGAGAAATCCAAGAAACCTAGCTGGCTGGTGTCAGACCTAAGCGCTTACAAAGACCAGCACACTTTTCATTTTTAAAACACATCAGTACAACGCAATCTGTTCCTGTGCAGCACACCCATACACGGCAGCCATCAACAATATCCATTATTAAAAAGAATTTGGTGTTTAAATTATCGCTCTGGGCTGAAGCTCCTCGTAGTCCAGAAACTTCACGTTCCTCATCTAGCGGCGCAGTGTCTCGCTCATCCTAGGGAGGCATTAAGAAGGCTAATGTTTGTCAAAGAGCCTTGGCGTGGTAACGTGCTGCGATGGATTATCATCCGTCTGAGCAAGTGCTCCTCCTCTCCCAGCCAGCCACATGCTCTCTCACTAGAAGCAAATTACCCAAAAGCTGAGCTACAGATTACTTTTCTTTTTCTTTCGAATAGTCCTAGAGCCTTTTTTTTGGTTCATTCCCGAGCACTGTCACAGCCCATGCCCTGGGCTCACGTCATCCCAGACGTTGTGTTTAGGCCCCTCCTGGGTCCCCCGTTTGCTGTATGGTCCTGCAAGAACCATTCAGGCCTGGACTCCTCAGTGCTGGCTCTGCAGCGGGGCACATCATTCTCTCTCTGTTTCCCACTGGGCAGGAAAACAAGCCCCTAAACCTGCTCTGGGCACATCTACAAGATTTAATCATGCCAGTCTGTACTGTGGGGAACGCATATCACTCACCTGCTCCTGCAAACACCAGGCTCAAGCGCTTACTGGTCTGCAGAGAGGGCAAATCCCTCAGCCCCGGGCTCAGCCGCTGGCTCCAGATGTTCCAGATGCCAGCGTGCTTCACCTGGGGTCAGCCACCTGAGCACCACCACAGCCAGGAAAACCGCTCCTTCCACAGAAGATGAATAATGGCCCCTGAAAAATTTGTTTGCAAGAGGCCTGAGATTCCTGGATGGGAAGCTTGACTCGCCCACAGAGGAGGTTAGCTTATCGGAAAGCCAGAGCAAATGGGAGAAAGGCAGGAGATCCAAAGGAAGGCCAAGAGAAGCAGATGTTGCCTCAAGTCACCAAAAAGCAGCTGCCTGCCCCAAAACCCAGCAACAGAGCCTTGAGTGACACTACACATCAACAAAAAGAAGTGAGAAAAGGGAAAACCTGGCAGCTGAAAGCAAGGAACAAGGGAAGAACAAGGCAGCAGGCACAGGGCATTCCCCTTGGTATTGGTAGTACCAGCACAAACCTCAGCTGCGTGGGATTTTTTTTCCAGAATTTATTTAAAGAGCATCTGATGCTTCATGACCAGTTATATTTAGACACCATTTTATCTGTATCAGGACTCCTCTCCAGCCACAGGGACTGGCATCAAGCACAGGACACCGTCTTGCCAGCCTTACTTGGACAGAATTGTTGTTTCCTACGAGCATCTCATCCCGAGCAGAAAACACTATCAGCCAGTACATGCACCAGGAGAGCTGTAAAGTATTCGTGGCGCTGCTTTCCAGCACGGAGCAAAACACAGGCTGTTACTGCAACGCAGGAAGTGTTAAACCGAGATCTCATGGAGGAGGAGGTTAGCAGACACAAGTCTGTCATTTACAGCGATGCTTTTCAGGCACTTACAGCTGCAGAGAGGCAAGTCAAGAGCCAGGTTCCCACAGCCTCTCCCAGGCTTTACACACTCCAATTTCCACCCAACAGCTCTTTGGACAGTGACCCACGCCAGATCAGCTGGCGGTGAGCACAGCCAGCACCATGCCCAGCCAGCCCTCGCCCCCAGGCACCCCGCTGCCCCCGCCTGGGATCCATTTGCAGTCAGGTTAAGCAGGCAAAGCTTTAGGCATCAACCCAGGACACGGCTTGAACTCTCCGAATGGAGGGCGGGGGGTCCTCCTGAAAAATTTACCTTTTTTTCAGCTCTCTGCCTTGGAGAGATTTCAGAAAGAAATCAAAGGGCTGTAGTGCTGCGGGAGTCCAGGGTACCCGCACTGATTTCCTTATCAAATTCTGGTTACGTTTCTAAACAACGGAAAATTTCCCAAACACCAAGAGAGAACAAAACCCACGCTAGCCACCAGAAACCAGCCAGAACTCACTGATGCTCCAGCCACCAATCTCACTCTGCTCTTCCAGCCATGCTCGGCACAAACCCATACAAAGGAGGCCATTTACATCATCACCGATGAATTTCTTTACCCCTAGAAAACTTGTAGAAGTGCCACACTTATGAGTGCCATTACGATTTCCAACAGCTTCCCGCTGCTGTTGAACAGACTTTCCAAGCTTCTCCGCATACATTTTGTACTTGATTACCCCACGCTTGCTGGAAGAAAAGGAACGAAACGCACTCAAGAGCCACTTGCTTATTCTTGATTTGGGTACAACAATGCCAGATGCAACAACATTTTTACCTCCCTGCAACCTCCCTGCACCGGGGCTGGCACACGTCACAACCAGCCACCGCAAACAGGCATTTCCCACCGAAGGAACGAGAACCTCATAGCCAGCCTTCGGTTTTGTAACCCCAATGAGGACCCATCTCTACAAGCCAAAATGCAATAAGCCACAACGCAATATTCAAAACTAAGTCCAGAGCTTGCAGCAGAACTTCGATCACCCAAGGCTCCTGCCGGAAATTCTCCGTAGCGTAACAGTTTATTTTGTGGGCAGGAAGAGATCAGGAAAATTAAGTAAGTCGGTGTAAGAAGAAAAAACTCGCCCTAAAGTGAGTAACTGCACTAAAGCAGCAGCCGTGAGCAGGCCGAGTACATTTTCAAGGCTATACTTTTTCAATTCCACAGTCTTGGAAAAGAAAATGGAGTGGCTTTGTTCTGTATGCATATTGTCCACCATTTGTTATTGTCTGTCTATTGATGCTTACATGAAAAACAAAATTTAATTAAACGCCACAGTACTGCATAGCCTGCCTTTGAAATATGCCCGCATTAGTGGATCATTACAGTAAATGAAATACAGCTTCATATCATATTTTTCAAATAACGTCCTAAAACATTTACAAATTAAATAATACTCTTGCAGAGAGAAATTAAGAGACACAGCGTTTAGCAAGGGCAAAGAGATGTTTACAGATGAAATCTGAAATGAGACATGGAGGCAATGAGGCAGAGAGGTGCCAGAGGGCTCTTCTAGACCTTGTCGAGACGGTTCTCCACGTACCAGAAACTAGACGAAGAAAGAGTGCGCCAGTGCCAGGTGAGCAGAAGGGGCAGCGTCCCCAAACCTCCAAGGATGTCAGCATGAGCTCATTCGGGGTCTGGGGTGCACTGACACAGTCTGCCACACCGGCGAGGTGCCTGCACTCCTCCGCGTGCAGGAAAGCTCAATGCACTTGAGCACTCTTTCCGTGCTTTGGAAACCTGGCCAGAGCCGCACCAGTCATAAGAAGCATACCCTTGCAACCGACCCAGAAAATCTGGACTCTCAACGAGCTGAGAGAAGGGATGCAGAAAGGTGCTCTTGTGGCAGGAGGAGAAACATAGTGCTAATATTGACAGGGAGGAGAAAAACAAAGGAAGCTTTGGGTTTCTCAGGGTAAGTAAAAGCACAAGCAGGTTAGTGAGTCAGCGTCAGTCGTAGCAGCCATGCCTGACGTTGAACAAAGCAAAGCAGCATGTTAAAAAGCAAGTGAATGTTACATGAGCCTTACAGCTCAGGCTTGAAGAGATCCAAGATTTGTCTTTTCCTCAATAGCATCTGGGGTGATGCCAAGTGTTCTTTGACAAATTATTTACTCCAAGAAATCATTTTCCCTAAACAAGTGTAGCCCATTACCGCATCCTTCTTCATGTGAGCCTGGAAAAGGCTGTGCCCTGCAGCTTTTACGGTCCCATCTCCATGGTGATGCACCAATGGAGGTACCAACTCCAGCAAGAAGGCAAACCTCCCCCCCAAAAAAGAAGGCTGAAGATGGCAGAGTTCTCATCGGTGTGAGCCCTGGAGAAAGGTGGGCTGCATGAGCAGCGCTGGAAGGCAGGGCTTTTGCGAGAAGCGGAGCGCACTGGCCTACAAGCAGGCTGGAAATGAAGAAGAAAACCTTGCAAGGGCACCTCCAGATCCATCTTACAGGAAGATGGAAAAAGATTCACAGCTGCTGCCCAAGCCAGGGACCAGCAACTGACAGCAGAATTCCCGTAGGTCCTGCTGAGTTCTCATCAGCATGTGAATCTATTATTTAGAGGAAAAAACGTTCAGCCTGGCATATAATCATTGAAAGCTGTCAACTTCCAGCCTATGCAGGGTTTCCTCTGCAGAAAGGGTTCTTCCCTGTGTATCAGGGACTTCTCACCAACTGCACGTCACAAAAATCAAAACAAATACCTGCGGCAAGGGGCATCGCGTTATGCATCGCCTTATCGGTCCTACAAATAATGAGCACTGGGACCCCAAGACACTACACAGCAAATAGTAAGGTTGCGCAAAAGCCACCAGAATGTAGAAAATGCAGGCCAGGATCCTTCCTAAGGAAAAATACTGCGGCAGAGGGGCATTTGGAGTGACATAACAGAGCTGGCACACAGAGCATCCTTTCTGCACTAGGGAAGAAGACTCCGACAAGGCTGTGCGGGTCCAAGCTACCGAAGGCAAAGCAAGCGCAGCAGCCCTGCACCAGCAAGGGGCCGACTCCTAACTGCTGACATGCCCTCCTCACCTCCCACGCCAAAGCATCCCACGTCAAAACCTCCATCGGGATCAACAATTCACGCCCACTCACCCGCACACCTCCACACCTGCTCTCCCATCAGCGGACAGCGTGAAAGCTGCCCGGCAGCACTCAGGGCACATTCAGGCTGGCTTTGTGCTTTCCAGGCTGTCTTAGGGAGGCTTTTCCACTTAAAAGCAGCACAACCGGCTTGGTAAAAGATGAAGATTGCTGAGCCTCCCGCAGCCTTTCCGAGGTGAGAGCAATCTGTGCGCACTGTAATCAGGCAGCAGGAGCACGCCAAAACCAGGGCGGCTAGACTGCAGTGCAAGGTTAAAAATGACCGGGCTACATTCACAGGTATTTCAAGAAACGTGCTCATCGACATCTCGCCAGCACTCTTCTCCACCTCTGAACATACCAAGAATGAGGTTTGAACATTTAAAACAGACCAGACTGCTACTCCCAGTTTGCTGAAGGAAATAAAGGGAATGGGATGTCCAATAAAGAGGAGGGGGCACAGCCCAGACACCTCTGAAAGTGCCCTGCTTCTGCAGTTCAAGGTTAAACATCTCCTTTGCACTAATTTCCAAGTCTGTCTCTCTCAAAAGCCGCGCCAGGTAATTAGAATCATTATAACTATTATTAGACCATAATATTATTATAGCATTTTTGCTACACTTGACATCTGTTGGCTGATAGATTTAACTGGTACATAAGAAATAATTGCGCATAGATTTCTTGCAAATGAGCACCAACACGGAAGACATTAAAGTGTTCTGCGTTGAAAAAGTTAATTTTATGGAAGCATGCTTGAAATAAAAATTCTAAAATTAACAGTTAAACCTTTAAAAATTCTCATTAAAGAAACTATTTGGGCTTAAAGTAGGTAGCTGTTAAAAAAATCCCAACTTTTCTTCAGATGCTTAAAGACACATACCTGGCGCGGTATCTCCTTCAGATCAACATATGCATCTTCTTCCCACCTATTCCAGTGACCCAGCGGTTTCTAAATCATCCTTCCACCTTCCTTTACCTCTCCCTGCTGCAGGCTTTTGAATTATTTGGGCAAAGATTCTGACTGTGCAGAGCACCAGTATAATCAGGACTCTTACAACCTGCTCACTGAAAATCCTATAGAATTATCAGCAAACGCACATCTGGAATAAAATACAGCTTCTTGCATCCCATGAAGCCCGAAGGGCTTTGCAAACTGGACTCAGGATTTATCCACCACCAAGATTCAGCCGTAATCCAGAAGGGAACACAACCTTTCTACCAATATTTAACTACAGCACACAGCCCCTCAGAGAGAAGTAAGGAAGAATCCAACAGAAACCATAGGAATGCTTTAAGGAGGCTGAATTTTCTTGCCTGGAACTGAAATTTGGTCAGGGCAACCACTATCAGCCGTGGACCAACAAAGGAGAACAAACAGGGCACAGCTTCTCTATTCCATTGATAGTGTCCTTGAAGCACAGCCTGAGCAAACAGCTGTGGCCGGGTACCTCAAGTTACCAGCCTTGAGAGGTGGAAGAGATAAAAACCACAGAGGAAACCTGTGTTGCCCTTGAATTCAGCGGGGCCCAAATTTCACCCCACAGTTATACCGATGTGCAAAGAAAGGTGGCATAGTGGCCAGAAGTGCACTTCGGAAAAGGATCAACCTCTTAAAATTCAAAAAACTGAACACAGCAGCTCAGTACTTACAGAACTCGGAGGCAGTCAGAGCTGCTCCTGCTTGGACAGTGACGTTTTCTCCAGTTAAATGTATTTCAGTTCAAGCAACTCCTCTTCCTTAAGCTTAGTTCGCGCTGAGAAGGTGACTGGCGGAGCTCTGGTGGAACGAGGTATCCTGCAACTGCTCCCACAACGACACACTATTTGGGGATAAAAATGAGTGTAATTAATTTTTCCAGAGCAAGTAATTTTTTTTTCCCAGAACAGAGCAATCACACGAGGAACTTCAAATTGCTTGAGCAGAAATATATATTTTTCCTACCTTAGTCACATACAGACAAGCCTAACTCTCACTGAGGGCAGAGCGACAGAGAAACAAAGGGGAACAGGACACTACAGGCACAAATTCCCCCCATCCATACCCCTCTGTGACCAAAGCAAAGACACCTGGGGAGCTCTTGGTGCAAAGCAGGGCTGAGCGACCAGAGGACTGCCTCTGAGCAATGCTAATCCTAGCGAGCACCAGCGAGAAGCTCCAGTTAAATGAGGTTCATGAAAGCTTTTGGAAATCACCCGAGTCTTCAGAAATGGGGCACAAATCCCCCTCTACAGAGATCTGTGTGATACACCTCCGAGCAGCACAACAGCGTTAAAGCAAGGCTTTTTACTCCATCCATCTGACACTCTCAGGCAAACCAGAGGAACTCGGACCAGGCGAGCTCACCTTAACAAGGCACAGCACTCATCACTAACCAAGAAAAAGAAAAAACCAAAGCGACTCCCCCCCATGCACACTTTAGGGGTAGCTATCAACGATTCCCTGTCACAACAGGAGAAAACCTCACATATAGGCCCCTGGAGCTCAGTCCAGGTCTGCTTCTATTCATCCTTTTCATTAATGGCTCAAACGATGAAAGAGAAAGTACTTTTATAAAACCTGAAAGGATGCCCAACAGTTAAGAGCTAGAAACACTCTGGAGGTCGTGATCAGAATTGATAAAATGAAGACAAGTTCCAAAAAAACCCACGAATCAATAAAACAAAAAGCAAGGAAAGCAATGCAAAGAACCGCACTTGGAAACAGCAAAAAACAAAGATCAAGCACACAAATACAGCACGAGGGAAAGCTCTCTGGACACAGGTAACACCAAAGAAAGCCAGGGACTGGATGAAAAATGCGACGTGTGTCAGCATTGTGACATCACAGCTCCAGCAACAAAGAGCTAAACATCTTTCTGGGATTTAAGAACATAAAATTCCTAATTCTGGGCTGGAAGGCCATGCTCAGTGACGCCCCTAAGAAAATCGCAGATGAACCGGAGGGTCTGGGCAACAAGCAGAGCAGTCAGCAGCGTAAAACGTGCAGCCTTGTAGCAGCTGTTGAAGGGTTTCTTCATCCCTGCTTCCCTCCAGGGTCATTATCAGCTCTCGGTCGGCACTAAACAGCTGTTTACAAGAAGGTCTCCCCATTCTCTGAAGGCAAGAGACACAGCAGCCCGCTTCAGTCATTGCACAGGTGAGTTAGATGAGGTATCAGGCTGAGACCGGGATTTCATCAAGTCCCAGAGGGAACTTGCCCCTGGTCCAGCTCTGCACTAACATCCACCTCTGTCCACTCTGGAGCTGAGTATCTCTCACCTGGCCTCAGGACAGGGGCACAGACAAGGAGGCTTTTCCCTGCATTTCATTTAGCATCCTCCATCTGGCCACTCCTACACCGCTACAGCAGTGCTATCTTAGAGCTAAATTAACAGCCTTCTCTTCCCCAAAATACAATAGAGCTCCTCATCCTGCTGAAAGGGCACCCACACAGCAACGCAGAACAAGCACAGCCGTAACCGTTTCAATTCACGTCTTCATTACCTTTCATAAACGAAGCTCTTCAGCTCAACTTGCCACAAAGCTACTTTGGTGGTGAAGACAGCCTTCCCACGCGCTGCAGGGCGAGGGATGGTGACCTTGGCTGCCGGTGGGGCTGGACAAGGCTCCCCTCCTACCCCCAAACAGCCCCACTGACCCCTGCGATGGGCCGTAGCCCATAAGGGTCACCACTCAGCTACGTGGGCAAGCCCTCCCTACCCCAGACAGAATAATTTGAGGCAATGATTGCTGAAAGCAATTGAAATCATTGAAACAAGGTGTTTCAAATGGGTGAGAGCAGCTGTGCCCACGCAGCTGATGCCATACACACACAGCTGCACTAAACCTCGACTGAAGGCTGTGCGAGAAATCCAGCAAGGGGGCAAGATCTACAAATTTTATGCAAAAGCAGGGCTTAACTTCCAGGAACATTTAAGATTTCCCAGTCACTCGAGAGGATTCTTTTTTTTTTTTTTTTTTTTTTTTTTTTTGAGTCAGAGCTTTAGGAGCAAGCTGCCTCGTGAACCGCAGCCAGAAGAGCTTTGACAAAGCCTTCGTTAGCACGCGCCGTCTCCTTTCACAGGGCTGTTTCCCAGAAGATCCCCAGTGTTGTGTCATTTTTCACTTCAGGTGCTAAGAATATCTGCGTGTTAATAAAAAATAATAACTAGCTTTATGGGGAACTTATCAACAAAGCGCTCGACAAATCTTAATTAAAGCTGATTCACCTACTTCATGAGTGCAAGTTAAACGCGATGTCTCAGAGGGGAAAGCTGAGTGGTAAGAGAGCTGAGGTGGGTTGTAAAAGCCACAGAGGGAGTCAGTAGCAGAGAGGATTAGCACGTAGAAAGGCTGACTAATTATCCCTAAATTTATCCCAATAATCCACTGCCTTGCAAATTCTCAGGGTTTAGCCACTGTGATTTTAACCCCACCTGCCCAGTTTGACAACACCTGTATTTAAGTAGCCTTCCATTTCCTTGCCAGGTAAGAGCAGAGAGAGGGTCTGGGGGTGCTGGAGAGTTTTTCAGGTGTTTTATATTCAGGTTAAACAATTTCTCAACTGTAAAAAAGGAGAAGGTGGTGGTAGCACCTTCTTGTGTTGCTTTAGGGGACGGTGTAGTGGATTTAAGGGCTAGTCTTACAACTCGTTAGGAATATCCTGTTTTCAGCTTCTTTCTTTAAAAAGAACACATTTGTATCCCTTCAAATGCAGTAAATAAGTGGTCACACAGATGGCAGACCCCAGGAACTTGCAGACACTGCTCTCACCTGTTAGCTGCGCTTCTCATTAAAGTTTCTGGGACAGTATTTTGGATGCTTCCACCATAGAAATGCCTTGGAGGCTGCGGAAAAATACCAACACGGTCCAGGCTGGTCATTTTAAGGTAGGGTTGAGGGAAAGAAAAGAGAGGAGAGAGAAAAAAAAAGGAAGTCCATCCCTTAATAATGCTACTCCCAGAGCACAAATCAATTCTAAAGGATGACAGAGGGCAGAAACACTGCGGTAGCGCGTGCGGTAAATGACAGGGTGTGTCACTGGCTTCTAACACAGCAGAGACTTATCTGCACTTAAAAGGTTTCCTACCACGGCTGTAGGCTGGAGCAGCCTCTTCGCGCAGACAGCTCTACCAACAGAAATGCCTGTGCAGATGATACTGCTTCGGGAAGCAAATTAAACAGTATCAGTGAAGTCACACTTTCTGCCTCTCAGCCATATTTGTACTAGGTTAGTTCTATCAGCAAAACACTGTTAAAATAAATAACTCGCCCCTAAGAAATTGTGTCTACAGAACTTGTTAGGGTAAACCTAGGCCATCTTGAGAGGCGGGTAGTGTTGATTATTTGTCAAAGATTACTTCTAATGCGAGTGTTAGTCAACCACTGAAGTTAAACATTTTAAGGCACTATTCCAAATAGTGTTTATACACAAAATCCCATTTGCTCAGTTTTCACTCCCTGGCTTTGTGCAACATGTAATTTCACTAGTTCTCTGGCAAGAGAGCCATATGCAAGCTTGTACCAAAATAATTAAACCGTTTTAAAATTCAGGCCTCATGTTACCGAGTGCATAGCCTGAAGAAAAATCCATTTTAATGTCCCAGAGCTACGCCAAAGGTACCAGAACACTTTTAGTCCACAACTGCCCAGGTGCAAAGGGGCCTGAGGTGACCCAGCCTGTCCTCATGCTCAAGGCCGAACACAAACTGCTCTCATTTTGTTGAATTTGTATTTCAAACCTTTCAGTATAAGGGGTCCTGCCCTGCCCAGGTGTCCTGCCCCACACTTTATGGGTCAGTGCCCACCACAGGGCCCTGATTTTCAGTCACTTCTGGAACACGACAGCCCAGGCAACTGCCCTGACTTCCCAGCCCTGCCCGGGGCAGGCCGAACCCCCCGGGTTCTCCACAAACGCCCTCACTCCACCCCAGCACCGGCTCCCGCGGCCCTGCGCCCTCAGAGCCTGAGCCGGGCCCCCTCAGTGCGAAAGCAGGGCGGCGGGAAGCACCCCCACCCCCCCCCCCCCATCCGCCCCGGCAAGGCCTCACCGCCGGCTCCCCTCGAACGAGGGCGCCGGCAGGACACGCTCCGGCGTCCCGGCGCGGCCGAGCCCGTGTGCGGCCCCGACCCGAGCAACCGCCCGTGCCGGGGGTGTCATGGCGGCGCCCCCCGCCGCAGCCCTCACTCACCGCTCCGCACTGCGCACGCTCCGCTCGGGCCCCGCCCCCCCCGTGAGGCACCGCCCGGCAGCCGGCGGGGCCGGGCCCCGTGCCGGGACGGGCAGGAGGGAGCGGGGCCCCGGGGAGACCTCCTCGCTGCGGGCAAACGGCCTGTTCCGGGGAGCCGACAGCAGCCCCGCCGAGGCAGTGCCAGGCCCTGAAGAAATTAGTCACTCTGAGAGACGGACGGACTGACCGACGATGGACTGACCGACCACCATTATGTGTGCTTGCAGCCCAGAAGGCCAGTCGCATCCCGGGCCGCATCAAAAGAACCGTGGCCAGCAGATCCAGAGAGGGGATTCTCCCTCTCTGCTCTCCTCTCCTGAGGCCCCACCTGGAGTGCTGTGTCCAGCTCTGGAGCCCTCAGCACAAGAAGGACATGGACCTGTTGGAGCGGGGCCAGAGGAGGCCCCGGAGATGCTCAGAGGGCTGGAGCCCCTCTGCTGTGGGGACAGGCTGAGAGAGCTGGGGGGTGCAGCCTGGAGAAGAGAAGGCTCCAGGGAGACCTTAGAGCCCCTTCCAGTCCCTGAAGAACTGGAAGTCCCTGAAGGAGCTCCAGGAAAGCTGGGGAGGGGCTGTTGGCAAGGGCATGTAGCGACAGGCCGAGGGGCAATGGTTTAAACTAGAGCAGGGCAGGGTTAGATCAGACATTAGGATGAAGTTCTTTACACTGAGGGTGGTGAGACACTGGCCCAGGTTGCCCAGAGAGGTGGTGGAGGCCCCATCCCTGGAGACATCCAAGGCCAGGCTGGATGAGGCTCTGAGCAACCTGATCTAGTTGAAGATGTCCCTGCTCACTGCAGGGGGGTTGGGCTAGACGGCCTTTAGAGGTCCCTTCCAACCCAACACATTCTATGGTTCTATGGTTCTGTGATTCTATGACCAACAATGGACTGACCGACAATGGAGTGACCAACTGACAGACTGACAATGAACTAGCTGACTGACCAATGCACTGACCAACCAACAGTCAATAGCTTTCCCAAATATCTGCTTTCTTTCACGGTGGCCTTGCACCGCAGCTTGTCTGGGTGCAGACTCAGAGCACTGGGCCCTGCAGAGCCACCGGTCCCGGCTGCCTCTGGGGTGGCACCAGGAGGGACATGGGGACAGGCTCGAGCCCCTGGACATGAGTGAGGCAGTGCCTGGTCCTGTCGGCCTTCCCTGCTCCAGCCTCCACCTGTGTGCTGGGGCATCCCGAGCTTCCCCCCAGGCGGGTGGTGGGGAAGGAGGAGGAGGTGACATTTGCAAAGTTCATGAGATGTAGTTGGCCTTACACATCACATCTTCCCTGCCGCCGGCTGCTTCAGCACCCCCTTTATTTTTCACACCTTTTGAGGGAGGTGGTGAAGTCTCAGGTAAATACAAGGGTGTTAATTCACAGCCTTGGCACCTAACGTCCCCTGGACCGTGCTGAAGAGGAGGTGACAAAGCCGGACTGGAAGGCGCAGGGACTACCGGGCTGCTTCAGGCGTGAGCCTGCGGGTCCCTTCTGCCTCGTTACCTCACAGCGCCATGCTGATTAAAATCGAGTGCCAAAGCATTTCCCACCCCTCTCCTGGCTGGTCACTGAGTGATAGCATTGCAGAAATGACAGAAAAAGCACAGCCACGAGCTGTGCGACCCTCATCCCCAGCAAGGGCTCCACAAGGCAATGGCCAAAAACACCCTGCCAGCCCCAAAATTAAACCTGCAATGTTTAATTATCCAGCAAAGGATGCTTAGCGACAGGAAGTAATGCTCAGCGACAGCAAGTGACAACTGGCAGGATGGCATGGTGTGAGGGGACTCGGTGGGAAGCTGCATGCCTGCTCTGTCCCCTGGGCCAGCGTCCCCACCGCTCCGCTCGCCCATGCGCCAGCTTTGCTGCTGGCACCCACCAAGATCCTGGAGGCAGGAGATTGATTGTAAGCAAATCCTAGCTTTCATTTCCAGTAACAGATGTTTTCAGTCTTTCCAGGTTGGATATAAGCACCTCAAAATAGGAATCCAGAAGCAAAACCCACAAAGCCCATCAGGAGCCCTCCACAGATTTTGGGGGTTTAATGGTATGATTTTTCAGGCAACTGTGTGATTTCTAGCAAGACGTAACTCCTGGCCTATGGAAGCGCTGCCGTACTCCAGCCTCTTCCTTCTCTTCCCTTTGTGGCTCTGGGCCCTCTCAGCTCCTGGAGCAGTGTTGCCACCAGCTCAGGATGGGGCTTAACCATCCACCTCTGCCCAAACCCCGCCGTGGTTTCGCCAGTGGAGCAGGCGAGCTGGATCCAGCTCTTCCCCTTGTTTCTGGCAGGTGGAACAGCACTACAAAGATGATCAGCCATCTCTCCGGAGCCACGGTGAGCCCTCTCTTTCAGGCACAGCAGGAGCAGCAACAAAACCCCTCCATGCGCCAAACCCAGAGCCAGCAGCCGGGCACAGGGAAGAGGAGCTTCTCCCCAGCCACAGCCTAATGGCAGCGTGCCAGCATCCCGGCCTCACCGTCCTGTGACGGCCCCAGGCCGTTTTGGAATCCTTGCTGAGATGCTTGGTCCATCGCACTGCTGCATCCCCGGGCGATACCAGCCTAATCCCGCTGTCTGAAACTGCTCGCACATCAAAGAGACCAGAAAACATGCTCTGCATGCATTATCTTTTGCATTTCAAGTTCTTCTGTTTGATCTGGTGGGGTGGAGGTGTTTTTTTGTTTTTTTTTTTTTTTCCAAAGGTATCGGAGAAGATGGGTGCAGAGAGTAATTTAGGGCTGGGAGTAATTTTTCATCAATGTACTTAAAGACAATCACAGCACTAGGAGGGAGGCCTAATTGTGGAGTTGTGTAATTAGTTTTTATGTCACTGCAATTATTCTGTTGGCTACATATAAAGAACATGGCAAAATGCAGCACTTAATTTTAAATCAAGACTTGATTCTCTTTTAGTAGGTAATTGATGTTGATCACATCACTTAGTAGTGACTATAAAATGTGCTATTTAGATTGTAAAAGGATGGAGAAAAGGACTAAGCAGATAGGTAATTGATGGATCGCAGGCTGCATTGGTGGGAGGCAGCCTTAATCCATCAGACTTCAGTTGTCTTTGTTTCCAGCCACTTCTGGGCATCGTTAGTGGCCCAGAGCGTTAATGAGCGCAGAGCCGCTGATCCCCGCGGCATCGTGTGCTGCAGCGAACGGCCGCTCTGCCCCCGGACAGCAGCATCAACAGATGAGTTTAAACACAAGGAATCAATTGCATTAAGTACAAATATCTTCTTTTAAGGGCAAGCTCTGCTCAAAGCGCCTCAGCTTTGAGCATAGGGTGGGATTTGGGCATGATCTCCCTGGGCAGAGCATCCTGCTGGATCCTGCCCACTCCCCGGCAGAGACCACCGGGCACCGCTGCCCATCTCCCACAGGCTGCCTGCAAGCCCAGAGCCACTGGCATCCCCAAATACCTGCCGTGGGGACCTCGGTCTTCCCTTATCAATAGCCCTCAGCTGTTCAAAAGAGGACATCAGAAAAGCTGAGGCTGCAGAAATGGGTTATTCCCTGCAAAACAGCACTGACAGCTTCTTGGTCGACAGCTTCACAAGTTTAACAGTGAACTAGGCAAGGGGCCAGAAGAGGTGGACCAGTCCTACCCCTAAGCAGCAGCGAAAGAGCAGGGAGAGCTTTGTTCCCCTCAGGCAGGATGATCCAAAACTTGCCCTTGCTCAGCACAAGCCCAGATCAATAGCTTGACACTACACTGGCACAATAAAGTTGATAAAACTCTTCCTTGCCTTTGTGACTGGCCCTAACAATTTGATTTCAAGGAATATCTGCTGCTTCCCAGGCAGGAGCTGGAGGTGAGATGGTGCAATTGCTGCAGAGGTGGTTCCGAGGTGATTCTTGGGCCATCAGAAATCCAGATTTTCCCTCTCTTGTGCCCGGGACCACCACGTGCTCGGCTGGACCCACCTCCCCTCCTTGGGATCCTCCTCAGGGCCATTCCACATCTCCAACAGCTCAGCCGTGGCAACGTGTTCATGGGGCTCCTGCGCCAGGTTGCTGTTACCAGGAGGGTTTGATTACCATTTTCCCCCAGGAGGATGCCAGGGGAGGAGAAGCCACTTTGGCAGCCAGGGGAGCCTTTTCCAGGGCACCCCAGGTGAGCATGGGTTTGCTCCCATCCCTGGGGCAGAGGACGATGAGGGACGAAAAGCATATTTTGCCCGGATAATAAGCAAACTCCACAGGCTGCAAGAGACTCATTAGGTCGAGTTTCCAGGCAGCGGGTCCAGGCTTTGCACTGCACGCTTGCACCAAAATAGATGGAGTTGCGACCAGACAGTCACCAGGAAGGGGACTGTTGTCTGAAATGTCTTTCCTCTCTGACCTTTCCTCCCTTCCTTCCACTCAGCCTTTTGTGTTGTGTTGTAGCTCCAAAAAATTAGATGAAATTCAGGCTCCAGCGGGTATAAATGTTTAACAAGCTGCAGCTCCAGCACCGTGCTGCATCACCTCCCAGCCTGCCCCGCCACTGCCAGAGAGCTGGCGGCGGCCGCTTCCCACGCTGAGGTGATGCAACCCATCTTTACAACTCAGGAAGCGAGTCACGACCCAGTCTGAGTTCAGAGCAGATGATTTTTGCAGTGCAGAGGCATCCAGAGAGGACAGAAGTGAACCCCAGGCTTGAAGACGGTGTGGCATCACAGCTGCAGGGTTACTCTTCTTGCTTTTAAAAATGCTTTTTCCTCACCCATTTTGCGTTCTGGGACCTGGGGGAATTTACGGGACCAGTTCTGCCACGTCAGCATCAGCCTCCCCGAATTGCCGTGAGGATCAGACGGGTCCCACTTGCAGCCCCTCACCACCACCAGCCCAAATGCTACTTCATTCACCACTCAAAAATAAATAAATAAATAAAATTACTCATCTGAGGGCTTTTGCCGTCAATCCCTGGGAGGCTCTGGAGCAGTAAACGTGATGTGATGAGCCGAGGGGCCATCCCTGCGCGGGGAGGCTCTGCCAGCAGGGCCGGGGGCTGAAGTGCGAGGGTTTCCAGGTGATCTGCTGCCCACACAGCACCAGCGCAGCTCAGCATCCCCAATGGCTGTCAGTCCCTGACGACTCCTGTGTCTCTGGAAGCCATCCGCAGGACAGCTCGGCCCTCATAGGAGCTCAGCGGCTTCAGCCAGAGGAGCGAAGGCAGGCTCTGCCTTATTTCAAGAGCTCGGCAATGCCAGATGACTCCAGCATTTCATTACGGGTTATTAACGACGCTGTTCATCACAGCCAAGTGGTTTGCCACACACAGGCTTCCCACCGGGCTTCCCTTGCTCCCGTTTGATATCGGGTTTCGATTAAATTAGATAAGGTGGCAACGGTGATCAATTCAAAGCTGCTTTCCTAGGGAGCCATGTACAAATGATTTAGAAGCGGAGAGGAAAATAAAGCCCGTAGCAAGAGCAGAGGGACCTGGGGGTGCATAACTGCTGTGAAGGGAACATCGAGTTTTTAGTGCCACCAGCTTGGCTGTGACCGGGATGGGATTGCGCAGGCTACAGGGTCCCCCAGGAACCTTTCTAGAAGCAGTCACCTCTACTGACCTGAGCAGGAGCCTTTCCAGGTGCCCAAGGAAGGATTTAGGTAAGAATAAAGTTATCAGTGTGGGGTGCCGGAAGGGGGACGGGGCAGCTCCATCCCTAGCCTCCTCCCCAGGGACACGGGGCCCTAGGCACAGATTTGCAGTCCCGGTTATGCCCTGGCAGAGCGGCCCGGGATGAGCCAGGCTCCCTTGGCCCGCGGGCAGACAGCCCATCCCAGGGCTGATGGTTTGGGATCCTTGGAAAGCTCCTGGGAAGCTCCCATCCCTGCCACTCCAGCTGCTGACTGCATTTGACTCCACTGTAGCAGCATCCCCCCACCGCAGCACACACAGGTTCGGGAGCAAGCACAGGGACAATTAATAAAAGACTTCCCATAAGGTGGAAACAAGGAGACCATAAATCTCGGCAGTGTCGCACGCTTAAAGGAGAGGGGATGGTTATGAGCTGTTATTCCCTGCAAAAATGGGCTTTAAATCACCATCCATCACCAATGCCCTGCGTGGGATTCTCTGAAGTTGTCCAGCAAGGCCTTTGCAACTCCTTCCCACCACGGCACGAGTGAGTGAGCCCGATGCTCATTACCTGGAGATATTTATTGCTCGTCAGCACCCGCATTCTGCTGCTGCTCACGGTACCTGTAAGAAAACAGCCCTGTAAAACACCAACAAGATCAAATGTGCTTTTTTTTTTTTTTAAGGATCTCAGATCCGTATCCCTGTAATGACCAAGCTGCAGCCCTTGAGAAAACAGCTGGGCACATCTGCAGCAGGGGTCACAAGATGACAGGGCACGGGGTGCTCCGCAGCGAGGACCCACCACCCCACCCATCCCGGCAGCGCGGCTGGGGAAATGAAGATGTTATCGAGCAGCTGAGTGGCGCAGTAATTGAAAGCCTTTTTGCTGCTGGAAACCCTCGGGGCTGCCAGTCTTTCGGCTCAGCTGCCGCTTACCGACACTTTTTCATTTCCTCTCTGGTTCGCCTAAACTTTCCATTGGATTCCTCATCCATCTGAGCTGCAATGATAAATATGGAAATAAAGAGGCATTTACAGCCCCTCTCCTGGGTTGGGTTTATATACAAACAAGCCGGGCTCGCAGCAGCCTCCTCTCAGCAGCCGCTGGCCCAGGAGCGGCAGGGTGAAGATTTTGGGGAAATTGGGTGGCAAAGAGCAGCGGGTGCTGCCAGTTGCATCTCCAAGGTCACAGTGGGGAGAAAACGTCGGCAAAAGGCAAGGCCACAGGGATTTCGATACAGAAGTAGAAGGGGAAAAAGCAACAGCTGAAGAACTGAAAGTGTGAAGTATGAAGAAAGGATTTAATTTTCACAAAATCTCTTAATCCATTAATCACAGGGAGACTTCTATAGAGAAGCCTCCCTCTCGCTTAATACCATCTCAAGATGGTCCAAGATGGTAATAACTCTTTGGCAGGGGAGTAGGAGGAGCGAGGTGGGAGAGGTTGAAGTCCAACCCCCTGCCAGAGCGGGGTCACCCAGAGCAGGTGGCACAGGGACGCCTCCAGGCGGGTTTGGAATGTCTCCAGAGACAGAGACTCCCCCACCTCTCTGGGCAGCCTGTGCCAGGGCTCTGCCACCCTCACAGCAAAGAAGTTCCTCCTCATGTTGAGATGGAACTTCCTATGGTCAAGTTTGTGCCTGTTACCCCTTGTCCTGTCACTGTGCACCACTGAAAAGAGCCTGGCCCCATCCTCCTGACACCCCCCCTTGAAGTATTGATAAGTGTTGATAAGGTCCCCCCTCAGCCGTCTTTTTTCCAGACTGAAGAGACCCAAATCCCTCAGCCTTTCTTCATCAGAGAGGTGTTCCAGTCCCCTCAGCATCTTGGTAGCCCTTTGCTGTCCCCTCTCCAGCAGTTCCCTGTCCTTCTAGAACAGGGGAGCCCAGAACTGGACTTCCCTTCCCCTCCACCACCATGCCCTTCCTCTCCATTCGCACTGCCGCGGCCTTCCATCCCTTGCCCCCACAGAGCTGGGGGGCATGAAAATCATCCTGGACACAGAGGGAATCACTGGCAGGACAGGAGCTGAGCCGCCAGCCCCACACCATGGGGTAGGCCGCCCTGCACACCTTCAGGATGCCATCTGAGAAGGCTCTGACCTGGGCTCTGGCCCCAAAAAGCCATTGGGATTCTCTGAAGCACCTTTCTGCTGGGCGCCGGGGTGGTCACCAGCCTGGGAACCCTCTGGATGGGTTTGTTGCAGGGGCGTCGAGGCAGCGGACACGGCAGCTTGGGCCAACGGATTCAGAGCTGCCCAGAACAAGCCCTTGCCCTGGGTGTCCCGAGCTGCTGCCTACAAGAAGCATCACCCTGGGCACACCAAGCAAGGGGTCCCTGCTGCCTGACGGGGCCCTGGTTTGGGCAGGACGCCCTTTCCTGGCCTGTTTCTTGGCTGGACGATGGCCTGATCCATCCCCTGATCCTCACCTAGTGCTTGTCTCAGGCTTAACCCATTCTGCTTTAATCCCACGTGCTTTACCAGCAACGGCCAGCTTCGTCTCCGGACATCGCATCAGAGCGGCCGAGGCCTCCTTTTCCGCTCCCCCCACCCCATGATGGTCCCGCAGACCTCAGGCTCTCCTGTCATCTGGCGGCTAAACATAATATCTACAAACCCGTCTGCCTTCCTGAAGCTGTTACCTGCCTTTCTCGGGGGAGAAAAATAAGAAAGATTAGTATGCGGCTTCTTCCTCGAGAAATCAATGCGATCTCAACTCGCTGTGAAGTTCCCTGACTGTTAGAGATGCTGCACTGGTAAAAACTAATCCTCAGAGGAGAAAGAGTAGGGGGAAAAAAGAAAGAAAAATAAATTCAGGTGACTAGACAAGGCTAAAATGTTGCGGTGGGCCAAACTCCTGCTAGTGAGGGAGCTTGTTTGGAAGTTCCAGAGCAGAGAGGGCTGCGGAGTGGATTCAGTCCAGCTGTTTATCACCCAGCTCAGAATCAGCTGTAATTGTTAATTCTAATTAAAGCTGTTGGAAAAAAAAAAAACCCCACAACGTAATCAAGAGTTTCCTTTCAAAAAAAGAACATTTCAGCTAAATTAAAAATTTTGGGTCCAGAAAAAAAAAAAAGGGGGGGAATGTTGAAAATTTTGAAACAGCCCATTTCAGCATTTTCAAGATGAAAAGGGATATATTTTTGCTGTGAAATGCATCATCAATCCCAATGTATTTTATCTTACAGTCTGAAGAGCAGAAATAGTTTTCAAATCAAAGCAAAAAATGATATTTTTAGGCTTTCTCTTTAAAAAAGCCTAGCTGGGGGTTTCTGTCCTAATTAAGAATGATTTTTTCCCTTTTTTTTTTTTTAGATGGGATAAGCTGTTTCTAGTTAGCTCTACTTTAAAATGCTGGGCTGGTGCTTTTCTTGGTGTGTCCACTTCTCTGTACCCACTGCCCGACCCCAGGACGCGTGGGCCGTGCTGACACCTCCCTGCTCCCGCTGCCAGCGCCACTAAAATCCCCTGGGGCTTTACAAAACCTCACAGAATTAAACCAGCCCCAGCAAAACAGCGCTCGGTAACTGGGGTTTATTATCATAGCATGATTTAGAGTAATTAGAGATCCAGAACAGCCCACTTGCACGCTCGGATTGGTGCCATGCGAGCACACCTCCATGTACTTAATCCTGTACCTGGCCACTTGCCCCACAGAGCTTTTTCCTTGCCAAAGAGGGAGCTGGTGGACCACCAAAAGGAGGGATGTCTGCTTTGGTTCGCCTTGCCGCACGCGGAAATTCCTAAGATTCAGCCCCGGTGGAGGGGCTGAGGGAGAGGAGGAAGTTGTGATGCCCACACTCGGGGGCAAGGCGGCTACTTTACCACTGGTACATTCCCAACCGAGACAAGACCCTGCGGCTCCGTGCCACAAGATCTGCCACAGATCCCAGAGGTGGCTCGTGTCCCTCGGGATCCCCCTCCACGGGATTAGCAGATCACATTTGTCACACTGAGAAAGTGGCTTAGGATCTGTGAGGTGAAGGGCACTGAGTAACAGAGGTTGCAGTTTGCACTCAGTCTCCTGGATGGGAGCACTGGAGGAGGGAGGGACGAGAAAAACAGGTGTTGAATAGGAGCTGGGAGGGGAAGGGGACAGCAGGGACAGGGACTCAGCCAGGGAGGAGCTCAGTAGGAGGACAGGGGAAGGGAGCAGAGCTCCAGGGCTCTGCCAGAGAAAAAAGGGAAAAAGAAATTGCTCTGCAGCAGTTTCAGCCGAGAACAGAGGGGACCCGCACAGGCTGCCCGAGCACATTTTGAGCAACAAAAAGAGCCGGGCTCTGGCAGCAAGATGAAGCCCAGGCAGGGCTGGAGGGAGCCGGGGAGAGGAGCTGCAGGCAGGGATGCTCCTGCCCAGCCAGATGCTGAGTGGCACCGCACTTGGTGCCAGTCCAGCCACCCCTCCAGCAAGCTGGTTTGGGTTTATATAACCTTTTTTGATTATTCTTTCCTCTGGGCTAAGGGAGGCTGCTCTCTAGCTCCGCAGTGAACAGCCTGACCAGCTTTTCCCTGTGCTGCCCAGAGGGATGCATCCAGCTACAGACTCAGAGACGGCTCAGCAACAGATCTTGCCCCGCTGCCATCCCCGAGGGAGCTGTCACGCCAGGAGACAGCACGGCCACCGATCTATCCAGACAGGCAAACGCTATGCCCTGGTGGGAGGCTGCAGGGCCCTTGGCTGGGCAAGGAGATGCAGTTAGACCATGGCTGCTTCTTGCAGGGAGCAACTGGTGGCTGAAGCCTGGAGCACCCACTCACATGCAGGAACAGCACGCCTCGCATTACAGAATCACAGGATGGTCTGGGTTGGAAGGGAACTTCAAACTCATCCAGTACTATCCCCCTGCCCTGGGCAGGGACGCCTCCCACCAGACCAGGTTGCTCCAAGCCCCGTCCAATCTGGCCTTGGACACCTCTGTGGAAGGGGCAGCCACAGCTTCTCTGGGCAACCTGGGCCAGGGGCTCACCACCCTCATTAACCTAGACCCACCTCTTCATCTCCTGATGCGGCCACTGAATATCACAGCAGGACTGCTCTCTCCCACTGGGGCCCAGGAAGGTCCCCAAAGGAGCAGGGCTACCATGGAGATTAACCGGCTTTATACTCACTCTCTTGTGAAAGGATGATGGGCCCAGCAGGGAGCAGGAAGGACCAGCTGCTCCCTAAGGGCAGGGGAGCTAAGATGACCCCAGCAGAGATCTCATCCTCATCAGCAGGCAGAGTCCCACCAGGCCTGAGCACAGCCAGGTGCTGGTTACAGGGTCCACCAGCAGTGCCAGGCACAGCTTGTGGTGATCCAGGTCCAGAACCCACCCAGGTGCAAGGGGAGAGGAGCCAAGGACAAGGTCAGAGGCATGACCACAACATGAGTCCAACATTCATCTGGAAAATAGGTCCACAGAGACAGCTACAACATACATCTGAGGGTCCTCCCAGGAGCCAAGAGGTCCATCCAGAGGCAGGTTGGAGCCAAGCCCTCCTGCAGCATCGCTCATGACAGGAGTGAAGTTCTGGCGCTGAGCTTAAATGGGGCTGCTGAGCTGTGGGCATAGGGGTGTCAGGTGAGGCTGGTCAGGGCCATTAGGGGCCGGTGGTCCCTTGGGGCTGATCCAAGCTGCATATAACCCTCAGCAAACAGAAACTGCCCAGCCAGGGAGCATGGCTTTGGTAGCCTGACCTGGGCAAATCGTTGCCTGCTTTGATGGTGGCAACAAGGGCTGAAGGGGAGCGCAGTCCCCTGTGAGCCAAGGCCGTTGCTGGTGCTCGTGCCTGGGGTGATGGGGCAGTGTGTGGGGCTGGCGCTTCCTCAGCAGTGGGGCCAAGCTGAGCCGTGGCCGTTGGCTGTGGGTCATGCCGTGGGTGGGCAGGCTGCATCCCCGCGAGGTAGCAGGGGGATAACACACTGCGCTGGGGATTTATGCACCTAAATCGAAATAAACATTTTTTTTAAAAAAACCCCACATATCTAAGAAGAGCGATTTTTCTCTTTTTGGCATGATTTTAGAACCATAAATATGAAAGACTTACCATCGCTCTCCCAAATCATTCTCAGGCAGTTCCAAATTTGACAGTGCTTTGCCACAAAAGGAGCCGGGTGCGTTTCGCTCACGATTTGCCCTTGGCTCCCTTCAGCCACATCTTAAACTACTTCAGCGCTCGGTCTGATTAGCAGCGTCTCCTCGGGGGCAGAGGCGGCCCTGGAAGAGCCGGAGGTGTTGCAGGTCAAGATTAAAGCGCTCTGCATGCCATTAACTGTCAAAACTATAACTAGCTTAAATCGGTGCAATTAGATGGCTCACAGGTTACAGGAGTAACGGCGGCGGCAGCTTTTCATTCCGCGCGCCGCGCGCTTCGAGCACAGCCTTGACATTAAAGGGCCGTGATTAAAAGCAAGTGTCGGGGGCTGAGACCTGGTGGAGGAGCTCAGCAGGCAGGGTTAAGTCCACAGCTTCTTCTGGGGTTGGACGCCCCAGGGCCTGGGGAAGATCTCCAAGCCTTAGCAGAGCCGGCTCGGCTTTTAGGTCTGTGATGCCATCTTGTGATGTGGCTGGGAAGTGGAAATGGCAGGGTCCCCTCTGGAGTCCCCTCTGGGTGAACCATGTGGCTCTTGTTCAGATGGATGGGAGGCCCAGAACCACCCCAGTTTAACAAGCCAGGAGGTAAGAGAAAATGTATCTTTTTCTAATAGAAAACTCCCTATTCTTGCTTTGGAAGAGTGGAAATGCTTCATTCAGTTAATATTTCTCTCTCTAGTTCAATTCTCTGGCTAAGAAAGCGATTTCTTCTAGGCTGAGGAATCTGACTCGCGTCTCTCCTTGGGTGCTGATGGCTAATTTTCCTTCCCAGCATGGAAGGACGCGGGGAAACCTGTGTTGTGAGCTGCTGTGGCGGAAGGACCTCTGGTTCAAAGCGCCGTGCCCAAACAGTAAAGGTACTTTTCTTCCCAGACCGAAGCTGGAGAGTTCAGCAGGATCAACTTTGCTGTAAGCATCCACACTGACCTCAATGCTGAGATGCACGGGCAGGGCCGTGGAGAGCCAGCGCAGGAAACACAGGATCTGTGAAGCTGGAAAAAATGAAATCAAGCGCCAGCTAATGGGAACCGGAGCGCAGGTGGGCTGGCTCTCTGCTTACCCTGGACACCACGCTTTAGGCACACAAGGTAGGAAGAGCCAGCTCAGAAACGGCTGTGGATTGCCAACAGCAAAAAGCCTGCCCTGAAACAAGCAGACTGGAGGTGTGTAGTCTTGCCAAGTCCCTCGCTCCACCTTCCCCAGCCTCCGTCAGACACCTTGACACCGGCCTGTTGCTCTGTATATCGGTGTCCAGGCACAGTGGTATAGCTATAACATCTCTCACTTGCGATCCAGTCACAGGAAGTTTTTCATCGGGGCTTTGTGCCCCAGTGAGACATGCCAATGCCTTTGGGGAAAGGCTGGGATCCCTCCTCCATGCTTCTCCCGCAGCTTAGGCTCTCAGAGCTCCGGGATGCCAAGCTGTCTCTTGCCTCAGGCAATCATCTGCTCCACCTCTGTCTTCTTCAAATGCTTCTCAGTCAAGGTGGGCGGCTATTCTTCCTGGACGTGGGGATGCTCATGCAGGTCACGATGCATGGGGTGCTCCTCCCCAGCGCAGCCAGCCCCTGCCCCGTCCCAGGACGCGCTGGGCTGCTTCTGCCCAGGATGCCCACGGCTGCCTGTGGGGAGAGGGGCTGGTGCTGAGCGGTGGAAACCGTCGGGTGCTTTCCCAGGCAGTGACGAAGGACGACAGTCTCCTGGCTACGCTCCAGAGCAGGAGGTCCAGGGCTGGTGAAAAGCTGCTAGGGTGGAGGACAGGGCACTTTGTGATTTTGGTACTGGAGGTCTCACTGCCCGTGGCTGAGGGCAGGCGCCCATGGACGGGGATGGATGGTGAGCTCTGCTGAGACCCGGAGCAGGCTGCCTAAGCGACAGCTCCGTTTTGGAAGCTGTATAACTCATTAGTGCAGCATGGGGCCCAAATTAGTATGCCTTGCCTCTTATAATAAGGCATTTTCAGCAGGACCAGGGAGATACTTCAAAAGCTTTCCGAACGCCAAATACCAGACCCCAGAGACTCTTGGTGCCAGGGCCAGCCTCTCGCTTCACAGCATAGATTTCCCTGCGCTCCTGGGCAGCTTTCCCCGCCAGTAATTTGATTTGGAGCATTGGTTTTATCTCAAAGGAATGCTTGCACGTTATTTGTGAACTTTGGATAAAAGGTGTCCCACCAGGCGAAACACAACAGCTCTGCCCCGGGTGTCAAGTAAAGCCATCTTTTGCCACGGCTTCCTGGTGAGTGTGTGTCCTCATTTGTGCAACACAGGACTAATTCCTCTTCAAATGCTTGGGAAAACTGCACTGCTAGAAGACTCTAGTGTCCGAATTTGTGAAAATATTTACTTTCTAGCCAGCTCCGGGGTGCGGGTTTCAAGGTCTCAGTGTTTCCGAGCTCCCCAGGTGCGGGGACGAGGAGCAGCGAGACCCGGGCACTTGACCCAAGCTGCCAACAGGGTTATTTCATACCAGGAACGGCACATTCGGTAGAAATTGGAAAGTTTGCTGAGGAGCTCGCTCTCTCTCTCTCTCTCTCTCCCCCTTGCTGGCTGCCATCCTGAGCACTCCTCGCCCCGGTGCCGGAGCCCTGAGCCCTTCCCTTCCTCCCGCAGCCGCAGCGCTCGCAGGGTCCCACCTTGGCTGTCCCTGCGGGGAGTGCACGGCTCCTGCTGGTGGGATGGGCTGGGCATAGTCCTTGTATTGGTTCTTTAGTGTTATTGATGTGAATTGTCTAGCCTTATCCTATTAAATCTGTTTATATTTCAACCCCTGTGTTTCCTTGTTTTTTCCCAGTTCCCTTTCCTGGGTGGGGAGGGGTCATTGGGTGAGAGAATAATTGTCTAAACGAGAACAAATCGTTGTGGGTTTCTCAAACCATGACAGTGTGCTCTCTGCATCCACTGCATCCCTCCGAGGGGAAGAGAAAAGGGTCTGAAACGGGCTGAGCCCAGCAATGCCGTGCTTGGCATCAGTGCTGCAGCAGCCTGGCCCGTCTGTGGTGGTCTTCCCTCTCTCCCAGGCCGGCGACGATGCCAGGAAACATCATCACATTGTTCTTTGATCCCTGCTCGGCCTGTTGGTCGTCTTAGCTTGGTGGAAGCTAAATACATCCTCCATTTCTCCCGCCAGTGCAGTGCAGGGGGCTGAAGGGAGCGAGGCGCTTTGTTTCAAGCCAGATTAGAGATACAAGTTACCACAAAACAAAAGAACAGCCAGCCTTCAGCAGAGCTCCTCTCATCTAGACACAGCCTCCCTTGAACCCAACACAGTCTGTGTTCAAAGCAATGCAACAGGCTCCAGAAGCCTGTTTAACCCCTGGCGGGTAAACGCTCAGTTACAGAATAAAGGAGGGCTCACATCTGAGAGATTTCGCTCCCATAAATTAGCAGGATGGGTTAAATCAGGACACAAAGGAGTGTCTGCTGGCACAGGGCGTCCGCTCGAGGGACTTGCAGTAGTGTGGAGCTGTAATGCTTCGGAAAGCTGCATGCTATAGCCTCGGATGGGACACACCGGGGCGTAACGAACATCTGGAGCTGTGGTCCTTTACGGGTTTATTGTTATCCTCAGCTCCGAAACCTCCAGTGCCCAGGGACTCGCTGCCGGCCCCGTGCCGCCTGCTCTTCCCCAGCCCCGCGGCGGCAGGATGGGTACCGTGATCCTTCTGTACCTGCCGTGGCTCAACAGCATCTGACAGAGTCAGTCCCCGGAGCAAAAGAAAGAGCAATGCTGGGGGAAAGGGGAAGAAAACCCAGCAAAGCGCTGACAGAAAAGTTCTGCCAAGGTGCTGTGTAAGTCAGTCGCGTTTCCCTTGGCCATCGCTGCTGCACGTGCTGTACAGAGCAGCTTTGGGGCATCAGCTGGGCTCAGCTGAAAAGCACTTTTATAACCCAAATTGTTGGTCACAGCTAGGAACTGGAGATGGTAACACACCGTATTTGTCCCTACAAGCACTGCATTATGAGGTACAAGCTAGTATTTGCCACCAGCATTTGTTCTGATGCTGGGCAGAGGAGATGAAGGCAGACCCATGCCGTTTTCATAGGATCACAGAATGGTTTGGGTGGGAAGGGATCTTAAAGCCCACCCAGTGCCACCCCCTGCCCTGGGCAGGGACACCTCCCACCAGCCCAGGTTGCTCCAAGCCCCGTCCAACCTGGCCTTGAACCCCTCCAGGGATGGGGCAGCCACAGCTTCTCTGGGCACCCTGGGCCAGGGGCTCACCACCCTCACAGCAAACAATTTCTGCCTCAGATCTCATCTAAATCTCCCCTCTTCCAGTTTAAACCCCTTCCCCCTCGTCCCATGGCTCCCCTCCCTGATCCAGAGTCCCTCCCCAGCTTTCCTGGAGCCCCTGTAGGGACTGGAAGGGACTCTAAGGTCTCCCCGGAGCCTTCTCTTCTCCTGGATGAAGGCTTTCGGTGCCTGTTCGTCTCCTTCACGACATTACCCAGTTTAATTTCACCCATCCCACCCGCAGAAGCCCGCCCGGGCCCGCAGGCACCGCCCTGACCGGATCCGGGCCGGGCCGGGCCGGGCCGGGCCCGCCCCGCGGGGGGCGGCCGAGGGGAGCGGGGCGGTGCCTGCGGAACCACCCGGGCGGCGCGGTGGGACTCGGCCTTTCTCCGCGCCCGCCACCGTGAGGCACAGCGGCGGAGCTTGGACGGGGCGGCCGCCATGAGGTGACGTGGGAGCGCAGGGACTCTCCTTCTCCCCGGCCGCCATGAGGCGAGGTGGGGGCGCAGGGACTCCCCTTCTCCCCGGCCGCCATGAGGCGAGGTGGAGGCGCCGGGGCTTCCCCTTTCCGGCCGCCATGAGGTGAGGTAGGGGCGCCGGGACCGCCTTCTCCCGCCGCCGTGAGCTGGGGGCACCGGGACCGCCCTTCTCTGTCCGCCGTGAGGCGTGGTGGGAGCGCCGGGGCTCCCCTTTTCCCCGGCCGCCACGAGGCGAGGCGGGAGCGCAGGGACTCCCCTTCTTCCCGGCCGCCGTGAGGCGAGGTGGGGGCTCCCGGGCTCGCCCTTCCCGGCCGCCGTGAGGTGAAGTGGGGGCGCAGGGATTCCCCCGGCCGCCATGAGGTGAGGGGCAACGGGGCGGGAGGCCTGGGGTGCCTCACCCTGCCCGGGCGCTCTGGGGAAAAAAAAAAAGCCACGTGAAATACTCCCTCTTTTTTTTTTTTTTTTTTTTTTTTTTCTTGTTATTAACGGCTGGAACGCGGCCGTGCCCGTCGGCCCACGCTGGCTGATAACCTGCGAGGCCCTGGGACTGGAGGGTAATTTGTTCAGGCTGTGCCGTTTAGAAGTAATTTTTCAGCCTATTATTCGGTTTGATTTTTTTTTTTCCCCACTTTCCACAAGCCAGATCCCAGCTGTTTAGCGCTATTAATACAGATTTAATTAATTGAATATTTTAAGTGATGTTTCTCTTGTGCTCTCTTTAGGGCTTCCAGCTGGTGTGCGGCTGAGGCGCGTGTGAGGGGGATGGCTGTAACGCGGAGCTCTGGGGTGGCAAAGAGCTGTCTGGGAGACACAGCCCTCGGGTAACAGCTCCTCAACGGTGGCCTTCATCGATGGAAACCCCCGAGTCTTGCCATAGCATGACCTGTGCCTGTGGAGAGGAGATGTGAGGGAATAACCTGTTTGTGAGGCACGGGGAGAGATCGGGAGCCTTTCGAGCTACGAGGGTGAGCTCTCTCCACAAGTCAACTAGGGGAGATGGGCAAGAAGACTGCTCCTTCTGCCATTTTGAGTAAATAAATAGCCTCTGCTGGCTTGTGAATGGGCTGTTGTGCCAGCCTGTGGTGCTCTGGAGTGGAAATAACCCCTTGGTTTATCTAGAGAAGCACGTAGTGCTCCCTGCTGCTGGGAGAGATGTTAGAAGCAAGGCCCGCATCATGAGGGGGATGTACTTTAGGGCCTCTACATCCTTTAAAACCCTCAATTTTGAGTTCTTTTCTGCCCAGCGGTAGTCAGCTACCTGTTGCTGCGCAGTGCCTGTGATAGTGTTATGCTGCTGGGAGAGAAACGCGCTGCTGAGTGGCTCCTGGCACCGCCGGTGCTGTCCTGGCATTCGGCGGTGGCAGGGTTTGGCAGCGCTCTGCATGCTCGAGAGTGGAGTAACTCCTGCTCCGTGGGGTTAATCCTAGATGGGATGCAGACAGCGCACTGTCAGAAAATTAAAAAAAAAAAAAAAAAAAAAAGAAAAAATCTGTCACGGATGTTTTATTTAATATTGCATCTTTTGTGTAAAAAGGAGGTCAGCTAATTAACTGGTCAGTGTTAAGAGTTGAACTTGGGGTCTTCAGATACACTCCTGTTAACTGTCTTTGAATCTTTTTTAATGTCTTTAATTAATGGTTTGCATGTTTTGCTGCAGGAGGGGGCTTGGTGGGGCAGCAGTAGCTGTCAGAAGAAAAGGAGTAAGCTGTTGGTGCCGCTTGTAGGCCGCCATTTGAAACAGATTGAGAAGATGGAAACTTACACAGTTTAAGTGGGATTGCTGGAGAACTACTTGTTTTCAGGATCCGGATGCAGTAACTTTTGAAACATCAAAGGTGATTACGGGCAAGGTATAACACGAATTAGATACACAATTTGTTAATGCCCTCTCACTGCTTGTTTAAAATGATATCTTTATTAAACTTATTTTTAAACTTGCTCATTTTGGTTTTCATTATATCATGAGGCTGTGGGGTACAGCAGGATGTGAAAGCTGCCCTGAATTCTTGTCGGTGGGAGGCTGGAGAGGCAGGAAGGTGGCAGTGTGTGCCTGGCACCCCTCCTGCCGCACACACCCTCTCCTCCAGAGCCTCCGCTGCGTGGTCAGGTTTTTAACAAGGCTTCCTTTCTGCACGCACTCTGAAGGAGATGTTTAAAGTTTTCCATAAAGGAATTAAGGTCTGTAATACCTATTTCTGCTGCGCACGCAGCTAGTACCAGTTCACAAGGTATCCGTCCCATGCTCCGGTTCCTGACTTGAAAGAAGTTTCTTGTTATCTCCCTTCTCTGGGCCTGAGGGGAGGTGAAGCCCACAAGAGATGGAGGAGTTGAGAAGTGCTGCCGAATACTTAAAATACATTGAAACTGCTGGGGAGGGGGAAGGTGCCCATCATGGATTCAGACAAAAATGTTGTTTAAACTCAAAAAGCAAGTGCAGTTGTCAGAGCAAAGGAGCTCTCGCCAAGATGCCTGACCCATTTGGATTCAATGCGGTCTTCTGGGGAGCCCCAGGTTTGTGAAATAACCCAAACTTGGGAGTTTTTTAGGCTAAAACTTCTGGTTTCGGTTTTGTAAAAAACGGTTCAATGGCCCTCAGTCACGTTACATGACGGTTATCCTGCCTTAGATGCTGCTGCAGTGCCATCTACATAGGCTTTGAACTGCTGGCTGCAGGGGTGCAACAGCATCAACCTATTTAGGTTGCTACTGGCTGCAGTTTATATAAATGTGAGGCTTTTGATAAAAACAGTGGCACGCATCAGGTTAGTTCCCAAATTGTTAATGGTTTATGTCAGGCAGGTGCTTCTGTCATGCAGAATATAAATGAATTAACTACAGTGCTGAATTCTATCAGGGCTCTCTTAATTTTTAAATGTCCCTGATGCTTCTTGCTTACCTGTTAGCCCTTCTGCCCTCTGAGTATCGCTGAGCTTTGAATACGCATTTGTTATACTCTATACAGAAATATTTGTCAAAGTATTGAACGACAGCAAGAAAGAGGTTTTTCTTAGTTGAAATCTATGGCATACATAAATAATGTTACTGGTTCTGTATGAGCAAGTTCTACCTGCAAAACTAATGCTGGGGTTTCCTGCGGGTTAACGTTGTGCCCAGCGATGTCCCTCTTCCCCAGCTGGGCAGCGAGGGGTGCCCGACGGCCAGTGGACTTCCAGGAAACACACTCGCTGCCTCGGGGCCGCTCTGCTTCCTGCTGCTGTACCAGGTATTTCTGAAATCGGCAAAAAATGAGGAATACACACCGTCAGCCACTTAAAGCATGGGCAACAAATACACGCTGACTGGCTTATTTCCTTGAAAAACTCTTTCTGCGGCAAAGCTCTCAGGGCTGAACCCAAGACTTGGAGGCCTGGTTGTGCTGTAACAAAAAAGGTAGGAGAAAAGGTGGGAGGAAGTCTGCTGGCAGCGGTGGTTATCCCATCGGAGCGCTTGGGAGCGGCCGCAGAGCTCTTGAGGCCCCGCAGCTCTCCGGCAGCTGGAGGGGTACCGCTTTTTCTCCCCTCGCAAATCCACCAGGCTTTGTGCACCTACCGGAGAAGAAAAAACATAGGAATGTCATAAAAATTGTCAGAACCCGAGAGGAAAAGGGAGCAAGGCCCTCTCTTCTACCCAGGGAAACGCGAACGTGATTTATGGCTCTGTTTATTAGCACCGTACGCTTTGCAATCTCCATGTGACTTCTACTGGGCAAAAGTGGCTGGATTGCTTTATGTTCCATCAAGGCGCTTTGCTCTACTTTTGCTGCTCTGCAGTACCGGAGCAGACACAGAAGTGTTGTTAACTTAGATTTATGTGTTTGCTTTCGAGCGCTTAATTGTTTTTTATCCTGAGCTTGTTAAGAGAGCTGCATTTCTTGTGATTGTTCTCTGAGCACTTCATATTATTTCAACACGTATTTTGTACCAGTCCGTTGGTTTTTTTTTTCCAAATACCTTCTGTGTTATTGTTTCGTGGTGCTCTCCAGCCACATATAGAGAAGAAAAATCAGCCCGCGATGAATTCAAAAGGCAGGTTTTTTCCTTTTTCCCTGGAGACGGCCTCCTCGCCTTTGTAAAGCTGCCGAACACAGCAGCTCCCACATCGATGGAGAGGCTGAGTCCTTAGCCCCAAATCAAATTGGAAAGACATCGAGTGTGAAAGAATTTTAAATGATAAATATAACTTGCATGATTCTACAAGTACTATTTTCGTCATAAAAATCAACAAATTTAAGGAGAGTGCAGGAAGGGTGAACTTTCCTCATACCAGCGCCAGGTGGCAATATTGGCTCAGATGAGAAGAAAAGCCTTGCACAGGAGCTGTGGGCTTTTTTTGCCAGAATCTTCTAATGAACCTAACAGGCATCGAGAGCCCATTGTCTTAAATTTTATTTTAGAGATGGTAACATCTCCATCCTGCTGAGGAGAGCAGTCCTTGGCCTGAGTGGACAAAGCATGGCTGTGCCCGTTGCCCGGCCTAGGCCGCTGCAGGGACTACGAGTGCCTGCCTGATTACAAAGGTAACGAGGCATTGGGGTCAGAAGAGCCAAGTGGCAGTGACGAATAATTATTATCTTGGGCAAATACGTGCAAAAATGCCTGGGTAGTGTCACCTGTTCGTCCCTTTCCAGTCATGGAAGGCAGGAGAGGGAGTGCTAAGGGGAGCCATGAGGCGGGCCCCGGCTCTCTCTGAGGAGGGTTTGCCTCCGCCGGCGCTGGGGACGCGTTTCTTCCTGGTGTTACCAGGGGTTCAGAGGACAGCGACCCCAGGACTGTCCCTTCGGTTGTCACCCGCGGTGGCGTCCGGGGACAGCGAGACTGTGCGGGAGGGCGGCGCTGAGGGCGGCTGCGAACCCGTGGCCCCCCGACCTGCCCGCGCTGTTCCCTCAGCGCGAGCCGTGGGGCGGGGTCAGGCGGGCGCCACGCCACGCCCCCCCCCCCTCCAGCGCCTTCCCATCGTCCACGGCGGGAGCGCGCGGACAATGAGCGGCGGGCGGGCGGCGGGCCGGCGGGCGTGGGGTTCTCGCGAGAGCAGGGTGAGCGCTCCCCCCCCCCCCCCCCCCACTTCTCGCGAGACCCGGCGCGGCAGCACCGCCTCCTCCTCCCTCTCTTCCCCCCTCCCCTCCTCCTCCTCTCCCCGGGCCACATCCCCACACGGAGGGCGGGGAACGGGCGGCCGGCGCCGAGCCGAGCGGAGCGGCGGCGAACGGGAACGGCACGGAGCGGCCGCCGCCGGGCACGTGAGCGGGCGGGCAGCGGGCGGGCGCGCTCTCGCGAGCCTCTTCCCTCAGCCCCCCCCTCCCCCGTCCCTCCCCTCTGCCCCCCCCCCCCCCGCCGCCGGGGCCGCAGCCAACGCTGAGGCGACGCCGCCGCCGCGCTCCCTTCCTTCCCGCCGGCCCGCAGGTAGGAGCGGCGCTGCGCCCGCCCCCGGCCCGCCGCCATGTTAGGAACCGGCGGCGGAGGCCGCTGCTCCGTGAGGGGATTGGGTGGGGGGGGGGCGCCCGTTAGGAACGGTGAGGGGGGGGAACGGGCCTGGCGCATGCGGGAGCGGCGGGCCCGGCCGGTGCCACGGGCCGCCCGCAGCGCCAACCGGCGCCCCCGCCCGCCGCCCGACGGTACTGCGGCCCGGGCCGGCCCGAACAAAGCCCCGCGGCCCGGCCGGCCTCCCCCGCCATGCCGGGCAGCGGCGGGCCGGGGGTCCGCTCCTCGCTGAGGGCGGGGAGAGGGGTCTCCGCTCGGCTGCTCGGTGTTTGAACACGTTAAACGTGTTTTCAGGGGTGACCCCGGCGAAACCCACGGTTCGCCCGCTGGCTGGAACTTTACCGGAGCGCCCTAGTGGCGCTTCTGGTGCCCGCTGGGGCCTCAGGGCCGGCATCTTTCCTCCCCAGCCCCCAAAAACGGCCGCTCGGAGGCCGAACAGCATGTCAGCAACGTGCGTGCCTTCCCCACGTCTCTGAAGGCCCTTAGTCTCAAAAACTGCTGGGTTTGACGCTTATATGGCATTAAGAATTAATGAATCGAGCATTAAGAGTGCTGACAGTAGAAGCATCCGTTTGACTCCTCTTTCTACTCAGTTTCACTTTCATATAATTTAACCTGTTGTTACAAATCGTGCTGCAGGGATTTAACCCCCCCCTCCTCCTGTGGTGGCCTAATAACGTTTTTTTTATGTACGTATTTTGTTTCCAGAGTCAAAAGTGATGAGATATAAAGTTCACCTATGCTGAAAATAAGCAAAAGTTTAAAAAGAACTTTCTGGGAACCTGGAGAACTGCTTTGCTGTAATAAATGCAACATTTATGCTGTAGAAAGAAAGCTGAAATACCCTTCTTGTAAAGGTGCAGCTTTTTTCCTTTCCACAAAGCATACCTTTGGGGAAAAAAAAAATCTAATACTGTTTTAAACGATTGAATAGTCTTTATTCCTTTTACTCAGCCTTAAATTCCTCGAGTTTTTTGAACTATTGATGGAGTAGGCAGTCCTGACTTCCTAGAGTAAGATAAGTAGGGAGCAACTCTTGTTGAGAATATGAGTCTCTTAAAAGCAGTCTGTGTCGTTTTAGTGCCTCAGAAGAGGAAAAGGGAACGTTTTCTGATACTTCTTTATAAAGAATCTATTGATCAGTGGTTTAATCTTCCTGAAATTTGAAACGTGTTAATCCATTGGAAACGTTAATATATTAAAATTAGTTTTTTCAAAATGTAGTGAATCATATATTAACATTTTTAACGTATTACCGATAAATGAGTGGAGTTCTGTGTTGAATTTTATCAAAAACCACACAAAATGATTCGTTACTGAATTACATGGAATAATTAAATTTGAGTGAGGTTGCTGGCACTTGATCCTTCTGCATGTGTTTGCTCAGGGGTAACCCAATATCTTTACTTTCACGTTGTGCACTAGGTAAGGAGATGAAATGTAAGAAACAAATTCAAGAGTTCTGATTGCTTCCTAAGGATTCTGGTGAGGCTGGCAATGTCACAAGCCTTTTTTGTTTGCTTTAGAGAAGCTATCTGAAGTTACTGTCTATTGAAAACTTGAGTTTCCAGTGTTTTGCACATGTCTAGTTGTTAAGTACATGCCAGGGCTAAATGATGGGAAGAATAACCAAGAGAAATTCTTAAATGCATCCTTAAAAATATGAATATCCATGTTCCTAAAGTTAAAAACTAAAAACCGATTAAAGAGGAGGGAAGAAGAGTCAGTCCTTGAGGCTCCAAACTAAATTTAAGGATCCATTGTATTATGATCCGTACAACTGAAATACGGTTGCCATCTGGTTTATTCAGGACTACACTTAAATTAATTTGGTGGGAAATAAAGTAAATATTGTCTGTTGCTCTTCTCTGTGACTCGCACAGGTCTCTGCTGAGAGTTCTGTTGAATGCGAAGATATTTTGTAATCTAATACTTGACAGTGTTCTGGGTAGCTCAGCAAATCTGGGGGAGAAGCTGTTGTAAGCAAAGCTGCAAAGAAATTATTTCCATTTGGTTTATTTGTTAATTTATGAGTGTATTTTTGTGGCCTCTATGCTGCTTGCATTCTTCCTCGGTGCTTCAAGTCAGCAAGTCTTGAAAACAAAAGCAAATACCTCACAATATTTCTGAACTAATTTAGTTTGCAAGTGTTTAAGTACCATATTATGTAGTCATAACTTAAACAAGAGAGTTTTTATTTTGAGCACTAAAACAGTCGGTCCCTTGATTCGTCTCTGCCACTAGACTACATCTCTACAACCTCATGCAAGATTTCAGCTGGGAAAGAATGCGATTTTATCCCAGCTCTGGAAATGCCTGGAGGCAAACTTACATTCACTGATTAGTCAGAACACTTTTTAATCACTTACCAGATCAGAATACAGAAGTGTTCTGTTTATTTCTTTTTTTTTAAAAAAAAAAAAAAGTGAAATTAGTTCTCTGTTACGCTGATTAACTCTCTGATAGGTCTGTCTTTGGATCACTTTATATGTAACCTGTTTATTTAAAAAAAAAATAATTGTGGTATTTTCTGTGATTTTTATATTTTTTTTGGTCAAAGTTTTGGTGCCCATGAGACTATTTATCTCCAAAACTGACGTGAATGAATAGTGATTGTCTCCTTGCTTTGCCAAGCGCATGAACATAACGGTCGTTATTACTGGAGCTTCCAGGCTAAGATCCTGTATCATTCCGCAGTGACACTGTTTTTAGCAGACCCCTTCTGTTGAACCAAGTCTTCATGGCTTCATGAAGCTTTTCGTAGGTGCTGGAACCTGCACACATCCATCTTAATGTGGAGTTGCAGCTCTGAAGGTAGTGACAAAGAGTGGACTTACAAGTAGTAGGAAGGAGTGCATGGAAGCTGTAGACATAATCGTGACAGCCATTATTCTGTATGTTCCTGGCCATTCTATTATCTCTTTCTAAAAATAAACATTTTTTTGCCTCCTTTACTCTTTCTGTACTGTTCCTCGGCCCCTTTTTTCACTTCTGTTGTTTCTGTGAAGCAATAAATGCACTTTTTTTCCATGCACTTCTTACAAAAAGAGGGATGCTTGAATTTATTAAATTATGTAATGAGTGGAAATAGGAAGTTGGGTTCTTTTACAGTGCTCTTTTCTGCATTCAAATGTTGAAAATTATATAAGTTCTTCAAGATTCTTAACTGCTCAACTAGTCATTTTAGTTTCCCATTTATAAATAAGTCTTTTTCATATGTAATACTTCTCTGTTCTGAAGCAATCTTCTGTTACAGTAACTTCAGATCTCAGATTATTATGTGCTCCTCTGATCAAGCAAGTCACTGAGATGAAGCTAAACGTAATCCTAAGAAATGAAACTCTTCCAGTTGTTCTGCGAGGCCTGAAACAGATTGTCTAATCTGCGCACAAAAAAAGCGCATGCATACAGTGTGCCAGGTGCTGCTTGAATTTTTGAGGTGACGACCTTTGAAGATTGGTTGAACAAGATGAGTTGTTTTCTTGCACGTGAAACAGCAATATTAAATAACCGCTGTGAATACTAGTACCTGAACTGGGTGATAATCTGCATTTTTCCTCTTTCGAAGGCTGCTAGACAATTCCTCCTTTGCTTTTGGAAAGACAGTGGCCTTTTCTGTATTGTCTGAGTTAAAGTAATCTGGTAGACTTACATCCATTGTACTCAGTTATTCAGCAGCTAGATAACATCTGCTTCTAATTCCCTTGCAAGTTCTTGTTTTTATTACCATTATTTCTCGGAGCAACACGGGGAGACGCCTGTCTAAATTTGTCACTTGGACTTCCAGATCTCTTCTGTCAATGACCTTTTTTGCCATGATGCGCTGGAGACAGTTTTGTCAAGGAGCATGTGAGTTCTTCCATAGGGGAATAGATTGCTGCACTGAGTGTAACACGTAAAGGAGGAGAAGAAAAATCTGTAGTTTTTTATCTAAAAAGCAGGGGTTGTGGGTGTGAAACTTCTTAGAGACTTTTTTTTTCCTCCAGGGGTGTGCTGTATTCAAGAGCTTTGTGCCGTTACAAATTGAGGGTGTATTTTTCAGCTTGCAAATTACTTTATGTATTTATAATTGAGTTTACTTGATTACATTCAATATGTTCTCAATAATTTTGTTTTTGAAGTGAAAGTGAAACTGACTAGAAAGTGAAAACAGTTATTTTTCATTTTTGAGACTTTTCTATAAATAGTGGAAGAGGAATGGGTACAAGATGAGTTGTCCTAAGAATGAGATTAATATTAAAGCTATAATATATATACTCAGGTGAAAAAAAAACCAAACCTAAAACTAAGTGGTAGAAGAAATAGGGAGCTAGGGAACTACTTTCAGCCTACTGGAGTGCCATAAAAGGTGGTAATCTGAGGTTATTGTGCTTACCACAATCAGTGTATCCCAAGAATTCACTTAATTAATCTTTTCAGGAACAAAATTAATATTTATGTGGAGCAAGAGTTGTATAAGCTTTATTGAAAAGAGTTAATCAGTTTTACACGAAAAGAAAACCCTTGTATAGTGTATGCAAGTCAGCCTTATTTTGGCCTTTATTTGGTAGCAGTGTATTCGGTAGGATTCAAATTTCTTATTTTTGTTGTCTGCCTTTACAGAAATCTCTTTTGCAACTTCTAGATATAAAGTGTTTTTTCATTGTCCCCATTTGTCTGGAAATCTATTTGACTTTCAACTTATTTCAAGGTTGCTTTATATTATATATTTTCAAATCCTAATATGGCCAAATTTCTGTCCACAGATCTTAAAAATGTATATCTGAAAGCCTGTCTGTTCCCAGTATAGGTGAAATTACACGAAGAGCAATTAGCTTAACACTTTCAACTCTACTAAATCATGTCTGGATCTTTAGACAGCTTTGTTCAGTCACACTCATCTTGTTGCGGTGACTCAGTTGATGGCACACGCGCTTAAAAGCTGGCACTGGTCTGTGGGAACCTGTCTCTAATCAGATACTGACACGAAATCTTTCAGAAGTGTTCAACACGAGAAATGCGATCTTAGAATCACGTATTAAACCTGACCATGTGGAAGTTAAACATTCTTTGGTACGGTTTTTAGAGCTCTTCCCCCACCTTGTTTTGTTGTTGTCTTCATCCGATCTTAAAAGAAGGGGGATGGTTAGGAGTAGAGCACAGCAGCAATTGCAAGATGATGGTGATGTGATAAATAGTGATTTTTGACAATGTCTCAGAAACCTAGTTTTTGTTTAGTAACTCCACTCGAATACCTAATCAGGTGTAGGGCAGTTTACTGCCTAGCACACCAACCGCCAGCGTTATATTCTGTCTTCATCGTGTGATTGTCTTACTCTCCCACTTCATGCTTTTTCATAAGATTGTTCCTCTTTGTTTCTTTGTCTTGTTTTTTCTCCCCATCTTTCCTGGTTTTATTTTTCTCTTTGCGCACAGTATGGTTATGCAAAACCTCCCTGTGTGTGTGGGGTCGAAGCATGGCCTGCAGTCCGGTCCTCTGCAGTCCAGGTCCCTGCCAGTCTGGGAATTGTTGGGTTTTGTTCTCCGCTAATCTCTCCAGAGCAGCGGACAATGAACAGCCAATTGAAAACTGTGACAAGAGGATTACTGAGCATCTGTTCAGAGAGAAAGGGTATGTTTGAAGAGTGGAGAACTTTCCTGATTTAGTGAAAACTTGAATAGTGCAGGTCCTTGCATTAACAGCAGGACGCACAGTGCCTTTCCTGACCACATGGTTGTCTGCTGAACCGCTGCTGGGGTCAGGTTTGTAAAACCCCCTGGAATATCTGATTTTATGAAGAACCTAGTAAGTTCAGCTTCAAATTGTTCGGTAAGTGTGGGAATGAAGTAGAAGGAAATGTTTATGTAAAAGTGGAAGGAGTAAGGATTAAATGGTAAAACTGTCATAGAGTATTTTGAAGATTACTGAATGTGTATAAGATAAAACCTGGTACTCAAGTGAGTATTAGTGTTTGTCTCGTGTTTGAACTTGAAAGAGTCTTGATTTTTACAGTACAGTTCTTAAATGCTTTCTATTCAGGTGTTCTTTAGTGTGGCCAGCTTGTCCTCAGTATCTCACTCAATTTGCCGCGTCTGCTCTCCCTATATCCTTGTTTTACTGTTTTCGTCTAAAGCTTTCTGCAGCGCTTTTCTGTCGTCTTCTACTTTTAAACTTATTTTTCATCCCCATGTTTCTCAATCTTTTATTCTTAACCAAATGTTACACAATTAAGCTTACTTTGAAGTAACTCCAACATATGTGGATCTGAAAAGCGCAGCTGAAATATGAGTTTAGATGTACTGATAACAGAATACGTAGCAAACTGTATAAAGCAGTTACTTTTCAAAGATGGAGCTGTGTGGGTTTTGTGTGCTTTATGTATCTCTCATAGAATCTATTATTTTTCTACATAAATACATAATTTTGTAACACGCTGCTACCGAGAAAGAAAACCCAAGTGCTTTTCAACTTAAAGTAGAAGAAACTTTATGTGCTATTGAAACAGGGCTCTGGATTGAGTAGGCAGTTGGGGTAGAGACATGCTCATAACCTTGGTCTTTTTTCTTCTGTTCCCAGTACAAGAGAAATTGCCTTCTGCAGAATCGATCTCTTCAAGGAAAAATCCTTGCTTTCATTTTGTCCTTTCCATTCCTCCCCAAACGTACCTGTTCTGTTAGAAGCTGATTTCATTTGGAGCTATGCAATTTATGCCTGTTTCTTTTTTTCAAGTGATTATGTGTTTTATGCACATCTGAGTGGCAGTGCTGGAGAAGCAAAACTGCTCTGCAGAGATTTGGAAGGGCTTTAGCGCATTGTGGATCCAAGAACAACGTATTCCTGGTGGAATGTTTTCATGTGTGTTGAATCGCTTTAAATTTTGTGTATCTGTCCCAAGGCTGAAAGAGTATGGGGAGAAGTATTACAGTTTATTTCTGCTCTGCAGTAAAATAAGAAATTTATGGAATTTGTCCATTGCACCATAAAATACGCTGTGGATATTGATACACTGTTTGGTGAAAACTTCAAGTGAATGCAGTTGAACCAACTATTTAAATATGAGGTCAGTATTTTCATGGAACACAGGGCAGATCTTTAACTACCACATATGGTCATGGTGTCAGAGTGTCAGACCTGAACGAAGGAAGAAGCCGTTTGCTGGTAAGAGACAGGGACAGCGCTGTCCTGCAGGGCTGGCTGGGGTGCCGTGCCATCTCCTGACTCACCTAGTGGCTCTTTCTGCAGGGCTGGGGTTTTCCTTGGGTCTCCCATCCCACTACAAGCCTGACCTTGTTTAGCTTGAGGTCTGCCAGTACAGGCCCATGTCACGGCTGCAATATAACACAGTAAAGAATCACTTCGAAGTGCCATTACCTGTAAAACTGCAATTTGAGCAAGAGGTCTTGTTTACTTCCTGCAAAATTTAAAACTTATTTTTCTTGTTCACATCTGTCTTCACATCGGTAATTTGAATTTTACTGCAAAAAGATTGACTGTTATGTTTGGTCTTATTTACCAGATCTTATAGCAGAAACTTTTTGCCCAAACTTCAGTTACTTTTAACTTCCTTTCGTCCTATTCTGTGGTGGTATAGGTTTCATTTTCAAATATGTATCGTATGCCAAAATCATCTTGGATTCTATGGGCTTAAGTTTTTTGTGGTCTTCTCATGGACGCTGTACAGTAATGTAGGGTATAAACAAAACCATTAACCAGAGATCAAGGCTTATATGCTAGTAAACTTTAGATGCTTTCAGACATCCCAAACTTCTGAAATTCACTTGTCTTCGGTATGAAAGTAGCTTTTTGTAGAAGAGTAGTATGTATAGGAAACACGACTGTATTTTTATCTGAAATGATATATGTAGGTTCTGGGTACCTCTTGAATCTGTTAAGTTATGTAATAAAAGCCTTGTAAGATTGAGATCTTTAATGTTTTTAGATCAACATGATGCATAAGTTTAAAACAGCATCTGTTTAAAGGGATTTATGACTAAAACTGCTTGTTTTTCTACAGAATTGTCTGGTGTTTCTCAGCTTGAAGAAGATCTGCAGTCATTATTGATCCTCTTTCTTGGCGTTACCATTTTTGAAGTGAAGTTTGCCTAGCTTTCTAGTGTGAGCTCTCTTTTCAAACATCTTAAAAACAAAACAAAAAAAAGAATTTTTTTTTGATCCATAAAGTAGACAAGCTCTAGTTCTACAATGTCCAAGTCATTCCAGCAGTCATCTCTGAGTAGGGATTCACAAGGTCATGGGCGTGACCTCTCTGCAGGAATAGGCCTTCTTGCTGCTGCTACCCAGTCTTTAAATATGCCAGCATCTCTTGGAAGGATGAACCAGGGTACTGCACGCCTTGCTAGCTTAATGAATCTTGGAATGAGTTCTTCATTGAACCAACAAGGATCTCATAGTGCACTGTCTTCTGGTAGTACCTCTTCCCATAATTTGCAGTCTATATTTAACATTGGAAGTAGAGGTCCGCTCCCTTTGTCTTCTCAGCACCGTGGAGATGCAGACCAGGCCACTAACATTTTGGCCAGCTTTGGTCTGTCTGCTAGAGACTTAGATGAACTGAGTCGCTATCCCGAGGACAAGATTACTCCTGAAAACTTGCCTCAGATCCTTCTACAACTTAAAAGGAGGAGAGCTGAAGAAGGTTATGGTAGAGATGGCAGATCATCCACACGGGAACCACCGTACAGAGTACCTAGGGATGATTGGGAAGAAAAAAGGCATTTTAGAAGAGATAGCTTTGATGATCGTGGTCCTAGTCTCAACCCAGTGGTTGACTATGACCATGGAAGTCGTTCTCAAGAATCTGGTTATTATGACAGAATGGATTATGAAGATGACAGATTAAGAGATGGAGAAAGGTGTAGGGATGAATCTTTTTATGGTGAGACTTCGCATAACTATCATAAATTTGACAGTGAGTATGACAGAATGGGTCGTGGTCCTGGTCCCGAGAGATCTCTCTTTGAGAAAAAGAGAGGTGCTCCTCCAAATAGCAATATTGAAGACTTCCATGGATTCTTACCGAAGGGTTATCCCCATCTGTGCTCTATATGTGATATGCCAGTTCATTCTAATAAGGTGAGTTATGCACCAGATACTTCTATTTTCCTTTACGTTGTAGTATCTGTTCTGTTTTTACCTATTTCTTGTAATTATTTCTATAGCCTGGTTGCTTTTGAAATGATCTGAAAGTTGGTTTGAGAGTGAAAAAGGCACTTGGTTTATTTGCAAGGTAATTGTTAACAAACACTGTAAACCAGGGCTTTACATTAATGTATTTTGTTTGCCCCGATTGCTTAACTTCAAGTCAAACAGCTATCATCTACTGGGATATCTTATTTATATTTTACATCTACATGTTCTCTTAACCACAAACATCTGGCATTCAAGCAGTTTTGGGGTGGGTTTTTTTATTTTTTTTGTTGGTTTGGGGTTTTTTTGCAGTGTATCTACTGTGCTATTCGGGAAGCTAGTTTCAGCTCTCCTCCACATCTGTCTTGATTGCTGATTTATATGTAGTTAAGATGCATTCTTGCACAGTTCTGCTTTTTCCCTGTCCAAAGGGAAAGAGTTAATGTAGAGCCCTGGCACTTATTTGCAAAAGTAAAAACTACGTTTTAGATTAGCTCATTCTTGCCTTTTTAATTTCACTTTAACACTCTGTCTCATACTATGGCTGAAATTTGTCGTCATTTTTCTCCTTTTTCACAACTTTCTTAGACACTTCAGACTCACTTTTTATTGTCACATGTTGCATCTATCCCTGTAGACTCTCCGAGCAATCAGTCTGCTGTTGCAGTATCCCGCTCTGCGTTCCTCGTAGTGTTCTTTACTTGGCTCGCCAGTAGAGTGGATCTTCGGGTGTGTTCGGTTATGCTGAGACTTCCCTCTTAGTTTATTCATGAGAGTTCAACTCTCTGCAAAGGTAGCAGGTTACTCAAAAAGGCCTTTTTATTCGGACATTATTTCCAGAGCCTTCTCACTTTCAGCTTTTCCAATTTTACTCATCTTGCTGATTTTCAGTATACTAGGCAATTTAATTGGCTAATTGGCTAATGCAGTGCCCCTCTTGTCACAATTAGTGGCTAATTAGCTCAAAGGCCTTCAATTGAAAATATAATACATGCTATTACTGTAAAATTGATGCAATGTGGAATTGCTGTTACTAACCATTTCTTTACAGTTACCTCTCAAAGTGCTGCTTCTGTACATCTAATCTTACTGAAACACGAGAATTATTCTGTCCCTGCAAGGAACTGATCAAACCGGTTCTAGAGCACGCGCTGTACGACTCCAGCTGATCTGACAGTTTATGAACTTGTGTTGCTTTAATTACTTTCTATATAAAAAAATGATCACAGTAATCCGGGTTTCTTGTCTCCTATATTTGATGTTTATTTTCATAAAAGGTTTTAAGTGTTGCCAGTTTAGATGCCATGCTCAGTTCTGTAAAAGGACTTCATTTGGTTAGATTGAAAACATAAACTTCTGAGGCCCTTGAAGATGGCAACCAGTAATCCTGTAAGTAGGGGTCTTTTTAGCACTTTATTTTAAAGCTTCATGCTTCTTAGTTTGCTTTGGTATGAAGATCTATTGAAAGGATATCCAACGTGAAATATCTTTCCAGGTATGAGAAATACAAAATTCTTTTGACAGCATAACTTAAATGGCTGACTTCTTCTGTAACATGTAAAACCATCTTTTTTTATAGGAATATGCTTTGATTAAACTGCTAGTACACCATAAAATATTTGAGATTGGATCATCTGTTTCTTGTGACCCAAGTTTGGGCTTCGTTTCTAATTTCAGAAATCATGTCACTGCAAGAATTTTTCTCTTTCTCTCCTTTTTTCCTCTGCCTTGCATACCTAACAGTTACAGAATTTCTTATTTTGTGTCTCCCACAAAATTGAATCAAGTAGAACTTAACTTTTAACGTAATCTGATCTGAACCAAAATTTATGGAAAGCAGAAAGGGAATGCTTTTCTTAGCTGGGACAATGTAAACTTACTATTGCAGTATCAAAATCTCATTTTCCCCATCTCCAAATAAAAATATCATAGACGACTTTTTTTAAAAGCATATGATAAAACACTGTGTATTTTAAGGCTGAGCAGGGGGCTAAACACCCCTAGTGGAAGTTAAGCTGGCAGGCCAGTCCTCTGTTTTTTTCTTTTTTAGCCAAGTTATTAATTGCTTCTTTAATTTGCTGTGTATATATTTTAAGACTCAGTTTGTTTTCTCTCTAATTGTGAAGTAAATGGTGCCCCAGTTCCCTTAGACATTTTGTCAATCCTGATCCCTTTATCAAGGAATGAGTTGTTGGATGAGGAGGGGTTATTTTCCCTGCCAAAGAAAAAGGCTGGTGCCACATGAGCAGATGAATGTGGAGGTTAAACACTTCAAACAGTGATAAATCTCAAAGGAAAAACACGGCCGTGTCCTTAATAGAGGGCTATCTAAAATTAGGTCCTTAAATTTGCCCTAATTTTCTGAAGAACAGCGCGTCCTCTTGCTTGCATCAGTTGAGGCAAAAGGTAATCTGAGTTTTAAGAAACTCCCTTCAGATTTTCTCTATCTTAACTTCGGGTGTTCATGTTAATTCGTGTCTGTAAATATCTAGTGCCCTGAAACAGCAGGGAGTGGTGCTCAGGCTGGGTAGAGGCAGGGAGTCAAGGGAAGTCCAGATTAAGAATTTTATTAAATACAAAAAGTTAATAATGTAGATGAGCCATTGTTGTTCTGAAAACTTTCCCTGGGGAAAAAACTCCTAAGTTATATATCAGATCTCCCTTTTTTGCCAATTTAAAAGCATTTGAAGTATAATGAGAATTATATCTCCCAAACTTTGGCTCCAGATTGCAGATAATGTCTATTTCAGTTTATAATAATTTTAAATTGCATGTTAAGACAGCTTCAAAGCATGGTGTATCTAGCAGAATCAGCCACCATGGCTTTACAGATTGTGCACCCAAATTTAGAGGGTTTTTAGTCTTTAAGTCTGTTGTCTGTAGTATAGCACTAAAACTTGTTAGCAAGTTTTAAACTGAAGAAGCTTTGGTTTTAAGTAGTGAATGTTTTGTAGGTAGATAGGCTTGCTTGGGTTTTTTTTTTTCATCCTAATTGCCAGCGTGTTACTAATTTATAGTTGCAGTGCCTATATCTTGTGCTGAGAGCACCACTTTTTCATGTTCTTGATAAAATGAGTGAAGGTTTCATTTTACTCCATGTCATATTCTGTGTATCATGGAGTAATGTTGCAGTGTAGTCTAACGACGGTACTTTATGGGAGACTTTAAATCCAGGTTTTTCTCCTTTGTGGAAAGTGCACTGTAGGCATCTAGCATGTGGAAAGGCTACAGTAAGCCCCTGGAGTGTCTTATTGTATCCAGAAGGGTGGCTGTAGTGTGGCTGAAACTGAAAATCAGGAAAGATGAGGGATTAGGAAAAAATCATTTGTGGGTGGTGAGCAGGAACACACGTGTAAGAAGAGACAGATAAAACAATCAGCCTATGCAGCACACATGTTCACAGCTGAAAATGTAGCTGAGAAGAGGAAACCTTCAGTTGTTAAACTGTCCCCCAAAGATCTATATTTACTCTCCCCTTCATTTCTCTGAGAACCTAAAGCTGAGTTGCCCCGTGTCTCTCTGCTGATGCCTTTGCTTACTGAAGAGCAGCAGAGGGGAAATTAGACTGTGGCTCACAGGTGTGCAGCAGTGAAACTTAAGTTCTGTCACTTCACAAATGCAAATATAGCACAAAGTAGTGCTGTTACTTGTAAGAATGTAAGTGTATGGAGATCAGGCACTCTATACTTCAATAAAGGAGTCCCCATGCCTTCTCCTCTCTTGAAATAAAAAACTCCCTTCATAATCAACAAAATCTGCAGAGAAAAAAGTAGAAAGCCCACATTCCTTGCCAGTGCTAAAGCCAGAACCAGAAGGAATTTTACCTGGCTGATCTGGTTTCCATTATTCCTCCTTTGTACCATCTTGATTGAGATCTCCTTTTTATTTCTTGATTATTCCCTGCAAATGGACGTATATTTTTAAATGTCAGCTGTATAGTAGTTTGTCCTAGCTATGCACTTTCATTGCTTTTAGTCTTTCCTTTCTGAATTCCTTGCGATTTCTTGGCCTCTTTATGGTTCTAAAAACTTGAGCGTTTAGTTCACCTTAATCTTTAAAAGTCTGAGGAATGAAGCAGAGAGTGGAGGAAATTCTAAAATTAATGAAGGAAAAAAAATATCTCGGCATCCAGTTCTAAAATGCAATTGCAATGCTGCAGCAGTTATCCCCTGGTAAGCTTTGCACCTCTGAGGCAGGATCAAGCCCGTAGATTGCAAGATATTTTTCATCAGCCACCTTTTCACCCAGGTTAGGCGTTAAGAGGTAGGTCCAATTTCAGTGTCTTTAAAGCACTACAAAAAGAGAGTTTTGTTATCTATGTATGTATCTTCGATACTTCAACTTAGAAGAGAAGATACTGCGCTATGCTACATTATTTTGTTAAAAATGGTTTGCCGTACGTGGGTGTTAATTTTTAATTATTTACTTTGCTGCAGGAGTGGAACCATCATATCAATGGAGCGACTCACAGCCGACGTTGTCAGCTGCTGCTTGAAATGTATGAATTTGGAGTACAGTAAACATTCTTGTGGTGTGAGGGCATGTACAAATGAAGAGTGGTCAATTACGTTGCACAAAGCAGGTCTAGAAAACATGCGGTGCCTTGTAGGGAATAAAAACATGCGACTTAGAATCTTCAGGACAAAAAAGGGATCTCGGTTCATAACTTGAATCCTACGGATGTATGTGTAACATTTTAAAGAGCTGGACCTTGAAAGTTGAGAATCTGTTGCAATTTATTTACTAGTCGCTTACACCAACTTCTAAATTTCTGTTGTAAAACAAACTGTGCGATTTGTATTATAAATTGGCAGCCATGTTACATATAGTGTAGGAAGCTTCTCATTAATAATAGCGCTTCCAGCCTGTCGATAGATACAGCTCATGTCTCTAGTGGGCAATGTTACCATGTGTTTTACCTGTGTAACATGTGACGGTAATGCTGCTCGTATGAACATTATTACATAGGTAGAGGAGATTGTATTGTCTTACCTTTTCTATTTTTCTTTCTTTTAAGATACCCAGAATGGAATCCTGACAGTGATTCAGGACATGGAATGTAAGTAGTAATGAATTTTAAAGGATTTGTAATTTTTACTTGAAGCAGAGGACATTCTTAATGTTTTACGTGAAACAACAGACCTGCTTTTCTTCAAACGGATACCTCCCTTTGTTTTTTGCTAGCTGGAGAGCAGCAGTAAAAGTAGCTGATTCCTCTTTATATGTTCTGCAGAAATTAGGAATTTTTTTTTTTTAAGAATTAAAGCTTTCACAGTTTTTTGTTCGTTTGTTTAAAAGAAAGGTGTGCTTTCCTGTTCTTTCTAGGGGTGATCCCTTTATGTTGCAGCAATCCACAAACCCTGCACCAGGAATTCTGGGACCACCACCACCTCCATTCCACCTTGGAGGACCTCCAGTTGGGCCAAGAGGTAACGTCAGCAGGCACCTACTTTTACAAGACTGAAGTTCATGATTTTATTTCTTGTTTTAATTTGTTATCAGTGTTTTAGAATAACAAAACAAAACACTTTTCTGCGCAGTGGAACTGAAATACTTTAGTCGCTCCCTGGCCAAAGACTGGTACCCAGATCCCACCCTTTTACCTTTCTACCATCTGCTCACTACCAACCACATTATTATGGCTGGTTTTTTAATTACGTTTAATCTACACATGTTCTGGACTTGTATTTTTTTCCTGTCTATAAGTTTGTTTTTTTTATCTGTCTTCTGATTAGCTACATGTCGGTGGGGTTGTTTGGGCTTTTTTTAGTGACACTTTCAAGCATTCAGTGTCCTAAGTGTTTTTCCCCCTTAATTTCAAATTAATTTGACAAATAGATTTGAATATAAACTGAGAAACGGGAAGACAGATGATGCAAGCGTCTTCTTCACAGGAAGGCAGGCTAAGAATCAGGTTCTTGCCTGAAGTTGTTACTTCCTACCTTTTAAATAGTTTGAATGACTAAAAGGCAAAACTACTTAATTTACCTAGGTATCCTGACAGAGTATGAGGATTTCAGACGCTTTAAAGGAATTTTTAGATGATGGGTGCATTAATACTTAACTTCATTGAAATACTGAGCAAAAAGCGGTTTTCAGGTGTTTCCTAGTAAAATGGGCATTATGATAGAATTGGTGTGTTTTAGAACCAAAACTAGGCGTCTTTTTCTGCATCTAAAAACCCCAGTTGTAAAAAGTGTATCTTAGTTAAAGAGATCTCACATGTGTACGGAGATGTTTTGCAATGGCAAATCTTACTCTAAAACAAGAGATTTTTTTTTCAATGGGCTTTACTTATTCTCTGCTATTTCTGCACATAAGTAAATGCAGCTCTTTTTCCAATGTTAAACTGAAAAGAATGATCAGAAAGGGGAGGACCTCAAGTTACAAGAGCTCTGAAACAAACAAACAGCTTTTTCAGTTTTTAAAACTTGACATCATTCTGGTTTAGTATTACAAATGCGTTATATCTCTTAAGAACTTGGGAAGAGACATGTTAATACCGGTTGAACTAAGCTTGCTTGTTCTTTTAATTTCTTAAAGGAGCTGGAAATGGAAATATGCAGGGACCGAGACACATGCAAAAGGGCAGAGTGGTTAGTATTAAATATTTGTTACTTTTCTTTTTAAAACCCCCCACAAATTTATGTTACTTGCTTTTTGTTTGCTTTCATAAGATTATTTTTTTTTAATGAATGAATGGATTGTCTTTAAAAGTGGAATCTTAGGATTTATTTGTGTGGAAATACTGAAGCTTTGGAATAAGATTGGGATTTCATTGTGCCAGGTACTCTACAAAATATTTATTCCAAAACTGCACAGACCCTATTTAAACGTTTCTCTTGCGATGAAGCTGTGGGACATGAACATACAGAAGGGCAACTTTGGCTGGGCAGGCATCTTCCTCTGGGAATCCCTGGAGGTTCTATGCCTTTTCTATATGCGTCTTGGTTTGGTTACTACCAAAGATTAAAAAAAATTTTTAAAAAAATGATAAAAGTAGAGCAGAGCCTTGGCAGACTGTCTTTTTAGGTTAGCTGATACGCATTTTTATTTCATGTTATGTATGGTTGCATTGTCTTCTACAGGAAACAAGCAGAGTTGTTCACATCATGGATTTCCAGAGGGGAAAGAACTTGAGATATCAGCTGCTTCAGCTTGTTGAACCGTTTGGAATAATTACAAATCACCTGATTCTCAACAAAATCAATGAGGTAAGATAAGGCCCTTTAGTACCACTGTTGGCACTGCTTGGTGTCTGCAGCACACTTAATTTTTATAAAAGGGCTTGCTCAGCTACCAAGCAAGATGACCCACATGTCACCAAGGTCACATGTGCGAAAGGAAGAGTGACTAGTTTCTTTCCAGAAATGCTGTAGTACTGCATTTTAACTTAAATATTGTTTAAAAAAATCCCTCTTGTTGGGTGTTTATAGCTTTTTCAAAAGTACACTATGTCTGCAAATTCTAATATTGTTCTAATAAAATAAATAAATTGTTCTAATATTCTCTTAAAACTTATTTGGTCTTAGTTTGCATTATACAGTGTGTCATATTTTGAGTGTGGAAAAAGCCAATACCATAGAAGAGAAAAAACAGGAAGCAATTGAATGTTCTGAATCCAAATCTAGGTGGAATGTAAACACACCAAATAGTTCTGTTTGTGCACCTAAATAAAGTATGTGAAATTCGTGCCAAGTTCTGTGGGTCAGTTAATGTCGTAACCAAAAAGCAATTTTCATTTTTGATGCAGCTATTTTTGCAGGAAAACAAGGAAGAACTTGAGATTTTTAAAGAAAAATTCTAATTTTTGAAGGAGTAGCACTTAATTTGTTTTGATATGATTTCAGGCATTTATCGAAATGTCGACCACTGAAGATGCCCAGGCTGCAGTGGAATACTATTCAACAACACCTGCGCTGGTGTTTGGTAAACCGGTCAGAGTCCACTTGTCACAGAAATACAAAAGAATAAAGGTAAAAACACTTCTGCTTTTTTAACGTTGCCTTATTTTCGTCTGGGGCAGTCAGTGTTATGAGGCTGTTGCATTTGTTATTCTTAATTTATGTACTTCTCAGCTGTATCAAGTTAATCAAGCGACATTCATCCATGTATATTTTTATGCACTTAAATTTCATTCCCTTTTAATTTTAGAAACCCGAGGGTAAACCTGACCAAAAAACTGAGCCACCAAAACCAGAACTTGGTCGTGTGATTCACCTCAGCAATTTACCACATTCGGGATACTCTGACAACGCAGTTCTCAAGCTGGCTGAACCGTATGGAAAAATTAAGAACTACATACTCATGAGAATGAAAAGCCAGGTAACATAGGGAGATACGTGTGCGAAGATCTGAAACTTAAGGTTTTTAATGGTGAAGAAACGATGTGCCTTTAATTGGTGCACGCGTAGACTTTCTGCACTAGCATAGATATGGAAATGACTAGGGCACTATGTAGGTGGTGGTTTGCCCTCTCGCTTACTGACAAATGTTGCTGTAATGTGAGCTGCTTTAAGAAAAAAAAAACAGGCCTCAGCTGTGAAGAAGGTATATTTAGCAACGAGGCTTAATTTTTTTGTTATGCAGATTTCTAGGAGTCTTGGAACTGTTATTTAAGGCTGAAAAAGCATTATCTAGGAAACATTAACAAATATATTCCACTATTAACACATTTCTTTAATTTACCCTTTATTTTTCATTCTTTAATCCTAAACAAAAGCAGTCCTGTGGCTCTCTTAAAAAAAAAAAAAATAAATGTTTGAAGATAGTGCATTGCACGTGTATAGTAAAATGCTTTGGATGTGCATGATTTCTATAAATATGCAGGACCTTAAAGTACATAGTTCCCTTCTCTTTTTTTCAGCTTTGCTGTCCCAGTTTGTTGCTCCCTTGTTAAATAGGAAATTCTAGCACTTTCTCAAAGAGCTGAGTGCCTGAATCCCCTAATGCCACACTTGTGGAATGAAAAGTTACTAGAATCTATTGTATGACCCCTAGGAAGTCCTCCCTGACCTTATTTCACTGGAAGAACAAAATCCCTTGTGGTCTAAACTGGATGCAGAAACAGCTTTCTTCTATCTGCCAAAGATACTCTAGCCCAGATGTGTTTTTAAAAACTTGTTCAGCAAAGTTAGAGCGTCGTAGGCTTTTGTTTCTTGGAGGAACACCTCACAAAGCGCAGGGCCTATAACCAGCACCCGCTGCCTTTCTGTTTCAGGCTTCTCTCAAAAAAAATACAAATAAAATACTGGTGTAGTTGCTTAGCTACCCTAGAAGTCCCGGATACTAAAGCACCAAATAAATGAGTTTCATTGTCCAGAAGCTTTTTATTTGGAATAATATTTTAATTTATGGTGAGCTTTTTTGCCGATTATTTAAATGCCTGCTGTTTCATTTCAGACCTTTCTATGGGACAGATACTAACTGAATTGAAAAGCTGGGGTGTATAGAGCGCGTTGGTAAATTTTAAAATGTGAGGCAAGTTTGGAGAGGATGGGTATAGCTGAATCTCAAAATTTTGTTTCGGCATTTGGAAATGTTGTGTTTTAAGTTGAATAGCTTTGCCTGCAGAAGTGTTGTGTATTTCACAGTGGGTTTTAATGTGTGTGTTAATCTTTTCAGGCTTTCATTGAGATGGAGACCAGAGAAGATGCTTTAGCTATGGTCGAGCATTGTGCCAACAAAGCGCTTTGGTTCCAAGGCAGGTGTGTGAAAGTGGATTTATCTGAAAAATACAAGAAACTGGTGTTAAGGGTAAGTAGTCGGTTTTTAGGGGTTTTTTTAATTGTAAGGTGTAAAATGAAGTAGAGACAGGTATCACTGAGAATCCAGTGCTGCTTGTAAAATGTAAGGATTTGCTTTAGTGATTTCTGGCTACTTAAGTGCAGTTACTAAGCATGAGTATGGTGTTGGTGAGGCCTAGAACAAAGTAAGAGGATTTTCCTTTCAGATTAAACAAACCCCAAACAACTACTAGAATTTCGATTTTAGACTAATTGGTGTAGATTTTGATGAAAATTTCTCCATTTAGAATGTTCTGTAATGTGGGTTCTCTTTTTTTTTTTCCTCACCCTCCTCTGAAAATGATCAGAGAGTAAGACCAAGCTGGGTGGCAGAACTATGTCGTCGTACACTGCATGCCTAATTCCTGACTCTTGGTTGGGTTCTCCTTTTAGCTGTACTCCTGTGTACAGAGCAAAGACAAAATATCACTAGGGACTGCTTTTTAAACTACGAAGTATTACAACAGAATGCGTTTCCTGTGTTGGATGACATCCTTTAATCCCTGGTGGGGAAACTACATAGATAGACTTAACCTTAAATTCTCATTTTTAAGAATAAGATTTGTCAAAACTGATGACGTAACTGCAGCTTTGCATGTGCAGCTCATATCAAGGAGGGAAGAGTTGGCTGATAGCTGTTTGTTTGGGCTTTTTTTGACAAAACACCAGGCCAGTACTCCTAAAAAGCAGGAGAAATCTGAACAGTCAAGCTATCTCTCAAAAACATACGTTTTCTATTGCAGAGTATGAAGAAATCTTACTATTGCACATGATCACGCACCAAAAATGAACACTTTGTGGCAAATTCAAATACTTAACCAATGCATTGAATAGTTTTCCATGTTACTACCATAAATGTGGAATTTCCTGTTGAGTAACTCCTAAATAAATTAAGTGTTCTGAGTCTTCAAAAGCTTTCCATGTAGCCCGCTACTAATGATAGGGAGAAGAGTGTAGATTGAGACTGATTTGTGCCGTTGCCTGCACCATGCTGTAGCAGCTCATAAACAAAAGAGGAATTGTGTATGATTTTTCTGGAGCAGGATAATCCTATTTGGTTTATATTGAATAACTGGTAATTACTGTGAATAAAGACATGGGATTTCTAGGTTGGTAATGTCCCGTCTAACATAATAGTTTATTAACTGGTTGGAAAGTGGGCATGGAAAAAAAGAGTACCTGTGGATTAGCGTAATTGGAAGCACTTGGCTAGATTGTGCTGTCTGGTCTGAGTTAATGCTGCAAAGGTTGCATAAATAATGCTCTACTGTGACTTAATTTTTTTTTTTAATTTTATTTTAGATTCCAAACAAAGGAGTTGAACTGCTGAAGAAGGATAAAACCAGGTAATTTCCTATTGCTAAAGCATAATGTTGTTTAAAAGAAATACGAAAATACCTTATCCAGTGTATAGCAATTATCCAAAAGAAGTCAGGCGAGCTCTGAGATCAAATTGGTGTTCGTTGTGCCCTGAGATCAACTGTTTCTAATATGCTACCTACCCTCTTCCTCTAATGATGGAGACTTCACAGCCTCTTTGGGCTCCTCAGGAAATCTTTTCCAGTCCTTAATTAGTCTTGCCTTCCTGCAATTAAAACCCACGAGCAGTTGTCCTGTCCTGTAGGGACAGTTCATCCTTGCAGCAGCCTTTTGTGTATTTTAAGAATGGTATCCTTCAAGGTTTCCTTCGACCTTCCCTTTCCTGAACTAAAACACAATCTTTTTCAGGCTTGTCTAGAAAAACATAACCTATCTTTTGGTTTTATTAGTCGTTTCTGGGGTCTCTTCAGGTTTACAACCAGGTATTCTTTGCTCTTTACAGAAAGAGAACATACTCTCCAGACAGCAAAGATTCTCCAAGTGATAAGAAGTCTAAACCAGACGCTACTCAGAAACCTGAAAGTGGCAGTGTAGAAGATAAAGCGAAAGAGGAGAAACAAGATGATGCTGCTGAGCCATCAGGCGCTAAAAGTGGTGAGCAGGCAGACCAAGACGAGCCCAGTTTACTCCTGGAATCTGAAGATGAGCTGCTAGTGGATGAGGAGGAAGCAGCAGCACTGTTAGAAAGCGGCAGCTCGGCAGGAGATGATGCAGATGTTGCCAATTTAGCCGATGTGACTACTGAAGAGAAAAAGGACACAACTGATGAAGTGACCATAAAAACCGAGGGGAATGTTGTGGCCAATCCAGCAACAAAGAAAAAGCTTAAAAAGGTAATCGTATAGTGAGGTACCCAAGTGTGGAAAACCCGGGCTAACTTAAATAGCACCCCACAGTACATCCTATTTCAGATCCTGTTCTTTAAAACACGTGCGTGGCACACCTGTCTGAAGAGAAACAGGCATTAAAGCTCCCGGAAGAAAATGGGAAGATTCCATTGGATGCAACTTGCAAATGGAATCGGTTATAAATCACACTCTGTTTTGACAGAACCTGTTAACCTTCTACCCATGTTGCTTCCTGGAGTTTTAATTGCCTTTCTCTTCACTCCCTTTTTGATTAATACTGAGCAGCCAGGAACCGCTTTCTCACGAGCAATTTCTCGTGAGACTGGCTGTAGTTACTCCTTTGAGCGCAGAGCAGTGATAGTCAAAAAATTATTTATTTGGGACTTGATGGTAATCTAGTCTTGCACAAAATTGTATGTACATCTGTAGTTTACACTTAACCAGAAAAGTAGGCAAGTCCGTTTGCGGTTAGCCAAGGCCCATTTCCAATTGGAGGGGGAAAAATAAAAAATTAGTTTGAAGGTGTCTTCAGTGATAGGCTACTTGCTGTGAATTTCCTTTCTCCCACCAGATGATCCCACACTCTCATGGTTTTTTATGTCCCACCAGCTGCTTTTTAAATCATAATTGGTGATGTGGAGTTTTAGTAACTTTATTGACTTGGAATGTTGACTTGCAAAAAAGTAAGGCGTGTTCCGTAATGAAGGAAGTGTACATGGTTTTCAGATAGAAGGATTTCTATCAGGAGGCTAGTTATGTGGTGTTGGGATTAATACTGCCAATGCAAACGGCAGGGATTGGTTTTTATTACGTCCATATCAGTTATGATAAACTGCCTCAAAACCCAAACTTGCTCCCTCGAAGACCTACATCCTTAGAGCACAGATGCAAAGCTAACGCTATTTCAGTGCTACTCACAATTGCGGTTAATCATGTGGAATGCTGATGTCTCCATTCAGCGGGAATGTTTCCCAAAAAATCAGAATTTGGACAGATTCACTGGCTTTTAATGAAGCTGGATTTTGGGAGACCTCCACAGTTTTGGTAGTTGGTGGTTTTTGGATGGTCTCTTGTTTGTTTTTCTAATGCAGAATCTCTAAGCTTTCCACTGACGTGAAAGATAGTTCTTTAATTTTTTTTTTTAATTAACTTTCATACACTTAGTGGGCATAGAATTGTTCTGGTAAGGTTTTACCTTTTATGCAGGCATGAATTTGAGGATCTTGTCTCGAATAGAAGCACAACTTGGGCATTCCAAAATTACTTCCACTTAAAATACTTGTATTAGAAGGACTTTCAAAGTAAGAATAAAGCAAAAAGATACTGAAGTTCTTAAGCTGAAGATCACATGTTGATATGATAAAACAGTGGACCCTCATGATGCAAAAAAAGATAATATATATTCTGAAATTGAACGCTTGATTCTGGGACAGTAGAGTACATTTATAAAGAGCTTGTTGCGCTTTTGCATGCTTGAGTAACGTTTTGAATGAGCAAAGTAGGTCTTGAAGGAAGAATTTTTCCAGGGAATTTGGAGACAATATTTCTCTTCTGAAACTTAAGACAGTTTGAGGGAAACATTTAAGAATAAGCTGACATAAGTAAATCGTTTTCTCAACAGCGATACGTGGGTGGCTTTCCGCGGAGCATGGAAGGTTTTGTCACTCTAGATGAGGTTGGTGATGAAGAAGACTCGGATCATCAAAAACTCCGCAAGTCGGGTTTGGCAGTAAAATCTGCTGCCAAAAACGATGATAGTTTGGCAGAAATCAAAGTAGACAAGATTGAGGAGCCAGAGCAGGAAAATGAAACATTAGAAAATGGAACCAAAACCGAAGATAATTTGAAGGCTGAAACTGTAGAAGCTTCTGATACCGCAACAGCACAGGATACTGAGAAAAATGCCCATGAAAATACGGACACCCAGGATGAGCAGGAAACAAAGAGTGTCCAAGAGAAGTCTCTTGTTCCCGATGAGTTTAGGATTGGGCCATACCAGCCAAACGTTCCTGTTGGTAAGGCTGTTTCCGTTTCTTTGCAAATCTGTCTCTCTGCATTGCAGTAGCATTTCTCATTCCATTTGACTTTAATTTCTGGCAACACATTGCCGCTGAGCCTTTCATTTTAGGGCTTCCTGCTCTCCTCCCCTTCTTCACTCCTCCCCTAACCCTATAGTATTTTCTTTCTTTTTCCCCTTATTTTCATACAGTTCTCCATAACACTTTCCTTAGGCAGAAATTAAATCGGAAGAGGTATATTTTAGCAACACCAATTAATAGCACAAATCACAATAGTGGTAATAGTTTAGATTCATACTAAATACTCAGAAACTGATCCCAGAACATTGTTAGTTCTTTTGAAGGAACCAATAAAATGGACCCTTAATCTGAAAGGTTGATTTTAAATTTAAAAAAAGAAAAGCCTGCACATACTTAGCTATTACTAGGCCCCGGCTTGACTAGACTAAAACAAGGGCTTTTAAAGATAAAGCAGCTTTTAATGTAAAGTGAATTATGGTTTTAAGATTTAGCTGAAATGACATATGACATTAAAAGAAATGATGTAGAGTAGATCTCTTAGTTTATTTTGTGGTGTTTACTTCTCTAGGTGTGAATTATGTGGTACCCAAAACAGGGTTTTATTGCAAATTGTGTTCCCTGTTCTACACAAATGAAGATGTTGCAAAAAAGACCCATTGCAGCAGCCTTCCTCATTATCAAAAGTTGAAGGTAAGGCAAAAACTTGTTCATTTTAAATGGCGTGATTCTTTCCTGGGGAATAGAGCTGAATGAGACTGGATTGAGGAGGAAAAAAAAAAAAGCCTTCAGGTAGTGGAAATTGGCTTATTCTATAACTTAAGCTAGACCTCTCCAAAACATCATCTTGTGAAAATAATATGCAGAATACACGTTTTTAAGATGGCCTCCAGCATTATTTTTCTTGGTAAATTTGAATTAGAGAGTGTTCGGATTGGAGTAAAGGCCAGGCTTAGAAGTAGTGGTGCAGAGTAAATACAGATGACTCAAATCCCTTACAGTTGCCCCTTTGAGAGTGTTTTTTAACCAGTCAACAGAGCTTAAGCTCAATTTTTTTATATAATTTTTTTTTAAATTTCCATATTTGCAACTTCTGATTTTGTGAGCATGTTTTACAATTTCTAATTGGCTTAGGTATCACATGATTGCATGGCATGAATGATAACGCTGCTGCTGTATCTTTGTGCACTGTGAGCTGCTTTTAAATACCACCTCCAAGAAAGGGAAATCCTAAACAACATTCTAATAATAACGCAGTGTTCACATAAATTGATTTCATACCAGTTGGTTATTGAGCTGGAAACAAACCTCGGGGGTTCCGTAGAAAAGAAGGTGGCACCTCTGAACTCAAAACGTTTGCTTTCTCCCTTGCAGTAATAGGGAACCCTAAACAAATACAGGGCCCTGGAAGGCAGATGGCACAAATAAATGTCACAAAGCAAACAACACTGTCAAGGAGTAGATCAGAAAATCAATTCCCATGCAGAATCTTTGTAGTAAGATAAACCCACCTCATCCATCACCCATAGCTTTTTTTTTTTTTCCTTTTTTTTCCATTGAGGTACCTGATTATGGGACTTTAAAGACTTGATGTAAAAGGGGAGGTGGGGAAAATAGTCCCAGTTCATTAATTTTATCACTTGCTTAAATGAAACATGGTTGGATTTGCTTTTCCATGGCACAGATGACTAGCGAGCTGCTCTTGAAAGACTCTTGTAAGACTGATGTGGTTTTAGAATTGGGGGAGGAAGGGGGGGAGAATGCAGCTTTTGTTTCACAATGCCAAGGCACTTCTCTAGCTGGGAGTCTCTCTCACTTTGAGAGCAATGAGTAAATAAATAGATGATTTGCTGTTACTACCAAATGTCATCAAAATGATAACAAAATTCCTCAAACTTCCAAAAGACCCCTTCTCTAGGGAGGGGAGATGGTTTGTCCCTAGTTCTATAGGTGGCGAATTCTGACCAGGTAAGTGGCACGGTTGCTGTCACAAGTCCATGACAAAATGGACAGTAATTCCCTTGGCTTGCCGGCCTGTCGGGAAGGTGCTAACAGCACGGCCAGGGAAATGCTCTCGGGGCCACCATTTGGTCTTTACTGGTGGCAAGCTGTGTGTTCGGTGACACGACGATAACGTGGTGCTTCAGAGGAGCTCCGCTTCGGTATACAGAGAAGTGCCGGTCTTGTTAGTTATCACCTTTGCAGTTACTATTCACAGATTTTACGAGTTGCAAATTGGATTTATGTTTCTGTTATTGATGAGAAACTTTAAATATATCCAAAATGTGATTGCTTTCTTTTAACAGAAAATTCTGGATAAAATGGCAGAAGACCACAGGCAAAAGAAAGAAGCTTAAAAGGAAGGAAGGATGTAAGGAAAACAGTGGCTTCGTTTTTAATGTTAATCTTTTTTAAAAGCAGTACAAGTAGTAGATGGAAATACTGTATTCTTTTTTGTTTTAGTGAAATACAGTAGGCATTATAGGTCTGTTCATGTGTTAAATGTTGTAGCAAAAAGCATATGCAGTTAAGTTAATGACAAACATTTGTTCTTAATGTGAGAATGGCAACAAGTTTTTTGTTTTGACACTTCAAGCTATTAAAGAAAAAATCTTGCACCCTTGTGGAAAGCTCATCTATGGGAAGAAAACTTCATTTAAGTGAAACTTACTATTTTCAAGCTTCAGAAATTGTCTTTCAATTCCATTCTCAATAAAAAATGAAAAGTAACACTGTATTTTTATTTTATCTAGAACATTCCGTATTTCAGTCTGAGCCTAGCAGATATTTAATTTGGAGTGTAGGGATGTCATTGCATTTCACTTTTGAAAAAGTCTTTAAATGTAAGTTGCATTTTTAAATGTTGAATTGCAGTTTCTTTTAATGTCATTGCTGTTATATAGCAAATAGGAAAATTAGTGGCTAGTCAGCTTTACAACTTTGTGATTTTTTTTTCCTAAGCTCTTGATAGACTTTCCTATTCAGCTATTCCGTGTATTTTTAGTGAAAAGTAAATGCCCATTCTCCTCTGACCAGTATTATTTCCTTGAGCTCTTCCTGCTTTTACTTGAATCTTGTAGCTGTCGTACATCTCTAGTATATTCAAAAGCAGCATTTGAGTCCTGAAATGTAAAAAGGTATCTTTATATTCTCCACATGTAATTTTTCATACCTGCATTTTAAAACTGTTTTTGTTAAAATCTGGTTTTGTCAAGAATCTCTAGAACTGTGCTCTTAAATGTACCTGCACATGTGATATGTGAACAGGAATTTGCATGTGTAACCTGTGTTTATCTGTAGTTTTTGTTATTTACTGCTTATTTGTGAATTCAGGTTACTAAAGTGATTTACCAATAAACAAAGCTAGGCAACAGTAATTTGTTATAGATGTTTGGCATGTTAACCAATGTGTCTACTGAACTCTTTACTCCTGTGTTCATGATACCACACTGAAACTCTAGCTCTCTTTAAAATTTGCATGCTTTAACACCTGTGATTTAGCAGCTTTACTGCATAACTTTTCTTTCTCTTTCCTAAAACCTCGTTTGTTTCCAAACAAATTAAAATATCACTTGTTAAAACACTGGTAGGTATATCCTGCTGACAGTTTTATTTCTTGAGTTTTATGGTATTTTTGTCAAAGCTGACATTCAAGCCATATCGCGTTCCTGTGAGTAAAAATGACGAGGGACAGTGCTTCCAACCTGAGCCTCCTGGCCATCAGGGGGGCTTCAGTGCTAAGATGGATTGTCAAATGTAGGAGGCTGAATCTTGATGAAGTTAATTTACTTAAGCAAATACGCCTAGCAGACACAAGATGGGGTGGTTTGTGGAAGCGAAGTCTCGCTAACTTGTCTTTCCAGTTGTAACTTTCTGCTGTTTCATCCTCACAAAAAGGGGAGGTGTGCAATCCCTTTTGTGCAAGAATTAACTCTGACTTCAACCGTCTCCTGCTGTGATGGTAGCACTTTCTCTGGGGACTCTCTGTAGAGCGTGGGGAAATGCTAATAAGCAGCTAATGGTGCAGATTTTATTTAAATAGCATATCCAAATCGTAAAATCTTATCATGCAGTGACTCATTCTCGCAATTTTACCAAGATAAGTTACACGGTGCTCATTAGTATGAGAAGTTTTGTTTGTATGAAACCAATTAAATGTAATGCAGTGATACAGTCTTAAAACTACCCCACAGCTTTCCTAGGTCCCTGAAACAAAGCGCAAACGACAGCAGCCCTGCCCTCGCTTCTATTTTGACTAAGTCACAAGGATGTACTTGGACCTCCACTCGCTTGTGCTGATGTCTGTCATTCGTCTGTCTCTAAAGGGCTGCTTAGTTCATCAGCCAAGCGGAGACCTGACTTCAGAGCAGCCATTGAGTGTTTGGGGTCATCCCCCTGCTCTCTAAAGGTGGGAGATAAGTATTTTGGAGATCTCCACCTCCCCAGGCACTTCAACAGTTTCCTTACAACATGCAGTTAAGATTAATGTGTTAAAATACTGTAACTCTGTATGTTTTATTTTAAAAGTAGCCTTTTCATAGATATTAGCTGTGGTGATCTTGCCCCTAGTATCCTCAGCCCCTCGGAAATGCCACCCTGTGTAACTGCCAGAGATTGAACTGTAGGAGCACGTCACATCATCTTTAGCGTCTAAACATAAAGAATTCCCAGGTGTGAAGTAATTGTGGCATAGTCCAACATCAGAGTCAGAAAATCCCTTGCTCCCATCAACTCTCATTCTCTGGTATTGGCAGTTACACGCCTAATGCAAGTACTTTGACAACCCTGATAAACTGTGTGAAATCTACACCTGTACATGTGCAACAGCATGCTTTCATATGTCGGAAAATAAGTCAAACCTAATCTTGCTTCTGCAAAATGTCTTCTCTTTCCACACAAAGGACGGGGAGAGAATACGTGCCTTACACTAATTTCTGATGAAAAGAAGGCATCAGAATACCGTGATCTTGAGGACAGAGGCCAGGCACACGCTTTGCTGGCAGATCGATATGTGGTCTTGCCATGGGCTGCTGCTTTTTTTGGAGATAATTGTATCTGCACTGTACAGGGGAAATCATGCAGAGCATGAGATGGGAGCATGCAATGTTAGACAGGCTCTGTGATTTAGATGCCAGCTTTCATACATGAAGTAACCTAAAGGCTGTTGCCTCTTCGCTGTGTGTGTAGTTCAGCAGAGGTGCAATGAAGCCCTGGCCTCGCCGAGCACCCTGGGAAGAAATGAGATGAGAAAGCTAACGTGTCACATAGGGTTTATTAAAAAAAATTGGAAATATTTGTGGAAATAAGAGCAGAGTAGGTTTGATTTTTGAAGGATGTAGGGGGTATTTTACACTTGTGTTTGGCTAGAAGGTAAGCAATCAGTGAGCGTACGACAGGCCATAGGGAAAGCTCTTAGGCTCTGGAAACAAGTTAGTGATGGTGACTAATAAAATCAACATAAACAGCTTGCTTCAAGGGAGAACGTATCCCTGGAAATCTGTGAAAACCCAGACTTTCTGTTGAGTTGGTTACCCCTTACTAAAATTTAGGAGGAAGGAAGTACAGGGCTGAGCAGAGAAATGTTAATTAAATTGTTATCCTCAGATAGCCCCCTTCCTGCCTACACCCAGCCCACGCGAGCCTTCCAATAGCTCAGGAGCTGGTGTAACGGGAGAGCTGAGCTGAGCAAGGCGCTCTGCACGCTGCTCCTCCCTTGCTGTCCTGGAGCCTGAAAAAAACTTGGTTTTGGTAACTCTACAACCACTAATGGCTTTCAGGGTTCTCAAAGGTTACTCATTTCTGTGCAACTTCAGTAACGCACACTTGGGGTTTTGTAGTCGCACATAGAAAACATTTTTTTGCCATACCTTTCCCAACGCGCTGTTGGGGCAGATTTAATTCTTTTTTTGTGGTGGTTCACTCACAACGTCCTTCCTACTGAGGCAGGTGTTGAGCGGAGGCGGTTGTGCGACGACGCTGCGTTTTGACTCCGGATCCACTCAGATTGTGTTCGTCACAATGGCTTGGATGGAACAAAGGGCTCTTGGCTCTGTCAGCGTCTAGTTTCTTTGCTTTTTAGGAGACTGCAAAGCTCAGAGGACTCGAAAAGCCTGTACCTCGATAGAGTGTTTCGGAGGATGGGTTTGCGCAGCGTGGCTCTGATCTTTGCACAAGTTTAAGCAGGTATCATCATCAGGAGAGGCTATTTTCCACCTTATCTTTAAGAAAAAGTGGGGGGAGAATCAAAGAGAATAAAAAATTTATTTTTCACTTCGTTATACAGATAGGGTTGAAGTCTGGGCACGTAATGTAGGTCCTAGAAAAGAGCATTCATTATCTCATCGTTCCTAATATAGAGCCTTAAAAATGTGCGAGTCTAGTGGAGAAATATTTGTTTGTAAACAGGCATATTTTTTAAAATTATTGAATGTCCTTTCCCTCAGCAAAGCCCAGGGCTCAGTGCTTTCTCCAGGTCGCCTGGTGCCCCGGGAGGGCAGCAGGGCGGCACCTTTCCCCCTGTGGGAACGCTCCCGGGGCCTCTTCCCCTCCCGGGAGGGGCTGGGTCGCACAGGGCTGCGGGGCCGCTGCCGGCGAGGCAGGAGGGTGGACGGCGGCTACCTCGTTGTTAGCACCACTGGCCGGCCCCGCCGCCGCCACAAGATGGCGGCTCACAAGTCCCTCACAAGATGGACTACGCTTCCCGGCGTGCCCCGCGCCGCCGTGCGAAATGGCGGCCGGGCGGGACTACATCTCCCGGCATGCTTCGCGCCGCCCGCCCGCCCGCGTTGCCTGCCGCCGCCGCTTCCGGGGATGGGGGGGGCGGTGTCTATGAGGTCACGCAGGTAGCGGAAGTGATTTCACATCCGGCGGCGCTGCGGTGCAGGGAGGGGAGCGGGGCGGCGGGCGCGGAGAGGAGCCGGGAAGCGAGCGGGGGACGAGGCGGCGGAGCGGCAGCAGCAGCAGCTCGGGGAGCCGGCGTGCGCACCCGCGGGCCTTCCCTCTGCGCGCAGGTGAGGCGGCCGCGGCGGCCGCGCAGCCCCGGGGCCGCCGCTGCCGAGGGAGGGGGGAGGGGGGAGGGGGGCGGGCGGAGGGAGCCGCCCCCTCCCCTGAGGCGGCGCCGGGCGGCGGCCGGCCCCCCCCTTTCCTCCCGTTCCCCCCTCTCCCGCCCCCCACCGTGGTGGCGGCGGGGCCTGCGCGGCGGCGTCTTCATTGTCTCCGGCTCCATCCGGGTCCTGCGGAGGAGGGGGGGCGGCGCGGGGCTTGCCGGGACGGAACCCCCGCCGCGGGGGCGAACAAAGCGGCGGGGGGGGAAAGGCCGCGGCCGCCCGCTGGGCCCCGCAGGCGGCGGGGCCGGGAGCCCAGCTCGGCCCCGGGGGATTCATCTACCCCCTGGAGCAGGGAGGTGGGGGTAGAGGCCGCCCCGCCTGCCTGGCGGCCATGGCGGGCCGGGCCCCGCTGAGGCGGAGCGGCTCAGTCGCTGGTACCGAGAAGAGGGGTTTGGGGACAAACCTGCCCCTTCTGAGGGGCTTCGTGTCCCCTCGCTGCTTTTCCCCACCGATTTTTGTTTTCCAGCCTCGGCCGTTTGCGAGTAAACTCCGGTGCGACGCTTTGAAGTGTTTCTATCAGATAGCGTTGGCACCCCCGCATGAATTTGATTAAGAAATCTATCTGTTATGCGGAGGGTAATCATTTGACTTGATAACTGCCACTTGCTAATCTAATGAGATAACAAGAAACTCGGCCAGCGCCCCTGACTCACAAGAGTAATCACTAGTTAATAAACAAACGACACCATTTTTTGCAGAAGTTCAGAGCACTCCCTGCTGCCCCAAAACAGCTTTGCTTAAACTTCAACTGCTTCTAAAATCCCCGTGTGCTGTGTTGCTTTTGGATGCTTTCAGCAAATACCGTAATTTTTTTACTCCTTTTTTTTAACTTTTAATCAAGGATAAGGACCTGCGATTTGCCGTATGGAAGTAGGCCCGTTGACCTTATCTTCCGAAGTAGGTGTGAGATAATCTTCCTTTGTGATTGAAGGTTTAAATGCAAAATCGTCAATCACGAAGCTTTGCATTTTAATGCTGGCTGGTGTAGGGCTCTGCATTGCTGTAAATGCAGTAAAATCCAGAGAAACGGGTAAATTAGTGGACCTTAATGATGTTCTGGGATAACGAGTTACACACTTCATACAGCAAACGGTTTGAGTTAATTAAAAGTCCTGTTGTTACAGGGTTTTTAATTTCTGACTTTGTTCCTAAGATAAAAATCCTGGGGTTTAGTGTCTTTCCTTATGCACTTACACTGTTCTTCCTGCACCGCCCCCCACCCCCTGCCAAAATCCCGTAATAATTTGGGGCTGGATCTCCAATCATATCACTGTGGCAGAATTCTCCGTATTTTCTGTTCCTTAGCGCTACTAATGTTATATTCCCTCTTCTAGTGTAAGGAGCTTTGAAATCCTCAGCTTTCCACCTACTCCCAGCTGGAAAATGTATTTTTATTCATGCCCGTAGTGTAGCCTGTCACTCCGGCTTGTTTTCTGCAGCGGCTCTCTTAGATTGTGACTTTATGCAAGACTAAAGTGGCATTTGGCTCTCTTCCTCGGAATTGCCTGTAGCTCATGACTAAAAAGCCTGTATCTAACACCGGTGAGACAAGACTAATCTTGTCCTCGCAAATGAGCACGGAAAGCCAACTGGTTTGTGTCTTGCAACGGTGAGATGGAAAGCTCCCTCTGCAGTATATTTTATTACAAGTTGCAGAAAATGAAATTACAAGGAATGCTGTGAGTAAGGGACTGGCCTGGGGCTTCCTAACTGTTCGTGCAGGGTGGTAAGTGTTTGCTGACATGTTTTCCTGTGGGAAAATGTTAGCGGACCTGGGGCTTCATCAGATAAACTTCAGACGTTGTTCAGGTTGAGCCTCGGATCTTTCTTGAAGATAATCACCCGCATGGTCCTTGGGCAGTCACGAAAAAAGTTGTTCCAATCCAAAAGTGAAATACTGAACTTCCCTCCCTCCTAAAGCAAATAGCTTGTGTTCTACGGCAACATGTAAGAAATTGGAAAACTAGCTCCTAACTCAACAAATGAACATTTCAAGTGTTTACACAAACACGTAGGGGTGTTTGAGTTTATTGTTTTTACCTTTATTGACTTGTCTGGGTGCAGTCGTCTTTGTACAGAAGTCGTCTGGAACTTGGCCCAAGTACGTTACGCTGCTAATGCAAAGTTCCTCACCAATAATATAAATTTCTGGGGTACAGAAAGCTCAGGGGAATATTAATATCAAGATTCACTCCACACAAAAAAAAAAGGTAAAACCGCTTGCCAGTTAAAAAAAATAAAGAAGAAATTAGGTTTTTTAGACTCTGAAGTCTTTTATTTCTTTTAGTCTATCCTGTTTGTTAGCTCGTGAACAGCTGAAGTTGCTTAAAGCAATTTCAAGCTTGAATTGGGGTGTTAAATGCAATGTCTTTTCCTGTTTTATGTTAAATGCTGCCAGGAATCCTTTGCAAGTTTGTTTTGAAAGAACATCAAAAAGAACCTGTTTTCTCTTGCTAGAATACCCGGGTTCTGGGCTCATTTGTTGTACTTCCTAGGGAGCTAAAGTGACTTCCGTACTTGGGTTTGCCTTTGATTTAAAAACCTTGAATAGAGCAAACCGGGCAAGTTTTTTTTCTTTCTTTGTTCTTTTCTTAATTGATCATTTGGATGTGACGAGCCTTTGACCTGGTATTATCAAGAATACATTTTGAACGAAAACGTGCATTAATTCCATAGATAATAGGACCAACTGAAATACAAAGAGAAAATGTGAGCTGGTACGTGATAAGCCCTTGTGCTCTAATAACAATGGAGGCTGTATTTTGATACCATCTTCTCTGAATAAGTCATTTTTTTCACATGCAGGCAACGAGCTAAAACATCGATTCGAGAATAAAACACAAATATTTTCACCCAGGGCTGCATCATTTCCTTGTGAATTTTTAGCACTAGAAAAACATCAAAGTTGGATTATTTTTTTTGAGCTCATTGCCTCACATGTGCTTTGCATACTGTTTAAAAAAAAAAATTAACGCCGACAGTATTAGTACATAAAATACTCGGTTTTTCCAATATTGATATCTGTACTTAAGCAAGGTATAGGAAAAAGAGTAGCATTGTCTCATTTAATTTGCAGCACAAATAAGATTTTCAATTAGAACCCGGGCTCTGAGCAGACTTGGGTCTCTGGACTCAAGAGTTAAAGGCTTGTGAGCCGGCCGGACAGGCTGCCATACCATTCTTAGGACAGGGATTCAGATGAAATTTAGGTTTTGTCCTGCTTTTTATTGTGGTTAGGTGGAGCAAAACCCGCTTGCCAACTGTGCCTTCATTCCTTGAGCTCAGGACGTCGCGATATCACGGACAGGCAGAAATGTTGAGCTCTCTCCAGATGTGACTCAATCCATATTAATGAAGTGGGATGAGAGGCAAGCACGTACTGTCTTCCAGTGCCTTCAGATGTTTGTCTTTACCTGAAGCTTCTTAATCAGTGGGCTTTTGCTAATGAGGTAGCTGTTAGAACTGTTGTGCCAAATTGGCTCTGTGAGTAATGGGTGCGGAAGGGTTTCTGCCTCTCTTGTGAGGTTTCTCAGCGGTGAAACGGCTGTGAAAGCTGGTTCATGTGATCACGTAGAACATCCCGTAACTGAATTTGGGTAGGCTGAAAGTCGCACTGAAGTTTCCCCTGCCGTGGGTATCCTTGGAAATTCCCCTGAGGTGTTGCCCGTGGGCTCTGGGCAGTTTGTTTCTGGGAGAGCTGGTCGAGACTCAGGTGGGAACTTGAAAAGCATTCTGGAAAACAAATTTTCCTTTTGTTTCTTGAACGTTGCCTTAAATACTTTCCTACTGGCAAGCACACATGCTTTCTGTTTTTTCCTGCTGCTTTTCATTGGCCTCGGCGCTTGGCATTTGGCGAGGTTTAATTTGGGAAATTAACTTGTCACTCTGATCTGGATGCAGTGGAAACGACGGTTCTGATACTTTTGTGACTTGTTGGGATTAGCAGAGCTCCTCTGCTACAACCCCGGTCAGGCCACTTGGAGCCTCCAGGTGCAGCCGTCCCTTGGGCCGGCCTTATGCAGAAGCAGGGTGATGAGCGAATCTGCACATCTTTAATTACCGCCTGTCTTAATTGCAGACTTTGAATCAGAGGCGCAGCCATGAAAGATCCAAGTCGCAGCAGTACTAGCCCAAGCATCATCAGTGAAGATGTGATTATAAATGGTCACTCTCATGAAGATGACAATCCCTTTGCGGAGTACATGTGGATGGAAAACGAAGAGGAATTTAACAGGCAGGCAAGTCATTTCCCTCTTTAAATGTCTTGTGGTGCGCTTTGCCATTTTCTAGCTGGAGGGAGAGGCGCTGTGGCTTAACAACTGGGGTGCAAGACTGGGAATCCTTTGGAGACAGGGTTTTAGAGGGGCTTGCTAGAATAATCCTGGGGAACAGACAGATCTTGGTGTCTCTTGGCAATAAATACTTGGTTTCTGTAATCTTGCTGGAAAATATGGGAAGTGTGGCATGTTCTAGTGCATCCATTAATTCCCTACTTCTGCGGGAAGGGAAAAAAAAACCCGATAGTTGACAGACTTTATGTGGCACTTTGGAAGGGATGGGGCTTGCCAGGCTGCGGAGGTTTCACGTGTGCAGACATGCCGTCTGTTCTGAGCTGGATACGTCCGGGTGCATTCCTGCATCGTCAACAGGGCTGGTGTTCCCAAGGGAGTTGGTGGACAGAGCTGTTGGGTGACAGTCCTGTTTGTTGCTTAATATTTAAGTGTCTCACGGCTGGCCTTCACAACCAGGTTTGGACGGAAGCCTTCATTTCGTCTTTCACCTTGCATCTGGACGCAGTTTTCTCTCCCGTGGAGGCTGGGAACAGCCTACCGCGTTCCACCGCCCCTTTCTTAATCAAAACTTGATCTTTGTACTCCAGTAGCCGCTTTCTCTGCACTCCAGCGCAGGACGGCTGTGCTGAAGTCTGAGCTTCTGAAACAGGATATGGCTGCTGCTCTCTCTCTAGGGTGCCGGCAGGGCACAAAGCTAATCTGGAATTCAGGTTGCTCGCAAAAATCTAAATTCTCTTGTGCATATGCCGGGATGGTCTCAGTGTTGTTTCCTGTTTGGTGGGTTTGTCCTCCTGGGGACTGTACTGTGGTTAGCGTACGGGATGTGTAGTTCCTGGGGAGGGAGCTGGGAGTTGTGCTGTAAATAAACTATTTTTCAGGTACAGACTCCGTTTTCGGAGAAGAGGAACGGTGGCAGCATGAGGGGAGAATGGTCTTAGGCAGGCACACACCGTGCAGCAACCTGGTCGCCTGCCGCTGCAGGCACCCGAGCAAGTTAAACTTGGGTTGGAAAATACAAACAGGCAATATTAATGTCAAGACACTTGGGGAATTAGACATTATTTAGTACTTCTGGAGCTGCCATTGGAGGCACGCGTAGGTGTGCAACCATGTAACACAAAACCCGGAGCCCGGCAACCCCTGCTGTAATCATGGCTCGTGGCCACGTGCCCGCGGCTGCCTTGTACCTGCGCGCAGGACGGAGGCGGTGCCTCGCAAGGAGGATTGAGTGGAGGCCACTGTCCTTGCTGGAGCGCTTTACTGGGGAAATCACAAAGCTGGTGTTTCGTGCGGGGTTTTGAGTTGTCTGGACAGTGGCTTAGAGCGTATGGTGATGGGTCCCCGTTCCCCAAAGCTGTGCATCTTGAGCACCGAGGGAGCTGGTGAGTGTGTTTGCCCCAAGGGGCACCCAGGGGACCTCTGATTTTACAGGAATCCTGAACTCTGCCGTGAAATCTTTTGATTTGGTGTTTGTGGTATGTAACTGAATTTCCACTTCAGGATCGAGTATGTATTTGATTTCAGAGTGAAGGTTAGATAGGAAAACTTGTTTGAGCTTCCACTGAGTGAACTTTTAAATCTGTCCTGAATAATTTTCCACTCCCTTGTGCCTGGCAAGTCATTCACACCAGCTTCTATTTCCCAGCTTTCCACTCTTAAATACTGTGATGCAGGACATGGAAAATTTGTCGGGATGAACTCCCTCCAAAGCTTATTTACTGAACAACCAAGCCCAACTTTCCTTTAATCTCTGCAGTGTGTGTCAGTTCTGTGTCAGTTCTGTATCAGTTGATTTGTTCCGCTTATGGCGCGGCAGGTCAGCGTTCTTGACAACCCCTGAGATCATGGGGAGTTCCGTAGGAGAACTGCGTTGGGTGAACGCGTAATCTACAGCTGAGGAGATGCTGCTCGTTCCAAGTGACAGGCAGTGGTTATTTTTTTTTCCCAAAAATCTTGCAGGATGCTTTCCAAGGGAGTGTGCCTGGCTGCCTGCGTTGTCCCTGGTTCCTCTCCTCATACTTGCAGTGAGTTCAGCCCAGACTAGTTGGTACAACCAAAACTTTCGCTCGGAGCCAACATTTTCCTTCTCCTTGAGCTCCTAACAAGCTGCAGACGAAAACATCTAGGGCTGGGGGGGTTCTCCCGCCCTTCCCTTTTAGCTGCAGCCCGAGTTTCTGGGACAAAACACTTTTCTACGTTAAAAAAAATCCACGCTGCTTGCCTTCCTGCAGCACAGGCGTGGTTTTCGGCTAGAAACGCTGTTGCGCAGGTAGAAAGCAGGCCAGCAAGGTGCACAAAACCTTGGAATGAAGACACAAGCTCTCCCTAAGTTTGTTGATGAAGCTGTTTCCTCTCGTTGTATAGATCGAAGAGGAGTTGTGGGAAGAAGAATTTATTGAGCGCTGTTTCCAGGAGATGCTGGAAGAAGAGGAGGAGCATGAATGGTTTATTCCAGCCCGTGATCTCCCACAAACAATGGATCAAATCCAGGACCAGTTCAATGATCTTGTTATCAGTGACAGCTCATCACTGGAGGATCTGGTGGTAAATTCAGTTTCTCGTCATATTTCTAAAGCTTGACGTCTCTCCTTTTCCAAGGCTGACTTTTGTTGCTGCTAATGGCAAGAGAAAATCCTTTACATGTAGGCCAGAGACTCTTAAACCATGCCTGGCTGTGGTGGGGGGGAAACGTGGAGCGGTTGGGGAAGGGATGATTCCTTGAGTGACGTGACCTATTCCGTGGTTTTCTTCATAACCACACGGTGCCTCTCCTAGCCCATGGCAAAAATTCAAGTGGCTTTGGGTGTGCGTTCTGTGTTATAAAAGAAAGGCGGCGAGCGGAGCGCGCTGGCCCTGTGAAGTGCCGCTCGTTGACAGGACGGCAAAAGTTTAATTTGGCATCTGTCAGCAGTTTTGTTGGGCAGGAACGAGCCGTGTCCTCAGCTCTGGTTTGGATTGTGCGAACCGTAGCAGATCTCTGTAGAAATTGTAAAGGTGAGGGAAGCAGCAAATCTATGATTATTTCCCTGTTTCTTGCTGTGCGACTCCTGTCCAGAGCTTAACTAAAAGGGAAGGGCAGCGTGTAAGTATTTTCCCTAATAAAACACAGAGTTACTGATAAGACTTAAGCAGTCTTTTGGTCACTTGGAAGCTTAAGCAGCTGCAGGCAGCAGTTTTGGACTCAATTAAGAACATAAAAGCCTAATCCTCTGTTTCTTTGAGAGAAAGAGCTCATTCTGGACGTGATGGCTGCCCACCGGTAACTGCAGGACAGGGTAGAGCAGCACCTTGGGTGGGGGGGGACGGGGCAGGCCCAGAAATGGTAAAAATCGATACAGTGTTCGCAGACGTTAAATTCACAGAAGCGGCTTAAGTTCCCGCAACAAATCTCTTCTCGCTTAAAGAAGCGAGATCTGAAAACCTCGTGGCACGTTCTAAGAGCTCGGCTCCAGAAAAAGCTATTTCGGCCTTAATCGAAGTCGCCGCGTTTGATGCGTGCTGGGGTGTGGGGCGTGGGGGGGCGTTCTTAGTCCCTGAGCCCTTAACCTGAGCGAAACGTCCGGGTGGTGCTGAGGAAGGATGGACGATTCGGGTACTAGCACAGAGGAGCGGCCTTTTCTAGGGATTATAAAGACTTTTGGTGTGTGCGAAACCCCGTACGCTTTGCCTGGCTGTTAACTCTAAAGCCCTAAACTCTTCCTAGAATTGTGTTCAGCTGGAAGATGGAAGATGAAAATGATGATTCAACTGGACTTCTGTTTTTCCCTTCCTCAGGTCAAGAGTAACCTGAATCCAAACGCAAAGGAGTTTGTTCCCGGGGTGAAGTACTTAAATATTTGAGTAGACTGGGCCCTCTCTTGGTGGATGTAGCACAATTTCCACACTGTGAAGCCAGTATTAGAAGATTTAATTGTAAAAGCTCTCTCTTCTTGTCACTGTGTTACACTTATGCATTGCCAAAGTTTTGTTAGTCTTGCATGCTCAATAAAAGTGCTGAGACTGTTATTAAGTAAATCTGTCAAAAGTTTAATGGAACCATAATTGGGCCCTGGCTCTCTGGGAAGGAGAGGGTGAGGTAAGAAGCACCAGTCAAGTTGAGACAAAGTACCACGTTTATAAAACCTTCTGCAGACTCTTGTCTTTTTAAACAGGACTTGGAATTTGCTATGGATGGTCTGTTTTTAACTAAAGATGTGTGAACTGGCGCTAGTTTGCACCTGATAATGCCTTAACTTAAAAAAAAAAAAAAAAAATAAAAATGAAAGCGAGGAGATCTGATTGTTATGCAAATTAGCTAACTTTCCTTTGAAGTATCAGTATTGTTACTAATGCTAATTTTTTTCCCCTTAAAAAAAAAAAAAAAACCAACAAAAAACCAAACACAACTTCATGCTCCTTTTAAAAACGGCGTGAGCTTTAACAGAAATTTTACAGACCTGTCCAGAGTCGTAGATCTCAGCTACCCAACTAACAACCCAGCGATCGGAAGGAAGAAAATGCCCTGTGCTTTGCGGTGTGTTATCATGTTAGAAACGTTTCGCTTCCGGAATGACGTTAAAGGAGACGGGAGTTTTCATCCCAAGTTTCTTCCAAGAACCCCGGATACATAGCGCTGCCTATGTAACTTTAAGCGTACGACTTTATTATAGCTGGATTTAACCAAGAAAAAACCCCTAGCATTAGTGATTTGAGTGGTGCTTTTCCCTTGCTTTGTTTAATCATCACTACACGATAGTCTACAGCACAACGACTTTTCGTTGGGGTTTTTTTTTTGTTTTGTTTTGTTTTTTTTCTTTTAATAAAGCTAGAACAGTTTTGGCTTCTTAAACTTCATATTCGGGTAGGTTAAGCTGCCATACGTGTTCAGTGTGAATAGTGTTTAAGTTGAAAATATTGTAAAAAAATTATATTTTTTCAAAAATATTTAAAAAAATAAATAATAGTAGAACTGATAGTGGTGGCCGTCTCGTGAATACGCGTCTCCCAGGGAAGCTGGCTCGGCAGCCTGCGGGGGACGGGGATGACGCTCTGGATACGGGGCCCTTAAGGCTGTTTGGGAGACGACAGCCCGAAATCCTCATGTGAGGTTGGACTCGGCTCTTTCCTCCCGCTTTCCGCGCTGGCCGGGGCATATTTTCCTCCCCTCTCACTGCCGCTAAACCCACGTCGGTCCTCATTAACAGCTGATGGCATTATATCAAGCCCTGCCTAGCGTGTGCCCTTGGCACGGTGCTGGTGGAGCTGGGCTGCTCCGGGTCCCGGGAGCGCTGCCAGAGGCTCCTGTACGAGTCTGATCTGCTCTTGCTTCAATTAATTGGCCTCTGATTAAAGCAAATGGAAACACTTGGGAAACGATGCAGTGCTTCAGGAGGGGGAAGAGCAAGACGAAACCTCTGTGCAGGTGTTGGCCTCCAGCGAAACCACAGGGTCTTGCTCCAGGCGAAGGAACCTCTGGGAGGAGGTCGCTCAGACCATCTCGTTTTGCTGGTGTTCTGCGAAATGCTAATTGCAATTAACCCCCCCCGCCCTCACCTGGGGTCTGCTGCCCTTCCTAGAAACAGCAAAACCATCCTGGCGCTTCCACTGACTTGGAAATAGTTTGGACTCCGGCATCTAAAGGCAGAAGGTCAGGAAAGAACAGGCTACCGTCCCCCGGCTTATTTTTAGCCGGGGGTGGGAGTTTCTCCGGAGAGCCCCGGCACGGCTGGCAGCGCCTGCTCGTTGGTGTCGGAGCCCGGGTGCAATTAGCTGGGGCTGATTGGCGACTGGGTCGTGGAACAGCCAGCCCTGCCGCCGGTCCCGTGCTTTGGTTTTTCCCCGCCGTATCGCAGCGCTACGGCGGGGGCAGATTCACTGCGGGGGGGAACTCCCCCGTGGTCTCTGCTGGGACGGAGCCGTCGTTCTCCCTCCCAGCCCGTGCCTTCGGGCTCTGACGGCAGCACAGCGGCGTTTCGGCTGCTGGACCGCCCCGGCACAGCGGCGGGGATCCCTTGTCCTCTTGCTCCTGCCCCAGCGAGGTGGGCGAGAAGCCGGGAGGGGACCCGGCCGACCGAAAGGGTGTTGGGCACCCTGGGACGTGGGGGTCGGCAGCAGGACTGGGGCAGCGGAGGCAGAGAGGGGGCTCTTTGCTCAGAGCCCGGCTGGGCATCGCTGAGCTTGTGGGAGGTGGCGAGCGATGGCGTTCGCATCACTTGGGGATTTTGGGTGGTTATTTTTTTTCCCCCCTCTTCACTTCCTGAACTCTCTTTGTCCCGACACGCTGGATTTCTCCCTTCTGTGCTCCTGCCCGGGCTGGGGAGCGAGAACGTGGCCATGCCACCACGACAGTGGGGACAGACTGTGACAGGGTCACGCGATGCTGTCTTCAACTTTGGCATTTTGGTGCTGAACAAAAAAGCCCAGAAACGGGCTTCGCTGTCACCAACGAGGCCACCGGCTGCCTGGAAACCAACCGGCTCCGTGAGTCCGGGGTGTGCGGGATGGAGCCGGCTCTCCGGTGCTCCCGAAAGCAGGACGGGTTTGCCAAGGGCTTGTCCTGGCCCACCTCTCTGGGGGCCCCGGGGCTGGGTGAAACCCGGCATGTCTCCGCGCTGGGCGGCCTGGGATGGAGCGTGGAAAACTGCCAGAGCCTTTGCAGCGCCGGAGGGACGAGGGAGCGCCGCAGGACGCGGCAAAGACACTCGGTAGGGCAAGCGAGCTTGAATTTTGCATTTTATTTTTAATGGATGATCTGAAATTAGGCATCCTAACGCCGGGCTGGAGACTGTACCCCGCACAGAGCCCCCGCTTCAGCCGCCGGGTAGCCCTGCCCAAGCCGAGGGCACGGGGTGAAAACTCTGGGGGCTCTGGCTGGCTCCGATGGTGGCTAATGAGCTTCAGCAAGTGGCTAATGAGCTTCAGCAAGGGCTGAAGGAGTCTTGACCAGCTAAAGCCTGAGGTGGAGCAATGACGGGGGGGGAGGGTGGTCCCCGGGCAGGCACCCCAGGAGCTGGGGATGTCCCCGAAAGGCACCTCCGAGTTTCCCTACCCGGTGTCGGGACACCACCAGACACCTCGCCTTTGGGCTTGTCGGCCGCCAGCAAACCCCAGCGGCACCCGCCGGAGCTCGGCTCGGCTTCCCCGGCGCCGGGGCACGAGCCCTCCCTTGGCTCAGATCTTCGTGCACACGGAGAGCCCGTCCGCGGTGCCCTCTGTGGCCACCGCCGCCGTGCCGTCGTCCCTCGCCCGGGCCTTAAACCCGGTGAAGACGGGGCAGATGGGCACGCGCTTCAGCCACCGGCTCCTCCTCACCGCCCGCATCCCGAAGGGGAAGTCGTAGCTCCTCAGGCTGGCGCTGGCCGCGCTGTCCGAGTGCGCGCCTGCCTTCCACTGCACCAGCCCGCGCTCCTCCGCCGTCCCTGCCGCAGAGACACCCCGTCCCCTGCCTGTCCCCAGCCCAGCGCCACCCCCCTCGCCCCGTCATCCCCGCCGGCAGCTCTAAAGCGGCATAAATCTGCCTCCAAAACCCCCAGCCTCCTCCCCGCCGGCTCCGTGTGATGGATTACCCGGGATGGTGTTGTCCAGGACGAAGGCGATGGTCCCCCCGACGAACATCTCCGTCGTTAGCAGCACTGTCAGTATCTGGTCCAGCTCGGGGACACCTGCGAGAGCGCGGGGACTGAGCCGGGGCGCGCTGCGATAAGCCGGATTCGCTTAATTAATCGTTGCTTACCCGGGGTGGGCAAGCTCCGGCGAGATCTGCCCACCTCTCTCCCTAAACGCTCCGAATCGGGGCTTTTGGTGGCGGGCGGGTACCTGTGTTAATGGCCTTGGGATGGGAATCCAGGTAGTTCGGCAGCGTCAGCCCGAAAAACATGGCAAAGCCCAGCACGAAGAGGTTGCGGGAGGAGTTCATGTCGACAAACTGCAGGTTGGAGAGGCCAACGGCCGTGATCATGCCTGCCAGCAGAGACGGTGGCCGGGTTGCGGGCAGGCTGGGACGCCCACAGAGGCAGCCAAGGGCCTTCAAACCCAGCCCCAACCCCTCACAGCGCCCCCCCGGCCCCGCATCCCTCGGGGGCTGATGGTGGCGGGGCCTGATGTGCCGAGGTTACCGAATAAGGTGCAGAACATGCCGCCGAGGATGGGGTCGGGCAGGGAGGCGAAGAGCGCCGTGAACTTGCCAATGGTCCCCAAGATGAGCATGATGCCGGCCCCGTACTGGATCACCCTCCTGCTCCCCACCTGCACGGAGAGACGGGGTGATGGCATCCATCCATCCATCCATCCATCCATCCATCCATCCATCCATCCATCCATCCCTCCCTCCATCCATCCATCCCCCCCCAGCGATGAGCCGGGACCCCTCCCCTGCCCCGGTACCTTGGTGATGCCCAGGACGCCGATGTTGGGGCTGGAGGAGGTGGAGCCGTTGCCGGTTCCCAGCAGCCCCGCGATGATGCAGGAGACGCCTTCGGTGAAAATGCCCCTGGGGAACAACCGGAGCGGCTGGTCCCCGACGCCCTGGGGATGCCACGGCGCGGGCAGGGGACCGGCAGGGCCAGCTGGCCGTACCTGTTAATGGCGTGCACGGGGGGCGGGGGGGCTCCGGCCAGCCGGGCGCAGGAGTAGTAGTCCCCGATGGACTCGATGATGCCCGCCAGCGTGGCGCTGAACATGCCCAGCACGGCCGCCGAGGTCACCGTGGGCAGACCCCACTGGCCTGCCCGGGGGGGACAGAGCAGGGTGTCAGGGTGGGGAGAACCCCGGGACCCGGCCGCCCCCGGTGCTCACGGTGACGTTTTTGGGACCCTGAGGGGCTCCCCAGCCCCGGTGATGCTGCGCCAGGTCCCTGCACCCCCCCACGGCGAAGGGGCCAGGGGGGGACCTGCACGCCGCAGGGCTGCCAGGCACTCACAGGGGTAGGGGACGCGGAACCAGGGTGCCACGGAGAGGATCTCCCCCCGGGCGTCCGTCCGGGCCTTGTAGCCGTACTCCTCGGGCTGGCTGGGGAAGACGCCGGTGCGCGTCAGCACGTAGCAGAGCAGCCACACCACCATGATGGCCATGATGATCTGCGGAGCCGGAGACGCACCCCCACATCGCTTGCAAACCCACACGTGGAGAAAGGGGGGATTTTGGGGACACCCCCACCCCCCCCATAGCCCCCTCACCCCCTCCCCGGCCAGGACCCATGAGCTCTTGGTCAATTCCTACCGGGAACAACTTGAAGATCTGGACGCGGAGCAGGACGAAGCCTCTGCCCCGCCGGTAGCCGGGCAGGCAAATGGTGATGTTCCGCAGGTACTGGGCAAACAGGATGATCAGGAAGATGGTCCTGGGTCGGGGGGGGAGAGGGAAAGATGAGGTCCCTCACGCCCTCATGCTGCTGGCTCCATGGGGAGCCTTGTCCCCCCGTCCCCGTGCCGTACAGCGCGGCGATGCCCCAGTGGGAGCCGGCCCGCTCGCCGGCCGCCTGGAAGACGGAGAGGCCGATGAGGGAGACGGTGGGGGTGACGGTCAGCGGCCCGATGTAGCTGAGCAGCGCCCCGGGGAGCCCCAGCAGCCCGATGGCCACCTCCACCAGGCTGGACACCACGATGGCCCCCTGGATCTGCAGAGCATGGAGGAAGGGAGGAGGGGGGAGAAACAGGAGGGGGAAGGAGGGGGGGTGTCAGCACCCCGCCGGGGATTTTGGGGTCCCGCGGGGATGGCGGCAGGTTGTACCTCTCGCATGCGGGGCTGCCAGATGTGGGAGGTGTTGAGCGGCAGCGTCCAGTTGCCGTAGATCTGCTCTGGGGATGGAGGGGGGTGAGGTGGACCCTGGGGTGGGGTGGGGTGGGGGGAGCAGCTGGAGACCCCCCCGGCACCCCCGACGGTCCTCACCTTCAGGTGGGCATCGCCACTTCTCCAGGGCTAGGATGGACTTGGCGGGGATGAGGAAGGCCAGCGCGCTCGCCTGGAAGAGGGGCAGCCTGGGGGGGGGACGAGAGGGGACGCCTGCGCCCGCGGCCTGGGGACGGGCAGGGGGGGCCATCCCCGCTGGGGCCGCGGCTCTACCTGATGCCCACGGTGGTCTGGATGAGGGTGGTGATGCCAACGCAGGTGAAGATGGTGCCGATGAGGTAGCTGACGGTGAGCTGGTCCTTGCCCACGCACAGGCTCTCGGCCAGCAGGAAGGGGACGGCGATGGTGCCGCTGAAGCAGGTCAGGTAGTGCTGGGGGGCGATGCGGTGGGTGGGGGACAGGGGGGGGGGGCTCAGCAGGAATAGGGTGCTGTGGGGTGCCCCACACGGCAGGGAGGGGGGGGGGTCTCGGGCTCCGCCGATGCGGGTACCCCCCTTCCAGGCCGTACCTGGAAGCCGAGGAGGATGCAGAGGTACCAGGGGGGCACATCCTCGATCCTGTAGAGCATGTCCACCTCCCGCCGGGGGGGCCCGGTGGCCGCCCCGGGGTCCTGGCGGGCAGGGGGGCGCAGCTCAGCCCCGGCTCACCCCAGGGGGCTGGGGCTGGGGGGAGGGGGGGGGCGGGACACACCCCACACCGTCCCCACGGGTGGCACAGACCGCCCCATGGGACCCCCTGCCCCCTCAGGGATGGGGGGAGGTCCCGGCCGGCCCGTCTCCATCCGGTGGTGGGTCACAGAAGGACGTGGGGCGGGTGATGTGTCCCGGTACTCACCCTGCCCACCGCCGGCAGCTCCTTCCCCGGGGGATGCGGGGGCCCGACGGGGGCGAGAGTCGAGTTCCCGTTCTGGCAGCGAGGGCGAGGCGGGAGCCGGGTCAGTGTTGTCCCCGGTATCCCATAGGGATGGGGCTGGGCTCTGCCCCGGGGACACGAGGGCCACCGCTCGGCACGTGTGGCCAGTCAGTCCCACCCAGCACCTGCCCCGAAACCAGCCAGTCCCCGCGCGATGGCTTGTACCCAGGGGAGGTTGGAGGGGGATCCCCGCTGGCCCCCGGGTGCCCGGAACATCCCACAGGATGTCACAGGAAGGATGTCACAGCCAGTCCCAACTGCAGCATCTTGGCGTGTCCCCTTGGTCCCGGGCTTCATCGCAGTCCCCAGGCTCACCCCATCCTTTGCCAGCCCCGGCTGGGCATCGCGGCCCCGAGCTGGCCGTCCATTGGGGTTGGTACCCTTGGCCACCCGCCTCCCTCCCCGCTGCCCTGGGATACGGCTGAGGAGGGGACGGGGATGGGGATGGGGACAGGGTTGGGGGCTGCCTTCACCTGGGGCTGAGCCAGGTCTCCCGAGCGGGTCCCCATCCTCTGGCGATGTGGCCCCGGCACCGATGTCACCGCACGGGGGGTTTTATGGCCGTGGGAAGGACTTTAGTCACCACCCGGGCCGGGCCGCGGTGCGGGGTGGCAGGCTGGAAGGTGGCCATTGGCTGCCGGTTGTGAAACCGGGGAGCGCTGCCTTGGGGACGGATCAGCTATTAACTCCTTTAATTAGGGCTGGCACCGCCGGCGAGGCCGGGGCGCTCCCGCCGCCAGCGCCGCGTTGGTAAAACATTAGAGCCGGAGGGTTACAGAGTAATTCCCGGCGGGCAGGGGGTCCGGCGGCGCCGGGCACCGGCTGCCACCAGCATCGCCCCGGCACGGCCGCGCTGGGCGTCGAGGGACGGTCGTGACGGCGGTGACGGGCGACGCTGGGAAGGCGCCCACCTCGCGGCACGTGTCGGCTCTCGCTGGGGACGAAGTCGGCTCCGAAGGTCGCTGGGGCATTAAGCATTAACTGCGCCGGGGCTACAGCTCGTTCTGCAGCGCCTTGGGCGGGGACGGCCCCCCGGCCTTGCCGCCGGCGCAGGGCCCCTTGTCCCCGTGGCAGAGCAGCTCCCGCAGCGCGGCCGGGCCCCGCCGGTGAGCCCCGTAGATCTGCGCCTCCCCCTGCTCGCCCACGTAGCCGTGGCACATCTTGGACAGCCTGCAAGGAGCCGGAGAGGGTCACGCAGCGTCCCCCTGCCACGGCGGCGAGGGGACGGTGCCCGGCATCCCCCAACACTGCCGACATCCCCCGACTTACCTGCCCGGCCAGGGCCCCCCTGTCACCATCACGGTCATGGGCTCCTGCCTCGGCAGCCCCGGCCCCGCCAGCCGCTTCTCCCCGTCCAGCTCCTGCACACCGTAGCTGCGGGGAGAGGCAGGGGTTGGGGACACCCCTGTCCCTGGGGACACGCCCATCCCTTGGGACACCCCCATCCCTTGGGACATCCCCCATCCCTGGGGACATCCCCCATCCCTCAGGATGCTTCCATCCCTGGGGACATCTCCGTCCCTCGGGAAAACCCTCCATCCCTGGAGACACCCCCGCCCCTGGGGACACCCCCAGTCTCTGGGGACACCTTCATCCCTGGGGATGCCTGCCTCCCTGGAGACACCTCCATCCCTTGGGACACCTCCATCCCTTGGAACACCCTCATCCCTGTGGACACCTCCATCCTTTGGAACACCTCCATCCATGGGGACACCTCCATCCCTCAGGACACTCCTATCCCTGTGGACACCTCCATCCCTTGGAACACCCCATCCATGGGGACGCCCCCCATCCCTGGGGACACCTTCATCCATGCAAACACCTCCATCCCTCGGGACGCGCCCAGTCTGTGGGGACATCTCCCTCCCTGGGGACGCCTCCCCCCACCTGGGGACATTTCCACCCCTTGGGACATCCCCATCCATGGGGCCACCTCCATCTGTAGGGACAACCCCATCCCTGGTGACACCCCCGTCCCCGGGGACACCCCGCTCACCTCTCCCAGCCCTGCGAGCAGCTCCTCTCCAGCACCTCCACGTAGTCAGACTCGCTCAGCGCCTTCCTGCCCACCTTCCCCTCCGCCCTGCGCAGCTGCTCCTCGATCTGGGGGGGGGGCGAAGGAGGCAGAAACCAGCTGGTGAGGGTGACAGCCCCCCCTGTGACCCTCATCCCAAGCAGGAATGGGGTCCACACCCCCTTCCTTGCAGCCCCGACACATTTGCATGGGGTGGTGGCTCCATGCAAGGGGGCTCGCTGGCTCCAAAGGGCTTTTTTGGGGTGCCGGCAGGGGGGGGCAGCCATCAGTGGGGTGCGCCAGGGGAGCCGGCAGTATCTCCCCAAGCCAGAGCATTCCCGCGAGGGCTCTCACCCCCGTTTTCGGGGTGCAGCCTCCCCGATCCCCACCTGGAAGGCGATGGCGTGGCAGGCGTCGCAGCGCAGGGACTCGGGCATGTGGGGTGAGAGCCGCTCCTCAGGGCTGAGCTGGGGCGCGGAGACGGAGCGGGTGGAGGGTTCCCCGCACATGTCCTGGGCCCCCGTCCCTGCCAGCAGGCTCAGGGCCAGCCACGCCGCCAGCACCGGCTGCATCCTGCCACGATGCCGAAAGCGCCGGGGCGGAGGCGCGGGGCGGCTATAAACCCCCCTGGGCCGGCCAGCGAGCGCTGATGCGCGGCCGACGCACCTGCATCCGGCTGAGGCGGCCACGTCCATCCCCGGGGCCTCGGGGCGGGGAGGTGTAGGGTGTCCCTGAGCGACTGTTTCCTCCGCGGGAGGTTTTTGGTGTAATTCAGTCCTGTAACGCCCAACCCCTTCTCCCGGATCCAAATCCTCCCCGGGATGGCATGGACCCTCCTGGGCTGGGGTGGGGTTTTGGGGCTCAGGGCTGGGGTTTGGGGTTCAGGGATGGAGCTCGCGGCTGGGATTTGGGATTCAGGGCTGAGGTTCAGGGCTGGAGTTTAGGGTTCAGGGCTGGGGGCTCCGGGATGAGGTTTCAGGTTCGGGAATGGGGTTTGGGGTTCAAGAAATGGGGACTCCGGGCTCAGGACTGGGGTTCAAGGGCTGGGTTTTGGGGCTCAGGGCTGGGGTTTAAGGATCACAGAGTCGACCACAGAGTCCCCCTCCTGCCCCTGGAGACCAGGGGTTCATCCAGTGGGCGCTCCAGGACAGACAGACGGACTACAGCCCCTCGCACCCCTCCCTTTACAGACTACACAAAGGTGGGATGAATATGCAGGATTTAATGCCGTCTCAGCATTTTTACCACTATTTTAGGGCGTCCGTGCCGCAGCTGTGGCTGCGGGGGGCTGGCGGTGGCCGGGCCATCGTTCCCCTGTGCCATCCAGCCCGGGTCGCCTTTGGGACGGGACCAGCAGTATGGGAGAAAGCGGGGGCCGCGCATCTGATCCCCTCGCTGACCGGGGCCCGTGACTCAGCCGCCCCTGGGGCTGGCAGGTGCTCACAGCGGAAAATACTCTTTTTCTCCCCATTCCCATGAGGAGCCGGTGAGGTCCAGCCGATGCCCGTTGCCCCTCGGCACTTCACCAGCTCAGCCGCGGGCAGGGGGGGGTCTCTCCTGTGCTGGGGTGACGCTGACTTTGGGGTTAAAGCCCGGCTGCTTGGGAAGGGACATGCCATGCGGGTACGTCCCCGGCTGAGGACCGTCACATCCGGAGCAGCGGTTCCTTCTCGGGCCCGGCAGGGCTGGTGCGGGCAGGGGGCTGGCCGGGACTGGGGCTGGCCCGCATCCCCGTGGGGATGTAGTACATGCTCTCCAGGTACCCGCAGTCAGGACCCCCGGCAGCGGGTGGCCCCTCGCCCTTGGGAGCAGGGCTGAAGGTCCCGGAGAAGACGGGGTTTTCGGCAGCCGGCAGGTCGGGGTGTGCCGGGGAGGGGGCTGCAGGCGGTGGGGCTGCTGGGAGCCCCGGGAAGGTGCCGTAGGGCACATAGGGTGGAGCGTAGACCCCTGGGGCCATGACCAGGGGGTTGAAAGCAGCCTGGTAGAGCCCGGCGTGCGATGCCACCGGTGGGATGAGCACCTCCAGGTACTGCCCTGTCTCGGGGTCGTAGAGCGTTTTCAGCTGGGGCTGCCGTGGAGGCTCCATGTAGTAGCATTTCCCGTTGCCGGGGTCGACGAGCATCCTCCGGTGCATGGGCTGGTGGGGCGCAAAGGGCTTGGTGGGGCTCGGTGTGCTCTTACTGCTCGGCGAGGCACCGTCAGTCCTCCTGAGGAAATGGGGAGCGTCCTCGAGGCGAGGCTGGGGCTGGGCTGGGGGCAGCGGTGCTGGGGGCAGCGGCACTGGGTGCTCCGCAGCAGCCGGGCCCTCAGGGGGTCGGAGCAGGGGGTGCTCGGGGCTGGGTTTGCTCCAGGGTGCTTCCCCACTGGCTGTGGGGGACACGCCGGTCCCCAGGGGAGCACTACCTGGGTTGGGAGCCAATGGGAATCCAAAGGATGAGCTGGCCACGTTGGAAGCTGATGGGTGTCCAAGGGAAGTGGGGACGGGGTTGGTGACCAAGGGGGATCCAAAGGATGAGCTGGCTGGGTTGGGGACCAAGGGGATCCCAAGTGATGAGTTGGTCAGGTTAGGGACCAAGGGTGTCCCAAAGGATGCGCTAGATGGATTGGGGACCAAGGAGGTCCCAAAGGATACGCTGGATGGATTAGGGATGAAGGGGGTCCCAAAGGACGCGCTGGCTGCGTTAGGGACCAAGGGGGTCCCAAAAGATGCGCCACACAGGTTGGGGACCAAGGGGGTCCCAAAGGATGCGCTGGTTTGATAGGGAATCAAGGGGGTCCCAAAAGACTTGTTGGTGGGGTTGGAGATCAAGGGGGCCCCAAATGATGTGCTGGCCAGGCTGGAGGCTGATGGGTAGCCAAAAGATGAGTTGGTCATATTGGGGACCGTGGGGGTCCCAAAGGAAGCACTGGCAGGCTTGGGGACTGAGGGGGTTCCAAAAGATGTGCTGGCCGGGTTGGGGACCAAGGGGGTTCCAAAGGATGTGCTGGCCGGGTTGGGGACCAAGGGGGTCCCAAAGGACCCACTGGCTGGGTTGGAGACCATGGGGGTTCCAAAGGATGTGCTGGCCGGGTTGGGGACCAAGGGGGCCCCAAAGGATGTACTAGCCAGGTTGGCGACCAAGGGGGTCCCAAAGGACGCGCTGACTGGGTTGGGGACCATGGGGGTTCCAAAGGATGTGCTGGCCAGGGTGGGGACCAAAGGGGTCCCAAAAGATGTACTAGCCAGGTCGGGGACCAAGGGGGTCCCAAAGGACCCGCTGACTGGGTTGGGGAGCACGGGGGTTCCAAAGGACCTGCTGGCTGTGTTGGGGACCAATGGGGTCCCAAAGGATGTGCTGGCTGGATTGGGGATTAAGGGGGTCCCAAAGCATGCACTGACCAGCTTGGGGACCATGGGGGTCCCAAAGGACCCACTGGCTGGATTGGGGACCGAGGGCAGCTTTGGCATTGGAGAGGATTTGGGGGCTTTCACAGGAATTGCTAAGTAGTTGGAGTTCTCCGCCAGGGAAGCAGGAAGGTATGGCTCAGTGGCGACCGGCCACTTCGGTAAATACTCCCAGGCCTCCCTCTGCTCCGGCAGCCGGCCTGAGGGACTTTCACTGGCCTCCTCGGCTCGAAATGGGGTGGTGGGACCAGCGCTGACTGCAGAGCTGCTGCTCCTCCCCGCCGACACCTGCTCACTTGTGGGAGGCTTTGGTGCGCTTCTCTCCGACAGTTTCTCAGGCTGTGGGTTCACGCTGCTGCCAGCGAGAGGTCCAGCACGGGGGTCCCCACCGTCACTGTTGCCATGCTGCTGCACTGTTGACGTGGGCCCCTCGGTGGCACAGAGCCCTCTGGTGCCACCGTGGCCATGTCCATCCTTTCCCTCCGTGGGACTTGGTGGTGGTGGCGGGAGGAGAACTGTCTTCTCCGTCCGCAGCACGGTGCTGCTCTGAGCCAGGGAGCCCTCCGCAGCTGCTGCCGGGGACCGCCGTCCCACCAGGACATGGAGATGGGACTCCACATGTGGCACCCCCTCGGCTGTTGGCGCCCGCGGTGGCACCCGGAGCTCGCTCCTCTCCCGGCGTGGAGGGGATGCCGGTGGCTCCTCTGAAGCAGCCACCTCCTTCCGCGTGGCCTGGACCCTTGTGATTTGCACGGGGGAGCCTTGGGCAGGCGAAGGCTGGCCACTGGCAAGCTTTGCGGCAACCTCGGCGTGTGCCGGGGCTGGCCCTTGGCCAGCAGCTGCCAGCACTTCCCTCTCCCCTGGCTCAGTTGCCGTCTCCTGTCGGCGGACCGAGGTGCAGTGGATGACGAGCGGAGCGGCCAGCGGCGGCTCCCCACCGCTGGCTGGTGCTGTGGTGCCGTGGGCTGCGCCGGCAGTCCCGAAGCAGAGGCTGTAGCTGCTCTTCACCAGCTTGCGCACGTCCCGGGGCTGGGGGATGCGCCCCTTCCCATTATCTTTCAGCTTGGGGGGGCTGCCTGGAGGGGACCCCCGGGCCAAGGTGCCAGGGTTGGGCGGCTGGCGGGGCACTGCTGGTGGCTTCTCCTCCTGCTGGCTCTGCGGCACCAGCCTCACCTCCCGCGCCCGAGAGGTGAAGAGGCGTCGGGGTGGCGTGGTGGGAAGTGCCAGGTTGTCGTTCTCGAAGGGAAAGGTTTGGGGGTGACTAGGGCGGATGGCTCGCTGCCTCAAGCTAGGCCACGGCTTCGGCCCTCTCTCAAATCTGGGGGCAACATCCAGTGTCTTCCCCGCGTCCGGTTGGGCTTCAAACAAGGCACGCGCTCGCTGGTAGCGGATCCTTTCCGTCGCCGGTTCCTCGGTGGTGCTTGGCAGCCGGTGGCCCTCCAACACCTCCTGGTACTTCATCCTCTCGTTGAGTTCATTGAAAGTCGTTTTCAGCTTGCAGACGCTCTCCCTCGTCGCCTCGCTCAGCACCACTCCCTTGGTAGGATGGGTGGTGGTGGTGGCCCCCACAGCCACCGGCATCCCGCCGCCCCGCAGGTCCTCGGCTGAGAAGCTGCAGTCCGAGCGGGAAAGCGAGCTGGACTTGCCCTCCAGGCCATCCCCCAGCAGGTCGGTGCCAGCGGAGGACGGCCCGGAGGAGGTCGAGCTGCCCCGCAGCCCCTTCTGCTCCATCTTGATCCTCTGCTCGTACTGCATTTTCTTGGCGAGGACGTTTTTCACCAGGCAAGAGGCCGCCCTGGTCTTGCCGGCATCAGTGTCCAGGGAGGCAGTCTTCATGAACTGCTTGTAGTTGAGCCTGAAGTCCTCTCCAATGGCCCTCCCCTTGCTGGGAGGCTCCTTCCTGGCAGGGGGCAGGGGTTGGGGGGCTGGGCTGTCACCCCAGGGGCCGAAACCTGCCTCCTTCCTCTCCTTCCTCTTCAGCAGGATCTGGCGCTTAGGGACGGTCCTCTTCTTGCCGTGGCCCTTCCTGGCCTCCCCGCTCTCCAGCTCCACATCCACACACTCAAACTGCTCCTTTCCCAGCAAGCCCAGCAGCTCCCCGTCCACGCCAGCGGGGAAGGGCCAGCCCACCCTGCCATGGAGGGCTGCCACTGCACCCCGGGACTCACCGCCGGCCACTGGCCACCGCCGCGGCCGCCCGCCGTCCTCTGACAGTGAGTTGGAGAGGCTGGAGGAGGTGTGGGAGCTGCACATGTCGAGGCGGGCGCCGGGGGGACCGGAGAGGCTGCGGAAAGCCCTGGCTGTCAGTGCCCGCACCTCACCATCTGCCTCGTCCGAATCGCTGGGCGCCCCGCTGAGCATCCCCCCGGGCTGCCGGGGCAGACCCAGCTCCCCGCTGGCGGTGGTGGCAGTGGTGGCAGGCAGCCGGTCCCCGCCGAGGGGACCCATCCTGCCCCCCTGCCCCGGCGCCGGGCTATTCTTAGCCGCGATGGACAGCTGAGCCTGCCGCGGGCGGGCGAGGGGGCCGGGCAGTGGGGGGATGCCAGGGGCCCCTGCCGGAGCCCAGCGCCCCGTGGCAGCCCCTTCGGCACAGCCGCCATGCCGCCCTGTGTCCTGGGGGGGTGTCCCCTCCTCGTCCAGAAACTCCAGGCAGTCCTTGAAGGTCTCTGTCCCCTCCGAGCACAGGGCAGAGTGGTAGGAGGAGACGGAGGAGCCCGACATGCTCTTGGTGAGGTCGTCACAGGGGAGGCCGGGGAGGTGGCCCTCCTCCTCCGATGCGGACCGCCGGCCGTCCCCACCGCTGCGGGGACCCTCGCCGTCAGTGCTGGGCAGTTCAGCGTGGGACAGCAGGACGGGGTCCCTCTTCCCACGGGGCATCATGGCAGGGATGACCCCGGGGGATGCCAGCTGGTGCCGGGGGACCCTCCTCGGTGCTGGGGAAGCTCTGCCGGGGACGTTGGCGACTTGACCTTCTGGCTCCCTCGCCGTCACGGCGGCTGGACCCAGCGGCGGGATGGAGCAGCCCCTCGATCACATGGACGTCTGCGAGCGCCAGCCCAGGGGAGGCGATGCCAAGCGCATTGCAGGGATGTCACTGCTGCCCCCAGCCTTGGGGGTCTGCCGGGGGGATGCCAGCACTGTCCCCTGCCCCCTCACCCCGCTCTGCAGCTCCCCAAACCCACAGGCGAGGTGGCAGGGTGTCCCCACACCCCACGGGGGTACCTGGGCCATGCCCCCCACTGCAGCGGGCTGGTCTACCCTGGGGCTGGGGTCCCCTCCGGGGACATCCCATCCCTAGCATGGAGGGCATGGCAGAGCCCCAGGGTGCTGCTCCGTCCCTGCCACAGCTCCTTTCCTGGCGCCTCTGCCTGCTTCGCTGTGGGGACAGCGTGTCCCCATCCTGGGGGCTTCCCCAAAAACCACCCTGCCCCAAGCAGCAGCTCCCCTAAAACGAATTGCAAGCAGCCAGGAGCAAACTGGGCACCGAGCATCTCCAGGACTCACAAGAGCCAAACGCTGGACGGCTACTATTTGCCTTTTTCCGGGGGACCCAAAGCAAGCAGCCGGGACACCTGGCATAATGCGAGGGTCTCCGCAGTTGCAAGCCCTGACCGCCGCCGGCAGAGCTCAGCCCCGGCTTTCAGGGGGATTTTTGTAGTGAAGCAGCGGTAGCAGGTGCTGCCCAGCGCTGCCAGCCTGGGAGCAACCCGATGCCCAAGTCTCCTGGGTTCATGCAGGGACTAAATTTAAACCTTGGCAAGGAAAAGGAGGAGAGGAAAGCTTCCCTGATAGCTGCCCTGGCGCTTAACCCTTCGCTGCTGAGCAGGGCTACGTTTGCAGGTGGCATTTGTGGCCACGGGGAGCAGAGGAGACCCGCCGTGGGCAGCACTTGTGACAATACATGTGTGTGATTTCAAATCCCCAAATCCCTACAGCCCGGCTTTGCAGGGAGCCGGTGGGATGCAGCTGCCAGCGGAGGAGCTCGCGGTGCTGCCTGAATGACACGCTGAACCCCAAAACCTTGGGCTGCTGTTTGGGTGCTGCAATCAGCCAACGGCCCCCAGGCGAAGGGTCCGGCTCTCAGCCTGGGGCTGCCAAGTGTCCCCGAGCCCCCCGGACCCGGTTCCCCGCAGCATGGGCTCGCAGCACGGCAGCCCGGCGGGCGCCTGCTGAGTCACTGCTGGCTCTAGCCCCAGCTGGGAGCTGGGGACGTGCATGCAGCCCCTGCCAGCTGCCGGGTTTACAGTGCTGGGGGTACGTACAGACCCACAACGGGCATGGGGATGCAGTTCCCCCAGGGCCGAGATGGCTCCTCAGTCCCCAGCCAGTCTAGATCCCAGAGAGATGCTGTTTTGTTCCCTCTCCTTCGCCAAGGCTTGTGCCCAGTGTCCCAGGGCCACTGGTAGTCAGTGGAAAAGGGAGGTTGGTCCAGCCTGGCGTCACTGGTGTCCTGCTGAGCCTCCCCGGCGTGCCTTGCTGATGCCTTCGGTGCATCTGGGGTACCACCACTGAGGGTGAAGAGGAAGGGCACAAGGGGAACACGGGCTGCGGGAGCTGGTGAAGTGCTGGATAAAGTGAAATAATCAGCCCAGTGGGAGGATCACAGCAGCTCTCCCTGGGCACAAAGGGAAAGGTCTTTGTGCTGCTGCCTGCAGGTCCTGCTCTCCCAGCAGCGGGTGCGAGGCAGGTTCAGGGCGATGACTTGTATAACCGCTTTAAACCCTTCCTCTGCCTCTTCTCCAGCACTCGCGCTAGGCACAGCTCCTGCTGCTGCTGCTCCTTTCACTCCGACACCCGGGCCCTGCCAAAACCGAAACGGCCAGTGTCAGCAGCTGCGACAAGCGGTATGGCAATACCGGAGGCTGTGAGGGTGGCTGGAAAGTACCGCCGCACGCCCAGCCATTCATCTGCTTCCCCGTCACCCGCCCTCAGTGCTGCGGGAGACGGGATGGCCCTCTACGCCCTCTGCTCCATAGGGCCAGCTGGATGGAAAAGCGTGGCCGGGTTGCAGCAAGGACTGCCGGCTTGGTTGGTTTCTTCCAACATCCCCGAGGCTGCCACGAACAACCTGTCTGGGTGCGTTGTTGAAGCAGAGAGGGAACGGGCTGGGCAGAACCCGTCTCACCGCCCCGGCTGCAGCCCGGGGCTGTCAGTAACCTGCCGGGCAAGAGCCAGGCTCCAGCGCCGGCACCTCCTCCTCCGGGTCCCTGCGTGCATCCCCCCGGCTCCTCGCTGTGGCTGGTGATTCCTACGCAGGAGAGAGACAGCAGGGCACGGCGGAGATCCTGGAGGTCTTCCTACCAACCAAAACACAACCATTGCAGGTGAAGAGGCTGTAAACCTGGAGCGCCCGCAGCACAGATCGGGGGTGGGGGGAGCAGCCTGGCTAGGCACAAGCACGTTACAAAACAACGGGCGGACTGAGGCTGAGCCAGACTTGCTAATTACACACTGATTGATGTTTAAGCCAGCACGATGCTGCCTGTAGACCTACCACTGCATTTGCTCATTAACTTCGGTTTCGTGCCAGCTCCGTGTGCGCTCGCCTCGACGCTGGCGAGCCTGAGAGGGTGGCAGCAAGGAGGAAGACGATGTCTGCCAGCGGCTGCCGAAAGCCGAACACACCTCTCCCGCTTTGGAGCTACTTTGCACAACTCCAGAGGAGCAGGAGACACCGGCCCAGCCTGGCAGAGGCTTTCAAAGCCACCTCTGGGGGCTCGGAAGGGACCTGGGCATCCCACACACGCCAGCAGCTCCGACAAGTGTGAAGGACTTTGGGGTTGGCTATGTGAGCCCGGGGCTGGTACAAGCGGCTCGTCTGGGCCAAATCTGTGAGGGGATCCACCTCCAAGTCCCTGCGAGGACTTCACGCTGCCGCCCTCCCCACCGCACCGACCCTGCGGCCTGGGAGGAGGCACGACCTCGACACCCCGGTCTGCTGAGATGGCGGGTTCATGGGGTTCAAGGGATTCAAGGACCTCGGCCTGGCTCCCGGGGGAACGGGAGGGATCCCGCCGTTCTTATTTTGGGGTCAGGACTTGCAGGGCCCGGCCCCGTTGCCAGAGCCCCCCCGGCCCGGGCCGGCTCAGTGCGGGGCGGCCGCCGCCATCTCCCGCAGCCCCGCGGAAAATGGCGGCCGCCGCCGCGCCGGCCCCGTCTCCTGGCAACGCCCGGCTTAAAGGGGCCGCGGCCCGTGACGCCTCCTGCTTCAAAGGCCGGCTTTTACCGCGGGATAAAAAAGTCAAGCCTTTCATTTAAAAGAAAAAAAATAAATAAATTAACATACACGACCCCGTCTGCAAGTCCCTGGTACTCCCCCAGAAGGGGCACCAGCAGCTCCACGCCGACCCGGCCTGTGCCCGGAACAGCCTTTATCAATTTAGAGGTCCAAGAAACAATTAGAAGTCGATCGCATTTTGACAAGCAACCTGTGGTTAATGACAGCAATGCACTTCAAAAGCCATGGGCATGAGAGAACAGTTTTCCTTTTCCCCCCCTTATTGAGTACGATGCCAGCGCTTGTGCAAAAATAAGAACTCGTGTTGACCACTGCAGACATTTTTGGGCTAAATGCCCTTCCTCACAGCACCCTCAGGCAGATGGTCATCAACAGCCTCGGCTGTGATTATCAACAAAGAACGTCTTAGTGCTTTTTTGAAACATTTTCACTTTCCAGTCTCATCTTCTGCTCCATCCCGGCCTCTTTCCTACTGAAAGACTTAAAATTATTGTGCTCCTCCCAGGTGGCCTCCCACCTCCATGGAACAAAGCTCAACCACTTTAGTGTATTCCAGATACGTTCCAGAATCATTGTCATAGAATCATAGAATGGTTTGGGTTGGAAGGGACCTTAAAGCCCACCCAGTGCCGCCCCCTGCCCTGGGCAGGGACACCTCCCACCAGACCAGGTTGCTCCAAGCCCCGTCCAACCTGGCCTTGAACCCCTCCAGGGATGGGGCAGCCACAGCTTCTCTGGGCAACCTGGGCCAGGGGCTCACCACCCTCACAGCAAACAATTTCTGCCTCACATCTCATCTAAATCTCCCCTCTTCCAGTGTAAAACCGTTTCACCTCTTCCCATGGCTCCCCTCCCTGATCCAGAGTACCTGCCCAGCTTTCCTGGAGCCCCTTTAGGGACTGGAAGGGGCTCCAAGGTCTCCCTGGAGCCTTCTCTTCTCCAGGCTGAACCCCCCCAGCTCTCTCAGCCTGTCCTCCCAGCAGAGGGGCTCCAGCCCTCCCAGCATCTCCGGGGCCTCCTCTGGCCCAGTTCCAACAGCTCCATGTCCTTCTTGTGCCGAGGGCTCCAGAGCTGGACACAGCACTCCAGGTGGGGTCTCACCAGAGCAGAGTAGAGAGGTAGAATCACCTCCCTCAACCTGCTGGCCACGCTTCTTTTGATGCAGCCCAGGATGCAGTTGGCTTTCTGGGCTGCAAGCGTGCATTGCCACTTCTCCCCCCAGGGGAGGAGAAGTCCAGCATCTCTATGGCCTCCTCTGGCCCCGCTCCGACAGCTCCATGCCCTTCCCATGCTGAGGACTCCAAAGCTGGACGCAGTACTCCAGGTGGGACCTCAGGAGAACGGAGTAGAGGGGCAGAATCACCTCCTCTTCCTGCAGCTCCCAGCTTCACTTGGTGCCCGGCCTCCCACCACTCTAATAGAGGGGACAGGGACACCAAGGTGACGTTGCCCAGCACCTACGGTCCCAGTTACCCGCTCTCAGCACCAGCCGTGGTGCACCCACACCAACGGGACACCGTTGGCATTTCACTGGCATTTCACAAACTTTTGAGGTTTAAGCCAAGGCCATCATAGCGAGTTTTAGGAATGGGGGCAACACCCAAGGGATGTCCGGTTTTAACTTCCATGGCAGAGAGGCTACACTGAGCCCCCGCATCAGGGAGGGAGGGCAGAAGCCTGCACCTCTGGTGCCTGCATTCCTCAGAGATGTCCCTTGGAAGAACAGTTCATTCCCCGTGGGGTACACACCCGCGGCACCCCACCAGAGAAACTGGCTCAAGAGGTTAAAGATGCTCAACTGGAGCACTAACACTCTGTCCTCTGCTGCCGACGAGCATAAGCCATCCTCAACCCTGGTTTTGTGAAGGAGGATGAAGAAAAAAAGAGGACGCTACCACGGGGATCTTTTTCCTTGCAATAGTCATCTCTACAGTGAAACATTCATAACTGCTCAACAGAGTAAAAATATGCTACATCAAAACTGTACCAGAAAAAGCAGGACCTCTGTAACAGCTGGAGAAGACTTTGCAGATAAAAATCAGAATTAAACAGCCAGCTTAAAAATATGCCACTGAAAACATATGAGGAAATAAAGAGAGTTGTCCTTTCTCTACAGTCTGGCAGACTTGGTGCCACTCACAGACTCCCATCTTCTCCTTCGACGTTGCCGATGGCATCTCAGCGTGTTGTCTCCCCGAGGAACAGTGCGGGCACGGCCCTGCAGCCAGACAAGCGTGGGGTGAGGTCCCTTTGACTGTACGGAGAGCTGGGAGCCCGCTCGAGCGCTCCCCTGAGGCAGGTGCTCGACTCTTTTGAATTAAGCATCGCACGGTACGCTCCAACAGGAAACGCACCGCCTTCCGTCTAAATTCTCCTTCCAAACCACTGTAGAGGCGAGGACAGCCGCTTGGAATCTGCATGAGAAGGCGAGTGCACTTAATACTGAGAACTACGCCGCTCGCATGATCGAGTGCATCGCAGGTCCATATAAAATACAGAAAGCTAAGACATTCGTCTGCTCTCCTGGGAAGTACATACTGTTTGGATGGCAGACAAACTACCGACGAAGACAGGTTCCAAACTAACAGCGTTTCCCAGGGAATTAATTTACAAAGTGCCACTGGTCCTTGGAACCAAATATAGTGTACAGAATATATTACAGCAACACTGGCTCTACGGCTTGTGTTGGCCCATCTCTGCACTATATGCAGAAGGAATCCAATGTTCAGACTCTTCACAATAGACTCCTTCCCTTTTTTATACAAAGGAAAATAAAAACATAAGCTAAACCAGCAATAAATAAAACTACAGAACGCGTGTGTCCTGGTCAGCGCCCTTTGTGCATTCCAATCAGACTGGAGAGCTTCTCACAGTGCTCAAGTTTCAGCGATTCCGCTTTCTGTTTTAACCGCTCGTCTCTGTATAGCTTGGCCAAATTTGACAAATCAGACTCTGAAAGATGAAAAAAAATACATATATTAGGATGAAGCCATCCGCCTGCTTTAAATAACTGCTTCCCGTTGCTCTGTTATCCTTGTGGCATGCTTTTTTTTTTTTTAATTCACCTCATTCCAGTGAAAATGGGCATGTTAATAACTTTCTTTAAAGAGAAGGCATTCTCTTTAACCAGGCTAGCTACTTAAGAAAACAGTATTTTATATATATTTTATATATATATAAAATATTTATATATATTTATATATATTTTATATATAAATGCTTGAAAACTCAGTTATAATAACCCTTTCTATTAGTGCACTAGTAAGACAATAACCAAAACAAAAAATAAGTTTACTGTCTGCAAAGAAAACACAAACTATAGAAGTGTAGCTTAGAAGTCACATAACACTAAAAATTCTGTTAATGATCTAAAGAGTAAGCCGATTGCTGTAAAATATAGGTATATCGTTAAACTAACCATGCATAAAAAGGGACTAGTAGGAGACCACTTGGTTTGCCACACAGCACCTGCTTTAGGTGACACCGCTATTCACATTTGAACCGCATCTCGTCCCTCCTGCACCGATCCTCACCGGCGGGTCACCAGGCGCAGACTGGCTCGGGGGGGGGGGTTACCCCACACCTACCAGTGGCATTTCGCTGACAAGCCTCATGACTCCTTTTCCTCTGGCTGCCCCGGGGCTGTGTCAGCTGCCTGCAGCCTCCTAAACTGAGCAGGAATTACCAGACGTACATCCCTGCCCACGTAACCCAGAAACGCAGCTCTTTTGGCACGTCCACTCCGCAAGGGCCCAGAGCACCCGTCCAAATATATACTTTAAGGCATAGATAATCGGTTATTTCCACGCTGCACTTCTCAGAATTCAAACTGTCTGGCAAGAGGTTTGCCCAGAAAGCATTACAAATCCTTTTAATTTTATTTTATTTTTTTGGTATTGATTACAGGAAGGTGAACAGCTCGCCGAGGGACATGTCTGAAAGGCCTCTGTGCCCTTCCATTAACAATACAATCTCGAATGTACTTTGCATATTTTGCCCCCTTCTTCTCAAAAGCAACATAAAAGTGAAATAATCCCATTGTTTAAATTATTTCCCCCCAGTAATTCAGAGAAGTTTCTTTTGCTGATTAGGTAAGGAAGTCTTAATATAGCTTTCTCCCTGGAGAATAATTTAGACTGAGGATTAGATGCACCTAAGAGAATAGCAGTAATTTGTTTCTGAAAAGGTCAAAAATTCCCTAAGCACAGGCTACCTGATGACACTCAGTTTTTCAAAGAGCTTTTATACACCCTACAAGTCCTTCATTTTACAAAATCATTCAGAGGGGAACGAACTTCAATAGGTCCTTTCATGCCTTCCGTCCTCCGTCCCTGTCCCACTGAAATTTAAAGCCCTTTAACCCTCCACCTATTTATTGAAAAGCTTTACAAACTGACAGCCACGAACATTTTATTTCGGATCAGGAATCAATTTTTGATGTTTTATAACTAAAATGCCACGCAAGTACTGCTGGGCACACAGCCCCGACACGCCTTCAGCAAAACTAGACTCGGGTAATTGTCTCCGAGTCCAGAGTCCCTGGAGTTGTGCAGTGAAGAATTGTAGTTTACACTTCTCCAATGGGGCAAAATTATGCAAATGCTTGCACTTCTGACAGCATTCATTCTGTCACCTCTGTTTCTTGTCTTTTTCAATCTTCTACACAGAGTTGTTCCTTTGCACTTTTTAAGGAAGTCCTAAAACACCGAATTCCAGCTCCACATCCATATTTACTCTGTTTTCAGTTGCCTCTCTGTAATTTTCTACACCTCGGAGCTCTTTGCAGTCTTAACTTTACAGTTGTGCTATCACGGCTGAACAATCCCCTGCAAAAACCTGGCACGTGCTTTTTGTACTTAATTGTATCAAAAACTTCAGAAGACCAAAACCCACAGTATACGCAACTTTTAGACGCTCTTCTGCTGTGAAGGGAGGAACACTGTCTAGTGCAGCAGCATGAAAGTGACTGCCTGATAAATCAGTTACTTTTAAAGTTTTCCTTAAGGTAGTCGGACACCAGGTAAGACTTGTCAGGTCATAAAATCAAGGACTTTAAAAATCAACCTGTTCCTATGTAACTAATCTATGTCCATTCTGCTGGTGCTAAAGAGAAATGCACCCTCAGTAAACAAAACAAATGCGCTATTAATAGGCATTCAACTGACACACAAAAAAAAGCTGATTACACTAAATTAAACACTTAAACAAGAATTATCGGACCAAAGTTATGAAGCAAGAGCTGACCAAGAACTGTCTCGACATCTCCAGAGAACTCTTCCCCAGCACTCCATCTTGTATTCACAGTTTATTTTTACAAACGTGGCTGTGCTAAAGTTAGCAGAGTCTCAGCTGTGCTCATTACCTGCTCGCTGGCCTAGATGGTAATCATTCTGAAAATGTTTTTTTTTAATTACAGTGGTCTCCTCAGGCTACTGCTAATTGTGGACCTTGTAAATATATTTGCAGATGTGTGACTAATGAAGTCTCTAAGTGTAAAAAGCTGCAGAGGAGCATCGTTTTGCAGGCGTTAGTTGGCATTTGATGCTGGATCATCTCTCCCTCTCCGACTACCCTCTCTGTAAGCCTTGCAAACCCTGCTGCCCGTTTTGGGGCACGGCACTCCTACGTGAGAGAGACAAGATGGCGACTTTCAGTCGCACAAGGTCAATTAAAAGGATTTTTCTGTAAGAAATAAATTCTCTCTATAGCAAGCCTACACACGAAGCCTACATTTACGGTTATTAACAGCCACGTTATACCTAGAGGCTGCTACCACCAGCCACAGATGCTCAAAGATCACAAGTCAAACACAGCAGAAACTAAGGGACTGTTTGGGATTTTTACAGTCTTATATTATGGGTTGTTTGCTTTTCTAACTTCAGAGCCTACCTCTGTGCATTTCTCTTCAAAAGCAAGATTGGTAACTTTTACGTAAAATAAAACAAAACAACCCTTCCCATCAAAAACCTGTAAATAGTTTGGAGTCAGCAACACTCTTGTTACCTCTAGCCCAGGATTAAACAAGTCTTGTTTAGACAAAGTGTATGCTTCCATAACGATGCAATTGGTAAAGAAACTGTAAACAAGTGCAAAGTCGGTTTTTAGTAGTGTGCCGAGGACTGCAGCAATTTAGAAAGCCCTACTAGTGTGTGAAAGCAGCTTGCCGGCTATTAAACATTGTCACAGAGACAACTTCTTCCAGTTTCCTTTACGCACAGCAGTAGTTTGTGTCTACGCATTTAAAGGTGATGAGTTCTTTAGCTGAAAAAAAAAAAAATCAGTCACGACATCCCCACTTCATTTAGTCCTTGTAACTTGATTTCTGTACACTATATTGTCCAGATTCTGTACGATACTGTGCAGATTATTCTGTACAGTTACAAAAGAAGCAGGGATTTGCTCTATTTAAAATGAACTAGAAGAGTAATAATTAACAAATAACACATTACGAGGTTAAAATACACGCCTTTATAGGTGCCACTGATTGACTTAGGATTGACGTGAGAATAATCATTTTGAATGCTCACATTTTTGTGTTCTCCCTTTCTGCATTCCATTCTTGTTTTTAAAAGGCAATCTTGACTATGGTGAAAAACATGATCTCAAACTCATCTAAAGATAGGAAATGCAAATAAGCGCACAAAACAAGTACAGGAGTACGCTCTTTGATAACTGATACCAGTAACACAGTCCACTGCAAGATTACCAAAAGCACCTGAGTAGGCCAAAACTTCTGATGAAGTTTTGAAGAACTTAAATGATGTTCTCATGGAGCCAGTCAAAGCAAAAATCATTTTACTCCAGCAAAGGAAATGTGTAATAGGTGACGTCTCAAGATCTTTTCTAGCCCTAACAATCTGTCAGAGCCAGACAAATGGGGTGGATTATACGTTTAAAACATCATCGCTAAGAGTTATTCAAGCATAAAAAACCGAGTGGAAAAAAACGTCTCAAACGGCGAAACCTACTTTCCGCTTGTCTCTCAGAATCACCTAAAATTAATTTTGACAGACCCTCAAGAATAGTAAACACAGTGCTAAGAGCAGATGTGAGAAATACCAGTGCGAGGTTCGAGATCTTATAAGCATCAGAAAATGAGGCTAAAACCGGCAGTGCTTTGTGAAGTGTAGCCACCATACAACTACTGATGGGTTGTAGGCACACACTTGCAACAAAAATAACTTACTTTGCTGTTTCTCCTTCCAGCAGCTGGTCTGAATATAGTCTATGTAATCTTTTTCAACCGTTTTCTCTAGCTCTTGAAGTTCCGCTCCTTGATAATTCTTTTCAAAGTTTTTATCAACATAGTAAGGCACCTGCAAATTCTCCGTTTCTCTACTAATAACATGGCCTATGGACCTGTGAAAACATCATGGAGAAAACGGATTTTTTTTTAGCAGTTCAAGTATAAAGAAATCAAGAGATGTTGCTTCATATTAGTATTTCCAGAGGACAATATTTACAACTTATTTACAGTTACTTTCTGCAGGACTATAGCTCCCTCAGCCATCCAATTAGGAAATTACAAGTCTCAGGCACAGCAAGCTGTGCACTACAAACAGAATTCACACGCACCTCCCCTCGCCTAAAAACCATAGGAAAGCATCTAATATTTGGAGAGATCTACAAAGAACTGACTCAGAGCTGACACTGTTCCTTCCAAATACTGGGTTTGTTCTCAACAGCTCAGTCAAGACAACTACCAAAATGTAAGAGCAAAGTTCATCTGTGAGCGGAAGCTCCACATGCTTTCTTCTGCTTGCTGGTAACTTCTGGCAAGTTAGGTCCAGAAATCCATAGGAATTCATGAAAAATATAGAAATTATAGGAAAGGCATACAGCCCTCATATTGCTTAGGGCATAATGCAATTGGATCTGGACTTTCCCGATTTCCGGATCCTTTAGTAGAAATAAAAATTAGCAGGGGACCGTCTTGTTATACTTTCCTTTAGGGTTTTATAATCATCAGTAAGCGAAGTGGGGCATGGAATACCCCGCAGAATATCCTGTAGGTAGACTTAGCCACTCTGACACAGCCCCTGGATTAAACTATACCCTTATACTGAACTTCCTTATTTGAGCAAAGATACCCAGGCGTTTTTCCAAATCACTGCCCAGAGAAAGGGGCAGGCAGCCAAAACACAAAGGTTACGCACTACTCAATGGAATCCAGTTTGTGCCTTCTGTTTCCTGGACTCTCTTCTTTCTCTCTCACTATGTCTCAGAGATGTACGCTCGCTTTAGATAAACCATTTCGTTTAGTTTTCAGGCTGTTTGTTTTTTCAAGGATATGATTTAGAGAAACAGCATAACTGTGTATGAGGTTTGGGCCTGACTATCTCAAATCAACAGTAGAAGGGGAGATAGCGAAGACAAGCAGGAGAGATTAGCTGCTCTGGCAGCAGTGTGGGAGGTTTCACATGGGACTGACAGATAGCAAAAACACCCTGAAAAAACCCCAAAAATCCAAACCAAAAAACAACCACCCTCTTGTTCTCATGCTAGCTCTACACACTGACATCTTGTGGTAAAAAACGATAAAGGCTGTTGGGCTACTATGACAGTATATGGGCCTAAAGCTGAGTAGTTTTGCTGCTAGAAGGGAGCAAGGGAAGTCTTTGGAGCACTCTGCTACTGCTGCATGCAGCAGGCTCTCCAAAACCTGCTGACTCCCACTCCTATCCCAGTAAGAGCCAGTGAAGGTGACTGAACTGGTCAGCTCTTTCCCACGAGAGCTTCCTTCCTCCCAACACTGGATGCCGAGAGGGGCAAGTAGATTTTCTTCTGTCCTGTAAACTCAGATGCCAGCAGGTTCTGCTTCCAGAGCTGACCAGTTCAGGTTGCCCTCTGCAATCCCAGGGTCCTGGTTCTTTACAAACGTTAAACCACGGCACTTCAAGGCTTTAATGATCCGTGGAGCTTGACAATTCTTCCAGAGGAATTCAGGCTCCAGAGCAGATTTGGATCTATATTGTGAAACAGCAGGCTTCATTTCTTAATTGCTTTACGGGGACCCTCAGCAGTCGTCCACAGCTCCCTGGGGGCTGGGCAGATGAGAGGCGGCTCAGCGGCGTAGCTGAGCTACTCCCACATTCCTGCTACTGTAGCGCTGTGCGAAAACATTTCACACCAGTTGAGAAGCCTTCTGGCTCGGCGCCTCGGTTTGTTCAGCACACAGCACAATAAAGCTCACCATAGTTAACTTCACAGCGATAACGCTTAGGAGAACTCGTCAACGGAGACTGTTGGTATTTCCTTATTTACAAATTGATAACACTTTCTAGAAAGAGGAGAAAAGAACACTGACATGCATTTTGCTATCAAGTCCGACTTCCGTCTACCTCCTTATCACAAACACCGAGGACCTGAAAAATGTGGTTTTAAATGACTTACGATTTGTAGAATAGGCTGTAGGGTGGGTTTGTGGCCATCAGTTGAGTTACTACCGACACTATTATTATTATGAAAATGGGCATCAACTGAATAAATGCAGAATATGAATTCTGAAACGAACAAGAAGAATTAGCAGTCAAGAAAAGATATAGATGGCAAAGGATGCATCTGTTCACAGAAACACGGCTATCTATCCAGATCAACAATGTATTAAATGTAAACTGAAAGGAAAAAAAGAGGAAGTACTTTCAAATTTTGAGAGGGATAACATCTTAACTTCAAAATATTTGCAATAATCTCAGGAAAGTCTTTAAAGCCATTTTCTTTCAATTATATTTTCATGACTTTTCTTTCATCTACAGCTTCCTTCGCAAGGCGATAGATGCCTATGTCTATAGGCTGTATCAGGTTTTCCAGAGCCTGACTGCAAGAGATTCACAGGGAAAAATTAATCCTCCTTGGAGAAGGATCTCATTAGGTTAACAGACTGCCTCCAGAGGAAGATTTTTCCAAGGCAGATGGCACGTGTGTATCTGCGCTAGCAACAAATGACACCTTGTGTCTCACCCAGAGGTTTCAGTTGGTAGAAAACTATCCCAGACCTATCCTGCCCCAGGCTGGAAAAAGCCTGTGCAGCACCTGGGCAGAAACTGTGAGCTAATTTACAGAAGGATTAAATATGCCACGAGGACAAGCCAGTACTTCCGTATCTGTTATCAGTCCACATTTGGACTAATTGTTGTTGGATTACAAAACCATCAGAGCTTGCAAAAAGCAAGCACTAGCAAAACACTCGATGACAGAAGCTCCAGGGCCTGTAACCCTATTGATACAATGTATTTTTAAAGTAGTGATTAATAACAAACAATGTAGTTACTTTTGAAAACATCCATTTTGGCTGCAGCACTTGAGGATAAACACTAAGCATTTAAGGATGGGAAAGTCTGTCCTGGCTTCAGATGCATAAGTGGCCCCCGCACCCTGGTGAAATATTTAAGCCCAAGAGATGCCTTCTCCTGGCTACCTGTGGCCTGTTTTCTTCCTCCTCCTGCTCCTGCGTCCATGGTCTTTCATGTCGGTGCCTCCGTGGATAATAGTGTGCATCTCTGGCTACATTTGAGAACATATGGATATTTCCTGTTAAAAGAAACCAAGAGAGAGTCACCATTTTCATCCAGTTGCTGGTATTCACCTGTATTTCTCAAAGTTTCTAGTTGATTATCTACACGTCGTGAACAAGAGTTGGGAGACCTCAGATTACAAAGCGCAAACACACCTCAGATTTAAACGTCAAAATAATATGCCGTTCCAAAAAGCCTACCAGAGAAATCGTAAAGTATGCCCCAAGTCCTTCTTAATTTAAACCAAACTGCAGAAACATGCCAAAACTTTTATTGTTGTATCTCATATTTTAATATTGTTTTTGTCACATTCACTTGCAAGGCCATAGCTCGTGTTGCATCCCCAGGCGCTACGCAGGAAAATTAATCTGCCTCACCAGACTCAGGCCATGAATTATGGCTTCCCATAATTACTGAATATGGTCTTCTACGCTCATTTCTACTTCCTCTTCCTTCAAGCTAATAATAGTTTCCCTTAATGATTTTACAATAAGGAAAAAGACTTAAAAAATGAGTCAAAAAAAAGAGTACAATTCAGGATTTCCTTTCTTGCACACTGAATGTAGTTGATTTATTTTAAAAAATTCTAAAATGAGGAAAGAATTGCATATGTTGTTTCGATTTGAAGCTTCAACCCTGATTTTATCACCATATGAATATCTTAATAATCGCTGTGCTCTCTCTATTGAAATTCAGAATGTCTTTGTATTAAGAGAATTGAAATTTGTGGCCTTATCATGACAACAGAAATGCAAATCTATTTTTAAGCCCTGTGAAAGATGCCACGTTATTTTACATTGTTGGACTGTCCTTTCTCTGAATTTCCCAAAGAATTCTACAAGAAACCTGGGCGGAAGTGACCTTCGGTATTGTGTCAAAACGTCTGTTTCACTGCTTGTTCAAACATTTTTCCAAGGTTCTAGACATGTTTGTAGTCAGAGCTCCAACAGAGAGCCAAACAAGGCCCGCGGGAAGAATGGATGTTTCTTTCTTGAAAAAGAAAGTTTGTTTCTATTATTCAACGCTGCCCAGACAATATTTTACCAAGCTGTGAAAAAACAGAAGCACGTGCGGGAAGAGAAGAATGGATTTTGCGGGGTGCCTAGAAAAAAGTTTTCCCAAATCCTATGTTTCTCAAAGAATTTCTGCCAGCAGTTTCTTTGCTTCCATTGTGCATTTATTTTATGAGAAGGAAGTTCAACTTGTAGCCTCTGCCCATTATAACTGTAACACTATGACAAGTGCAGAGTCTCCTTTTAGACCTATGAGATTTAACATTTTAACTTTTAATATTTTTCCACTGAATTTCCATAGAGGAAAAATGCACAGTAAAAAAACCCAACAAAACCATAAACCTGCCCACAACAGCTGTAGAAATGAGTTTACCCTAAGTGAACGAGTACTCCAAGTTTACCCTAATGAGTTTAATCTTATTCAGATTTCCAGAAAGCCTGGTGACAGCAAGGCGTCACAAAACAAAACCCAGCACAATGCTGCAGCTTCGCACAAACTTCAGCTCAGGCACACAGGTCCTACTTAACATTAAGACACTTTAAAAAACATCGTCTTTATGTCAACTATTTGCTCACCCTCTTACTAGTAATTCTCTCCCTAAGTAGAAATTGTGTAGACTTTGCCTACTTGGAAAACTACTGAACTGTCAATTTTCCATGTTTTAAAACTCACTTTTAGATTTGGAAAACGTACATAAATTCAGACCCAAACACTTTTTTGGCGAGGAAACTATTGTTTACCACCAACGCCTATTACTATGAAATTATCTTTTTATTTTTTTCTTCTTTGCCACTTCGACAAAAATTCCCATTTACTTCTTCATGCCACTCTACCTGTTAAATTTGCCATGCCCAGCACTCAAATTCCTCCCCCGGCTCCTCAATTTCTTGTCCCCAACTCCAAGCACCCTTGCCGCCCGCAGCAACATCGCAGTCATGTTCCACGAGGGCAACGTTTCACTGGTGGCTGAGGCAAAAGGCACACGCAGGTGCAACTTCTTGCAAAGTCAGAAACGGAAAACTTGCAAACGCCATGTGCCACGCTGAGTTTGGCTCCCTTTGCACATCTACCGATGGCATTTTGAAAACAATTTGAGGTCCCCTGAGCTGCAAGATGCTACCACAGAGAATAAGGTTACAGGGAGCTCGTAAGTAACTACATGGATCTGTGAATTTAGGCTGTAATTGGTGTGTATGTTGCTTTATACCACGCCTCGGAGGTGAGAGAGTTTACAAGAGTGCTAAAGCAATTCGCTAGATACTGCCAGGAAGACTCCTGAGCTCACCATACCTTTCAGATTTATTTTGATCCAAACCCGTATTCCACCAATCTTGCATATCTTTCTATTTTTTCTACAAATAGAGAGGACTGAGGTCCAAGGCTGGACTGAGACATGCACCGAGCTTCTACAGGTAGGGATCTGCTGTTCTGTTACTAGATATTGCATACCCAGTAACAGCCAGCCTTTCCTGGCAGGCATCAATTTCTAAGCTAAGACGTTTTAATTTCTTTACAGCGTGCAAGCTGCTGTGAGCCGAACGAACTCCCATGTTTTCCTAGTTAGAGGGGCACTGAGACCACAACGCCAGGAGCTGCTGCCACGGTGCACTGGAACACAGTAAGGTAGAATCATAGTATCATAGAATCACAGAATTGTCCAGGTTGGAAGGGACCTTTCAGATCATGGAGTCCAACCACCAACATAACATTGACAAAAAAAACCAAACTCACCCATGTCCCTCAGCACCACGTCTACCCATCTTTTAAAAACCTCCAGGGATGGTGCCTCAACCACTTCCCTAGGCAGCCTGTTCCCATGTTGGATAACCCGTTCGGTGTAGAAATTTTTCCTAATATCCAATCTAAACCTCCCCTGGGACGGCTTGAGGCCATTTCCTCTCATCCTATTGCTTGTTACTCGGGAGAAGAGACTCACCCCCACCTCTCTACATCCTCCTTTCAGGGAGCTGTAGAGAGCGGGAAGGTCTCCCCTCAGCCTCCTTTTCTCCAGGCTGAACACCCCCAGCTCCCTCAGCCGCTCCTCACCAGACTTGTGCTCCAGACCCCTCACCAGCTCCGTTGCCCTTCTCTGGACCTGCTCCAGAATCTCAGTGTCTTTCCTGTAGTGAGGGGCCCAAAACTGGACACAGTACATCATCGTCAGCAAAGATGCCTCTGACACCTTCTCATTCACCCCTTATTTTACCTCCCATAACATTGATGGGTTAAGACAAAGGAGGGAAAAAAAGCAAAATCAAAAAGAAGGCTCTTTAGCTACAGCCAGTATTAAAACGTTGCCTTCCCAAGAATCAAACAGCTTAACCCCCTGCCAGACTAAAATGTTCTTACCCCTGACAAGTACTGTCAGAAATTTTCAAGAGAGGCTGGGAGGTTAGGAACTTCTCCCAGCAGCAACAACCATTACCCCACTGGCAGCTCTCTCTTCCAGGCGCATTTCTGGACAGCAAAGCTGGGCTCTGACAACATTTTTTGGGGAACAGAGTTGCTAAAATCTGTAGTTTAAACCATGCATTAAGGGAGCTTTTCCAGGCATAAAAAGCTAGGAAGGGAGAAAAGAGTAAAAGCAAAGAAGTTTTTCCTCTTTTCAGAAGTATAATCAACTCCCTGAGCAGTACCAAGAGAAGCTGAACTTCCTTTATGGTCTAGTGTCAGTGCATTGCATTTCAAAAACAGCGCAGACAGATACTGACCTGTAGGAAAGTGCCCACCAAAAAACACATTGAATATTTCTTCTGGTGTAATGTCTGCTTCAAATTCTGTGTAGTAATTATAGTGCCTGGCCTGGCCAGTGCTGACATGCTCTTGGTCGCTTCCGAATTCATCGTATCGTAGTCGTTTTTCAGGGTTGCTCAGAACTGCAAAAGCATTGCTTATTGCTGGAGAGTGAATTAAAAGAAGCGTTACACAGGCATATACCACGCAGTATTTCCAGATCTCAGACTTTTATAAGCAGAGTAGCAAAATAGCCCAAACAGGCATAGAAAATCTGTGCTTGATCAAAGACTGAGTTACTTTCGAAAGAAATGCCTTTGTAAAAAAAGCATTACAACACTGTCATTACCTGTGATGGAACCTGTTTCCTGCTATCACTGATACCAGGAGAAAGACAAAAGTGTTAATGTATATGGAAAGAGTCGAAATATTTGTAAAACTGAGGTGAGAGAGACCATTTCAGTTAAGAGATTGAGTGAGACTGCAACATTTTATCAGATCAAACTAAGTGCTGACATAGAAATACACCTCCATATACAGTTGATACAAAGTTAATAACGGCAGACGCTAATTAAAATGCAGAACGAGGTTCCGAGTTTTTCTGTCAGCAGAGATGCTTGTGAAGCTGTAGAGCATATCTATTTCACACTTTATGTCAAACCACCCAGAAGTGCTTGTTTGGTTCATCTTCTTCCTTGATCTTTCTCAGAACACGGCTGTAAACAAGTTCATAGAGAAATACAACCATAACACAAAAAAATGAAGAAAAGACCTCCAAAACCTCCTTAGTCTAATAGACTATGAATGACTATCTTTCTTTCCTCGCACTGCCTTACAGTGCTCTTGCAGACAGCTGCAACAGAGCACAGAAAAGGCAAAAAGATGTAAGAGTTTAGATGCTAACATAGTTGATACAGGTTTAGATCGCAACGCTACTGAAAAGACAGTGAATATTGGACTCAAATTTCATATGCTTGCATTTATATATATATATAATTTTATTTATGACACAGAAGTTATTGGTTACACAACACCACACTCTCCTGCATGGCCAGTATTATTTCCTTGCACCATTCTGAACCTTTAGCAGTACATAGGAACGAGATCTGGGATACGTTTCCCTTTCCTCCTAATAGAAATCTATATTCTGGAGATTAAAAGGCAAATCTTGCCGAGCGGCTATGGGATTTTGTGGAGATGCGCATATCTGTCTATAAAAACGACCAGCTATACAGGCCTGTGTAATGCCTTTATTTATATAAGGTGCAGAACTGTAAGCCTGAGGCAGCCTGTCCCCGTTTTACTCTTGCTGTACGGCTTTGGAAAGCAGGCCAGCCCCCTTTCCCCTCACCTTTAAAAGCCTCTGTCGCCCCGGGAGCACGGTTCTTGTCAGGGTGAAATTTCAGGGCCAGTTTGCGATAGGCTTTCTTCAGCTCCTCCTCGCTGGCGTCCCTTTCCACCCCCAGAATCTCATAGTAGTTCCGACACCTCTTTATTCTGGAAGGGCAAAACAGGGTTAGCTTCACCGGCCTGTCCCCCACAGACACCGCCGCGGAGACTTGATGTCCCCCTTGCTGCCTGTCACCAGCCTTCGATGCTCCCTCAGGAGCTCCATGGGCCCTTCATGCTCCCTCAGGGGCTCCATGGGGCCCGCTGCTCCCTCAGGCGCTCCTGCAGCCCCCTCAGGAGCTCCACAGGCCCTCGAAGCTCCCTCAGCGCCTCCTGCTGCTCCCTCAGGGGCTCCATAAGCCCCCGCTGCTCCCTCAGGGGCTCCCCCGGCCCGCGGGAGCCGCCCCCGCCCCCGCGGCCTCTCTCACCGCCTCACGCCGTCCAGCTGCTCCGCCGTGTAGGTCATGGCGGCGGCGGCGGCGGCCCCCGGGGCAGCCCCCCCCGCCCCCTCACCGCCCGCCGCCCCGCATCGCCCGCTCCGCCATGTCGCGCCGCGCGGGGGCTTGTGGGTAGGGGAGTCCCCCGGCGAGGACTACAGTGCCCAGCGGGCGCCGCGCTTGTGACGACATAGTGAAGAGGGATGACGTCACGGGCAGCTTCCTGAGGGGAGCGGGTGACGGGGAGGTGGCGGGAGCACCGCGGTGCTCCCGCCACCTCCCCGTCACCCGCTCCCCTCAGGAAGCTGCCTGTGTGTGAGGACTACCACAGCCCAGTGTCCTGCCTCCAGCTCTGGGGCACCAACAGCAGAAGGACACGGAGCTGTTGGAGCGGGGCCAGAGGAGGCCCCGGAGATGCTGGGAGGGCTGGAGCCCCTCTGCTGGGAGGACAGGCTGAGAGAGCTGGGGGGGGTCAGCCTGGAGAAGAGAAGGCTCCGGGGAGACCTTGGAGCCCCTTCCAGTCCCTAAAGGGGCTCCAGGAAAGCTGGGGAGGGACTCTGGATCAGGGAGGGGAGCCATGGGACGAGGGGGAAGGGTTTTAAACTGGAAGAGGGGAGATTTAGATGAGATGTGAGGCAGAAATTGTTTGCTGTGAGGGTGGTGAGCCCCTGGCCCAGGTTGCCCATAGAGGCTGTGGCTGCCCCATCCCTGGAGGGGTTCAAGGGCAGGTTGGACGGGGCTTGGAGCACCCTGGGCTGGTGGGAGGTGTCCCTGCCCAGGGCAGGGGGTTGGAACGAGATGAGCTTTAAGGTCCCTTCCAACCCAAACCATTCTATGACATCGCCCTCTCGGCGCTGCAGGGTCCTTCCTGGCAGCGCTGGTGGCTTGGCGGGGCCATGGGAGATGGTCTTGAGTCGTTGTGTTGAGACTGAGAGGAGCCCGGAGGAATGCCAGCTCCACACCTTCTGATCAGCCTTTGGTTGGAAACCCCTCAAGCGCTTGTCTTGCAGCTCCTTCCATGCATTGCTTCCCCTCATCCCACGTGCCAATTAAAGCTGCGCTAATGAGCTGTGGGAGTGGAGTCGTGGTGTGAGAGAGCTGGTGTCTTCCACCAGCCTGCTTTGTAGGAGCACAGCAGCTTGGAGAAGACTTCTCCTTTCGTGTGAGCAGCAGCGACTGGAAGTTAGGGGCTACATCACTTCTATTGTTTACTTCTTATTCATTGTTTCTTTTGAACAAGGTCAAAGTTGGAAGTTTGCTTTTGGATGTGGATCAGTTTTAGGGCGGAGCAGGCTTGGGTTATTTGTCAAGACCCTCAAGAGTCTGTGGGAAGAAGGAGCGCACAGGATGGAAAATTAAGCATGGGGACACCTTTCAGAGGCTGTTGTGGAGGGGAGGTTAGTTAAAGCCTGACAGTTACTGAAGTGTCTGATACCACAGGTGATTACCCGTGCCTTTGTCGTGTCTTCCTGGGGCTAAAACCCTGCTTGTGAGGCTCCATTCACCAAGTCACAGGTCTCAGATCTGGAGCAGTCTGGATCCACCTACCTAAGAATCACCTGGGATCTTGTGCTTGAGCAAGCTCACCAGTCTGGTGGAGGCTGGGCAAGCGGGGTGATGTCATTTTACTTTCCAGGAATTTTACCAGAACGGCTTCATTTCTTTAAAAAATACCCCATCAAACTACCTGGTGTGTACGTGAAAGACAGAAATTGTGTTGGGATCTTAGCAGGAGTTGTGCAAGCGTTGCATTTATTTTGCTGAATGCTTAATTGCCAGCTGCAAAGCACAGCTACCTCTAGGACTGCGCGTTCCAGTAAACATCTCTTATCCATCCTATTAAATTAAATCAAGCTAAATTATTATGTTTCATCAAACTGTGCAGGGGATTGTGTGCAGTGCTACCTATTTCGAGTGCTTGGCTAGATCTTTTTTTCCTTAACTTCGCAGTTTACCTTCAGGGTTGATGGATGTCGATGCTCACGTTAGGAGAAGGCGGTATCTTGGCGTACTGCTGCTGGGTGGACGAGGTGCTCTGGAGGTCTGTGTTGACTCTGGAGCTGGCGAAGCTTGCCGGCAGGAGTCATGGTGAAGATGGGCAGAGGTAAACATAGTTGCAGAATTAGTGATTTAGTACATTATGCTGCCGAATAAAGCAGTTGAGACCTCCGGAAATACCCAACAGCGCATCATTTCTCTTATGGTCGTGTGGAAGTTGGGTATGACAGAATCACAGACTGGCAGGGGTTGGAAGGGACCTCTGGGAAACATCTAGTCCAACCCCCTGCCAAAGCAGGGTCACGCAGAGCAGGTTGGACAGGAACACATCCAGGTGGGTTTGGAATGTCTCCAGAGCAGGAGACTCCACGCCCTCTCTGGGCAGCCTGTGCCAGGGCTCTGCCACCCTCACAGGAAAGAAGCTTTTCCTCACGTTGGGATGGAATTTCCCGTGTTCCGGTTTGTGCCCGTTGCCCCTCATCCTGTCCCTGGGCACCACCGAAAAGAGTCTGGCCCCGTTCTCTTGACACCCACCCTTTAGATATTGATAAGTATGGGTAAGTATTGACATCTCCATCATCCTTTGTCACTCGGCTTATAAGGATCTATTTTGCTGTAGGCGGTAGAAGTGGCTGGCAGCTGGGGCTGAGCCGGCTCGGGTTGTGAACCAGCTGGCTCCTAAGGTGAGCTGTTGCACCGTGGAGTCTAACAGAGGACTGTTCTCCTTATTGTGGCCACTTGAGGGTGCACTGGTGGCTCTTGGTGCTGCCGTAAGGTGGGTGCTCTGTCTGGACTGGGAGGGGCATCCGCTTTTCTGGTCTATTGGAAAGCTCTGGCAAAGCGGTGGTACAGAAGATGGATACTCTGCCAGAAAAACTGGGCTGCACTTCCAAAGCTAAAGTAGCTCGGCATTTTTCTTGTGGCCACTCCTTTTTTGCACTCAGATAAAACCCTGTCTATGCAGAGACCTTGTTCTTTACACTTGAGTCTTCTTTGAGCGTGTTGGACCTGTGGGAAGATAGCCGTCTGCCTGCCTGAAGCTCAGTTATTAATAATGAAGTATTTACGATGGCAATTTGCATTTCAGCAGCACCTTTAATTCATGGCTCTCCAAATGCTTTACAGACGTTGATTAACATAGCCTCACAACAACCCTGTGAGGTAGGTGGATATGGTCATCCCCACTGCTGCGGGGACAATGAGGGCACTGAGGATAAGGGACTTGGAGCAATGGTGCTGGGATTTGACCTAGCACTTGGCCATTTGCGTCCCATTAGGCCGTCAGCTTCAGACCGTGCTCTTCTAATGCAGGGGTTTGACTCAGTGTGGCGCTGTACTGATTAACGAGCCTGTAAGTGGCTCGCGCAGACTATAAAGGCCATTAATCCAAGGCAGCAGTTTATTAGCGAAGTAGATGGTTCCTCGGTGCTTCTTGCTGCTGGAATAATCTGAGACTTTGAAGGCATATAAAAAATAGAGTTAGATATCAACCATTGAGCATGGCAGGCTGTAACTGGAGAAAGCCCTTAGGCCCCAGGCGAGGAAGCTATGTGGGATGCTACTGTAAATGTATTGATCAGAAAGGACGTAATAATTTATATATAAAGTCCACCCTCGCTCTTCCCCAAGGTTGAAAAAAAGAACCTAGGTAGTCACTGCTGATTGTCACGAGTCAGCTTCAAGCTCCAGGTCCTTGGCTTCATAGCACCTGCAAAAGGAAGAAAACATGGTGCATCAGCAGCAGCCTCTTTGGGCTGGCAGAAGAAGTTAAGCAATTAACTTCAACCAGTCCCAGTGCTAGTTTAGCTTTAAAACAGCTTAAAATGATGTGAAGTACTGGTGTGGGAGGGATCTGAGAGTACTGATGGGAATGTGCTCCGATATCACCTACGGAGCAGGGGTGTGGTGAACTTGGACTAGAGGGGAGACCTCGACTTCACAAAGGTTGGCTTATTGACCTCTTCGTTTAATGACAAACCACTCCAGCTCTGCTGGCTGGCCCTGGGTGATGGCACCTGTATACGTGAGGTAGACGTGATGCCTTGAGCTCAGGCAGGTTTGATAAACCTGAGATGGGCATCCAAACTTTTCATCAGGCTCACAGGAACCAGTTTGGACCTCTGGGAGTTTGACGGCAGCTGGTTTTTATTATCTTTCTGAAGGAATAAGGATCAAAGGCATGCTCTTATCCAGCAAGATAAGTAATCGCCAGCTAACTCTGAAAGGTGAGGCTTAAAAGGGAAACCTTTTCTGATGGTGGGTAAATCATGCTGTTGTTCATGTTGATGTTCTTCATGGAGATCAGAGTGATGCTGTTATCCTTCTGGCTTGTGCCTGCTGAGCAGCTGTCAAGAAGAGAAGGCCGTATTAACTACTCTGGAAAAGGAGAGAAGGGAGTTTCTTTGCACACAACTGGAGGCGAACAGGCAGGGCTGCCAGCTGGCTGGGACCAGGGATGACCAGCCCTTGGAGCTGCTGTCCTGGTTCAGGCCCATCCTTAGTGCCAAAGTCCCCATGCCCGGTCTCAGCACAGGTTGGGAGGTCTCTGGGGAAAGGAGAAGTGCATTTAAATGGTTTGCCCGACAGGAATCACCGTTGTCACCTGCATTGCTATTGTGGGCAGAACCAAGGAGCAGTTTGGATCTCGTTCCCAGTGACTGAATTACCTTCTAGCCCTGCAGAACTGGGACAAAAGGAAACATTACCGTGTCCCTCTGTCCTATGCCCATCAGTTTATTTGTCGTACGAAAGGAGCCCTGGATATTTTTACATCCCATGCCGCTGCTCGTGTATTGCCAGCGCCGCTCTAAAGAGTGAGAGTTACGAGTGTTAGGACGGTGGAATTCCCCTTTCTCCCTACCCTGAGGGCTGGGATATGCATTTAGTGCCAATGGAGACTGGATGACTTTGGGGATTAGGGTGCCTCGGGGCACAGTGCTCTGCTCTGACATGTCCTGCCTTGGTGGCTGGAGATCACTCAGATCACGATCACTAAGGTTTTTTGTGAACCATTCACGGTGATGCAAATTTGGCACCTAAATACTTAGGGACTTTGCTCCCTGTGTCCTTTCCCTCTTTCCAAACTGGGGTTTATTACTTTGGTAGGAAACTATCAGATGGAAAAATAGGAGCAACGTGTTTTGGTCCCTTCCGGCTCTTGTTTTATGCTGCTTTCCCACGTGCAGCCTCTCTTCTTGGGTAGCAGTGATGGACCATGGGCTTCAGATGGACCATCTAGATGGAATGCATCCAGATGCATTCAGATGGACCTTGGTGCTTCTCTTCTGAAGGTCTCTGGGTTGGGGCCCCCTTATCCTGCTCTTGCTAGATAACAGTAGTAGGTATTACGGGAGATATTTTTGGGCACCTGATCTCACTGAGGCTGCTTTGAGATCCAGAAACCTCAAGTCTGTATCTAGGCAAAGAAAGACAAGCAAACTGCTTTTGGAAGGTGGTGTGTCTTCACAGATGTCACTGCAGCGTTGAAACGAGGCCCCTAAATATTGAACTTCAACCTTTGCCTCCATCAGGCAGAGGATGAGGTGCTATCAGTGCTCATTTTGTTTGTTTACCTGTCTCAAATGTGTCTTGAAATGCTTCCTTCCACCTGAAATAACCAAAGCAGCCTCTTTTCCTTGCTAAAATTAGTTCTGGAATAAGCAATTTCAATAGGATGTGAATAGCGTGAGCAGCCTTACCTCTCCGATACCATGGAGGTCCCTGGCTTCTGTTTGTCTGCAGGGAGAAAGGCAGTTGGTGATGTAGAGGTGAGAAAACATCACAGCCAAGCAATAAGTCAGCTATATTCAGAATTGCGTTGTACAGGGTTACAAATGAAATCCAAACGAGATTAGAGACACCGCGAGGGATACTCGAGAGCTGATGAGAGAAAATTCTTCAACTAGTGTGACGTAGGGGCAGGACTGGATGCTTTGCTGTCTCTAGTCACGAACATCCTTCGGTCTTTTGGCAGGTACCGGCTTGCTGTAGAGCAGCCTTGCCCTCTAGCGGGCACTGTCTAGTGGGAAATGGGATTCCTGGGGAAGAGGAGTGTCGAACTCCATGACTTTTGCTGGAAGAGCTGCCCAGCTCTGGAAATCTGCCCATTTAACTTTGGAGTGTTTCCTTGTGTGGGAGGGTCTGGGCTGGGTCTCTGAAGAGGTGGTCACACTACATTCCTAACTGCGGAATCTGCGCTCCAGCTTGGCTTCCAAACCTCCCCACCGCGTAAGCTCTTTAAAAGCATCTTTTAGGAATTGCTAAATCCACGTGGAAGCGGATGACTTTTTCATTAGGGAAAGACAGATCGCCCCAAGGAAAATACCTTCTGAGTCCTTTGAGCGGTTACACTTGAACCTCAGGCTGACCACGCTGACCAGAATGATCACGACCACTATCAGGATAACTATGAAGCTGATGACACCTGGGGATGGAGGAAAGAACTGTCTGTGATTGATATAACATCGTGCCTGTCCTCGGCTTCTGGGGTAGCGGAGAGACTTTGACTGTCATCAAAACTTGGGTAGGAAATCAATATTTTCATTAAAATGAGCATAGTACGTAATAGTCAGAGAAGTAAGAAGTCACTGGAGCGAATGGCTTATCTTCCTGAGTTTTAGCCTCTGAGGGCTTCTAATGAATAAATACTTAATTGGTAAGTCAGCGCCAGGAGGGCAGAAGTCAGCCGATTACACTGGGGATTGACTGAAGTCAATATGTCCCTACTACAGTTGGTAAATCTTATCCTAAAGGTGTATAAACTCAGATAAATACGTAATATAACAGGGAGAGACAAGCTAAAGACTGTGAATGATGTTCTCTGTCTCATAAACCAGTGGCTGAGTGTGGATTTGATTCTGACATCTGGCATCAATAAATCAAATTATTCTTTGCAGGGGAGCCTTGTCCTGTAAGACTGCTTCAGGATTTCTCCTGGCTTCCCATGGAGGATATAAGGAAACGATACTTACAGAATTAACACTTGACTTTTAAAAATGCTTCTGAAGTAACACTTTTTCCTATAATGTGATAGAAATGAGCAAATTGGGTTTTTTTGCTTGTCTTCACGGAGAAGGGGGCCAGTATAGCCCAAGGCAGAGTGTGTCTCAAATCTGCCCCGTGCCTATCTTCAAATCTATTGCCAGGTTAAGGTACGGCATCTCTTGCTCCATCATTCCGCAGTCTGATGGATGCGGAGGACTTGGCTGCTTGCTGCCAAGCAGGGTGAGCTCTTCAGGGGAAGGCAGTAAGGCAGGGTGGGAATGAAGTCCCAACAGGTTTGCAGGGAAAAAAAAAAGCCTGTCTAATCTTCCAGGCGGGTAGCGTATTTATTCTAGACATTATCAGCGAAACAGAGGCATAGCACGGGATCGTTTGTGCCCAGGTCTTGTCCTAACATGGAGCTGGGGCAAACACTGGTGCTGGGAACGAGATCCCAAGCTCAGACATAGCTGTGATGGACTTCCAAATTGTCCGTCCCTTGTGTACTGGGCATGGCTGGGAGTATTTCTAGGTGCTTTATTGCCTGCTGGTGACAAGTCTTTTTCTCAAGGGTTTTTCCTCAATCCTGAAAACTCCAGGATCAGGCATGCTGAAGAAGAAAACTGTGGAGCCATCTCCAGGGAAGTGCCTTTGAAGCTGGGTGTCCAAAATAGACCCCCCCTCCTCTCCCCAGGTTGCACAAGACCTTACCAAAAGCTGCCACCGTCAGCGGTGATTTATCATCTGTCGGAGTGGGCACAGGCAAATAGCCAGAGGACTCCAGCGTTGGGGTGGCTGGTTTTGAGGTGCCTATAAGAGGGGAAAAAGGTAGCTTTTATATAAAAGTCTTTCTTCCGAGGTTGGGAGGATGATTTCTAGCAATGCTAGAGGACCTAACTCGCACTCACCAGCCCCATCAACGTTAACAGCAAAGTGTCCAAGACCTATGTGTGAATCAGATTGCCTTGGCATGACCCCTTTTATTGACAATCTGAGAACACCCACAGGGTTTTCTGCAGGGACCTAGTGAGGAAGCTGAGGGGGGCAGGTGAAGGACAGATCAGGCAGAAGCGGGGGGCTTGTCCTGCCTCCCACAGCCTTTTGCCATAATGGCACCTTCCCTGCTGTGACTCACAACCTCCGTTCCCAGGCTCAACAGATTGCCCCAAAGTGCTGCTTCTGTGGAGCTTTAGAGGCTTTTCAAGGGCTAGATAGCATGGCCAGCATCCCTCGCGTATTTGTTAGCCCTTCACAATGCTGCCTTGAAGATAGCAGTGTGATGGCCTCGCTGTTGGCTGTGAAAAGGGCTATAAAATACCTAGTGGTAATCATCTCTCTGCGAGAGAAAGGAGAAAGCACCTGGAGCTGCTGATGTTGTGGTACTCTCGCTTCTCCTGGGCTCTTGACCTGCACAGAGAAATGCAGAATGTGAGTCTTGTCCTTGAGTGGCATCTAATAACCAAAAGAATTAATGGGCGTGCTGGAGGGGAGAAGGGATTCCCAGTAATGCTGGTCATATCTGGGAAAACATGGAACTCATACTTGGGCTAAAACCTTCCCACTAAACACACTTTAATACTATTTTTCATGTCCAAATAGAAGCTCAGGGAACCAAAATTCATATACCCTTGTATAAACTCTGCAGTCTCAGATGCAGTTTTTTGGGCAGATACAACAATTGGATACTGGAGGAGTGAACCGGGAAGGTTATAGGTTTGCTATTGCTCATGAACATCGAGACTTTAGAAAGAAGCTGCTTAGGGGAAGAAATTCTGCAGATTATGGGTGTGGATTGACTGGTCAGCTTGTCCTTGGAATTAGTGGATATGCTGTCCCGGGTTAGCCAGAAGTAATTACGCAAGTGTGAGTTGGGCTAACTTGTACACCATATGCAGTCTAGCTGTGGCAGCGCAGAGGTTTGTTCGAGCGAGGACTCCAGTTCTCAGTGGGATGAACTGGCTTTTACGAAGCTCTTGGGTTTGTGACAGCTGCTGCCAATGCCTGTGCAAGCAAATTTAACGCTGGCCTGCGTGTTTCACTTGTACAGAGAAAAAACCCTTTGTTGCCCCCCTGGGTGTGTGTTGAACCACCAGATTATTTGCTTTGACCTTAAGGAAGAGCTACAGACCCCGTCAGGAGGCTAAAAAATGATACTTTAGAGCTTCAGAAGATCATCTGCAGGTTGAGTAGGATCTTCTTTCCTCCTCTCCCATCCCCACCTTCCCAACAGCAGCATTGGCCAAAAGCACGTGCTGCCTGGAGGAGGGTGAAACAGCTCCTGGCACTCTGCGGTGGACCGCAGGGCGTGCAGCTGAAACTGGGGTTCCTGTCTTGCGGAAAACATCACTGTTTCAGAATGTAATTTTGCCAAAAGCCAGAAGAAAAAAGGGTAACGTATGAAATAACACATCTGACTGGTTCAGAAGCGGATAACCACACGTAGCAGAAGAGTCTGGAGAGGCAGGGACTACTGCTGTGTGATTTTTTCCAGCAGTCATCATCAAACCATTTGTTTCGTTCTGAAATTGTCCTTCTAGCCACAGGCGGCGGGCAGAAGCCGTGGTTTGCTGAGCCTGGCACGGATACCCCGTCCCTCGGCGATGTTGGGTCTCACACAACAGGAAACCTGGCTTTTGGAAGCATCAGCAACATTTCTATAGCCAAAGATGTATGGAGCTTTTTCAGATATAAAGCAGGGTTATAATTAATAGCGATCTGCTCTGATGCAAAGGGCTGTTGGCTTCGCTGGGCACAGGCATGCTGGTTGGACATCTGTGCAGGCAGAGCTGACCACGGGTTTTTAACCTTGCCTGCATTAGAGAAGATATGAGAGGTGCTGGGAGAGGCAGAGCAGTTTCTCTTGACCCTTGCAGATTTTTGAGGCTGAGTCTTTAATGGGGAATCAGCTCGGTTGTCAGATTTTCAGTCTTCCCACCCGCTTGGATTCTGCCCTTATTCTGAGAAAACTCTTACTGAATTCTCTAATTTTTACTTACAAGCTGGGCTTAGCAAACTGTCAAAAGCAAAATGATTTTTTTTTTTAAAGGATGTTAAAAGGGCTCCCTTTTCCCATGCATCGATCAGTCTTTCAACTGTTCAGGTTCATCCCAGGCAGAGGATAAGTGCATTTGGTCTTGTGTTTTATCACTGCTTGTAGGGATACCAGACGTGATTTTTGAGTGTTACTCATGGCTTAACCCCAAGATAAAGACTTAGATAACCCGCACCATGTGAACCAAGTAAGCTAATTGCCATGAAATTATCTTAAACTTATTCTTACTCTATTAAAGGATAAAATACCTTGAGGTGACGAAGCTGCTGTGCTTCTGCTTCCACTAGACTTTTCATCTGGGTAAAGAAAACATGGGAAAGGACAATTAACTCTTGAAGCTGCTCCTAATGGTGCTATGGAGAGCTGTTGGGTTTCCATGGGGTAAGAAACTTTGTTTGGGTGAGGCTTCCCCTCCAAACAAATGTCAAGATGTGCAGCTAGCAAGCTGTGCAGTCCATGTAGAGAGAGTACGTGAGGGCTGAGCTTGGGAGATGTCAGCTGGGGAGGCTGGGGTGCCCGTAGCTCCTCCACAAAACATCATCTGGTGAAGCGCCACCTGGGTTTTCTCTGCAGCTGCCACAACCGGGTCATGGTTGTGTCCAGCCCTGTGCTTTTGGGGAGCTGCGATGAGCTGCTTTTTTAGCAAAAACTCAAAGAGATTCAAAACTCGCTCCTGCTGAATAAGTAGCATGGTGTGGACCAGCCCAGTCTTTCTGATGCCCCCAGTTTTGCTTGGATAAGGTCCTACCCGAGCAATAATTTGAGTTTTCTATACTTACCTCGCATGGTCAACGCTAGCGGCGTTGTAGCAAGGGAAGAGGATTTGGCTGTAGTACTTTGACCCAGAGTGATGAGATTCAAGTGGGTTGGTGTCGTTGATTCTGCTGCAGGCTCTGTAGAGGAAGCGTAGCATTACTTCAATGGGCAGAGAAGAACCTAATGAGGTTCAACAAAAGCAAGTGCAAGATCCTCCACCTGGGGAGGAAGAATGCTAAGCACCAGTATAGGTTAGGGGTGGACCTGCTGGGAAGTAGTTCTGAGGAGAAGGATCTGGGGGTCCTGGTAGACAGTAAATTATCCATGAGCCAACGATGTGCCCTTGTTGCCAAAAAGGCCAATGGAATCCTGGGCTGCACAGGGAAGAGTGTGGCCAGTAGGTCGAAGGAGGTCATTCTCCCCCTCTACTCTGCACTGGTGAGGCCACAACTGGAATACTGCATCCAGTTTTGGGCTCCCCAGTTCAAGAGGGACAGGGAACTACTGGAGCGGGTCCAGCGTAGGGCAACTAAGATGATTGAGGGACTGGAGCATCTCCCTCATGAGGAAAGGCTGAAAGAGCTGGGACTCTTTAGCCTGGAGAAGAGAAGGCTGAGGGGAGACCTTTTTATGGCATATAAGTATCTAAAGGGTGGGTTGAAGGAGGATGGTGCCAGACTCTTTTAATTGGTTCCCAGTGACAGGACGAGGGGCAACGGGCACAAGTTAGACCATAGGAAGTTCCATTCAAATACACGGAAAAACTTCTTTACAGTGAGGGTGACAGAGCACTGGAACAGGCTGCCCAGGGAGGGTGTGGAGTCCCCTTCTCTGGAGATTTTCAAGACCCGCCTGGATGCAGCCCTGAGGGATGTGCTTTAGGCAACCCTGCTCTAGCAGGGGAGTTGGACTAGATGATCTCTAGAGGTCCCTTCCAACTCTGAAGTTTCTTTGATTCTGTGATTCTGTGATTCAAGGAGCTCTGCTCACCACCAGCTCTGCCCAGAGACAGCTTGGAGGAGGGCATGGCTATTGCAAAGGGTCCTCACACTCCTTGGGAGTCATGGATAATTGGCTAGGGAAAGCACAGGCATGAGTAGACAAGGAAATAGCCTTCGTCCTGCTCAGAGTCAGGGAGCTCTTGTACTTCAGCATTAGCTTTTGCTTTTTTAAGTGTACGGAGGTGCTGAGTCAGCAGAGCTCAGGAGGCACATGGAGAAAGTCTGCTTTTTGCCACCGCTTTTTTCCTGCTTTAAAAATGAAAGTATTTTTACCACTGGACACTGTCACTGGCCAGAGCTGCCTGGCACCTACGTGTTTGCTTGCTATCTGAAATGCTAACTTTTACGTTTCATTTCACCGAGAGCCTCTAAGCACAAAGAATTCAGTTCATGCAGTCGTCTGGGGGCTCTGTCATCTTCCTCAACCTGCTGCTCAAAGCTGCACGGCAAGAACATGATCAGGAGCAAGATGGGGGGGTAAAAAGCTTTCAATACGCCCTCTGTAAGGAAGAGTGCCTCACCAGTTTGGAATTTATAGCCAACTTCCTTGTCTAGACTTCTCTTGGCTTCGCAATAAAAAGGAGAAAAGAGTGAAAATGATTTTAAGGTTGTGTGGGTTTTTTTTTTTACCTTTTATCCAAATGCTCCACCAAAATATTTGAATTTAGAAATAAATTTCTTTTTTTTTTTCCATAAGGCATGGAAGCAGAATCTGAGATCTTTTTGAGATCATTTTTCCTTTATGTTTTTGGGGTCCCTTTGGAAGGGTAGCTATGCTTAGGGAGATATTTTTTCCCCAAACTTAGCAGGAAGAGATTTGTCTCCAGAGATCCAGGTAGGCTGCCAGATGTCGATCTGGAGGTGGAGAGATCTCTTCTTGTGTGTTTGGTTTTGGTGTATTTTTCAGACTGAAACACGTAACTCTCTGCTAACACCTCCCAGGGCTTCTGTGCGACCACGTACGCGTGGTGGTGTCCCGAAGCTGGTTTCAGCAGGAGGGGAGAACAGAAAAAAGAGAATAACGTAAGGGGATTCCTCAGAGGTTCGTATCCCTTTTAAATATTTTTCTGTCCTTATGAGTGATTGCTGTTGCCGTGAAGGTAGGTAAGAAAGCAAAACCCCCAAGAAGAATAACTGAATTAGAGCTAAGGCAGTGTTCATCCCTGTGCTGACACTTTGTACAGTTTAGGACAAGCTTCTTCATGCTTCCCGTTTTCCTCTTGGAGAAATGGGGAACATGTTGCACGGGAAGTGCTGAGGGTGTGCAAAGCACTGGAAGTTTTTATTAAAAAAAAAAAAAAGGGGGTCAGGTTTGTCAAGAGAGCGGTATTGAACTGTAATGCTTGGAATCTGTTAGAACAATGACTTCGTTGCTGTTCCTTCCTCCAGGACACTCGGAGCCGGGGCCAGCGCTGGCGTGCGAGGCACCGTGCGTGCTCGTACTGCGGTCCGAGCACGGGGAGCGGCTACGCAGAGCAGGTGATGCCAGGTGGGATGATGAAGAAACATGGACACCACCCAGCCTGGCTCCTTGCCCGGGCAGTCGCATCCTTTGTGCGCACAAGGGGTTTTCCCTATTCAATTTTGCAATTTTTCCCTGTTCTTACTCTCGCCTGTGCCTTGATCTGGGGTGAGCTGGCTGGATCAGAAGCCCTTACGCTACAAATTTCCTTCTTCCCCATTGTTCTCATCTAATCTGCTGCTGTACAGCCCCATTTATGGCTGGATGACCCAGCTGGACTGAAGGCCAGACCAGTTACAAGCCAGGATGCCCTGAACTGCACTTTTAGGTCTTTAGATGATGGTTTAGTGGTGTTTTTTGTCAGTGTTAGATTGATGGTTGGACTCGATGATCTTAAAAGTCCCTTCCAACCTAGGCAATTCTATGATTCTATTCTATGAGCGTTACCTGAGGTATGGTTCTTCACTTCAGGGCTGTGTGTTGTTGACCGGGATTGATCTGTAACACAAGCAGAGAGACATGGAGATGACATCTCCTACACGTGCTCCTTGTTGGTGGGATCCCCCCAGGGAGGGTTGAAGGATGGGCTGGAAAGGGACCGTTATAGCCAATAAGAGATGAAAGGGTGACGGGGGCAAGAGACGCTAAGGAGGGAGTTTGTCACTGGTGTGGCTGTAGGGACCTGTGGGCAAAGGGACCTTGGCTCTGAGGATCTGTGGAGGAGAGCATGCGAACTGCTCGGAAACATCTGGGGGAAATGGGGAGCAGAGATGAGACAGGATCCCTCTCCTTTCACTAGGCTTCCTGGGATTGCTCTCTTTCAGGCAAAAAGGGGAGCCCCTGGAGACCTGGGGGTGAATGATGGCAGGTGGGGCAGGCAGATGTGGGCAACATGGGGTCCTGGGAGAAGGTGCTTCAGCGGGTGGCAGTTCTGAATCTGGTTCCCATTTGTGCCCTCTCCGTTTGCATCCCCACATGGGCATATGCATCCACATCCCAATAGGCATCCAAAGCAGATCACAACCCAGGAGATACCTGTCACAGCGTGGACGGAGGAGTTTGTGGAGGCTGTAGTACCTGAAAAGGAAGAAGAAGAGTATTAGCGGTGCTAATCTGTGACTGTCACTAAGGCATTGGTGTTCTTGCCGGTTGTCTGGTTTGGCTTTTCCTCACCTGCTGTAGGAATGGCTTTGAAATACATGACTTCCCCAAAGAAGCAGTAGCAAACACTTGAGTGCAAAAGTATCGGGTTCTGAGTAAATTAGTACTGGAGTTTATTCGTCCAGGATAAATGCCTTCCTCTGCAGATGGAACCCAACCCTTCAGGGAACCATCTTCCTCTGCTACAGGGAAAATGCAAGGCCGTAGAAATCCGCGGGGTCATTCCCTCCCTGTGAGCTGTTTGCCCCCAGCTCAATCTGGGCCGAGAAAGGCTGTTTGACATACTCTGGAGCTGTTTAAAGAGTTAAAACATGTATTTGAATGCTTTATTCCCTTGAGACCTTAATGAGTGGATGGATGAGGACCCGATGGGACTGTTTTTCCTTCCTTTCTCCTACCTCTGATCCTCTGTCCCGTGTATTTGTGTCCTGGGAAGCTGGCTGAAGGCTTGTGGCCGTGTGACCGTGGACGCAGCAAGGGGGCTGCAGCCCTGGGACTGACTGGGAGCTGCCTTCCCCGGTGGCTGTGGGTAGACCTGTAGGTCCATGCAAGGCTTTGCTCTCCCAGGACTGTAAGTGTTGCACCGAGTCCCTCGTTTCTCAACTGAAAGGTGGTTTTGTTTGGGTTTTTTGGGGGTTTTATTGTGGATTTATGACAAAGCATCCCTACACCAATCCCCCATCTTGCCTACTCTCAGGATCCCTGGTGTTTTTCTTAAAGGCCCAGCTCCTGGATTCCTATGGTTAGGTGAGACGCCAACTGAAAATGCTGACATTTAAAATGAGAAAAAGAAACGTCCAGTTCCCATACTTGGGGACAAGAACTGGAAAATGTAAATGCACTTTAAAAGCAGCTCAAATCAAACCCAAGTGATTTAACTTTGAAAAGATGACTGACTTTGAGTACGCTATTTTTGAAATGCACATCGTAATTGGTATTTTTAAATGCTTATTACCGGTGATCCTGGTGCTGCCTGTAGTTAAGATTCATGAAAGAAGCTACATTACAGTTACAGAAACCATCTGAATCTGATCCCACCGGTGATTTGTCTCACTAGAGTCCCAGGAGAGCTACAAGTTTTGGACAAAAAGATACGGCAGGAAGGGTTGAATCCTTCCAGCTCGCTGTCGCCGTAGTGCCCGTAGCCCCATTGCGGCGGTGGTCAGCCGTGCGGTGCAGTGCCTTTGTGCGCCTGGTGGGGTGGCAGGAGGGGACACCCAGCAAAGCAGTGCCAACCGTGGCAGAGCAGGGCTTGTGTGCCCCTTTCCAGCCCAAATCTATCCTCCCTGTATGTGAGAGTCATCTCACCTGCTGCTCTGCATCTCTTGTGAGCCAGCCTGCAAGAGAGCTCGGCTCCTGCCTCGCTTTCTCTCCAAAGAATCACAGAATGGTTTGGGTTGGAAGGGACCTTAAAGATCATCTTGTTCCAGTGAAGAAGACCAGGCACTTCTAAAACCCTCTTGCTCTGACCTGTTTCAGATGTCTACCTTATTTCAGATTTCAGATTTCTACCTTACTCCAGCTGGGTCTGGAGGAGCCCCAGCCTGCAACATCCCATTTCTTACCAGCGGCCATAGAGGCGATGTAGGCGATGAACTTCGTGGCAGGTACCTACGCTGTAGGTGTCTGAAAGAGGTCGGATGAGTGCCCTGACAGTGGTGTGCATCTGGAACGAGATCTTTAGTGTCCAGGGTGATGTGAGTTACCGGGGCTTGGCTCAGAGCCCACTCCTCAGGACTGGCTGGGAGTAGCAAGCTCCTAATTGATCTCATTTTTTTCTCATGTAATGGTGTTGGAGCCATAATTGTTTTTTTGTCTGAGGCTTTATGACAATGATCCCAGCCAAACAGGAACCAAAACAGTGCGTAAATCACGGTGAATGCACAATAAAACTCTTTCCAGATAGGATTTGGCTGTGAAAATCAGACCTGACTTTTCAGATCTTTTCCCTGCTTTTCTCTTCTTAACGTACTGGGTGGCAGGCTGGCAAAACTCTCATGTTTAGTCCATGAAAGAGGAGACATGATCAAATCTTTAATTACACAGAGAGGAAGGGACTAATTTGTTTTCTAAATCCATTGGGAACGGGACCAGAAAACAAGGGCTTTTAACTGCAGCAAGGAAAAGGGAGGCTGGGCAATAGGAAACTGCCTTAACACAAGGACAGTGAGTTGTTAGGAGCGATTGTGTAGGAGAATTATGGGATATCCTTCTCCGCAGGTTTTGAAGAGCAGGTTAAATGAGCATCAGTCTGGTAAAATAGAGAGGATTATGGACAGATGTGATGTCACTTACTAAATAAAATAATGTAATGGAAAAAAAGTTATTTTGGGCACACAGTTGCCCTTCTTTAAGAGGTAGAGAAGCTTTTTTGGGGGGAAGGGGAATGTCCCCCTTTGCAGCCCGGTCTCCTGGGGCGCTGTGGGGCACTGCCTGCCCCCGGGGCACAGCCGACTCCACGGAGAACGTGCGGTGACTCGGGCAGTTTCCTTTGATTCCAAGAGTTTGCCAAGTTTTTCCTTTGTCGCTGGGCTTCCTCTCCTTTAACAGCTTTGCAACACAATTTCTAGATGCTGTGGTACTCTGTATACATTCAGCACAAAAAATAATGTGCCGAGATCATCACAGGGGCCAACATCCTCTAGCAGCTGCCAAACTCAAGCAGCTCCTCTTTCTCCAAATTTCCCTTGCAGAAGCCGTTGTGTTGTTCCTCCGTGGGGAGAAGTAGCTGCTTGTAACACATTTTCTTTCTTAAATTATCACAGGCGCTCGTTAGCGTACATGGCACGTGAAAGCGTCAAGAATCGCTACAGAAAGGGCTATTGTCTACACTTAGTCTTTGCCAAAGGACAAAGGGAATAGAGGTGCTGAGCTGGCGGTTTATTCTGGCATTTTCAGTGCAGCTGAGCGGCAACCTGAGCGCTTGAACAGAGCCTTGAGGAAGCTGAGGACAAGGGAGAGGATGTTGCCCTGTAGTGCCACCCCTGGTGGGACCACCCCTTGGGCTGTCTCCAGCATCCCTGGCGCTAGGGCAAGAGGAGGAGGGTCGCACTCAACGCTTTCTTCCACCACAGCTCAGCCCTTTGCTGAAGGTCACACCACGGCACTGGCTCATGGGGAGTTCTCCGTTTGCAAAATTAAACCTTGGGGTTATTGTAAATAAGATGAATAAGCAGGTTTTTTTCCAGTGCCTGGAATTCACCTGGCCGAGTAGATGCTCGCCCTGGTCTAACGCGTTTGATCTTTGCTGTGGAGAAGTGGCCAGTCTTGCTGCGAAGAGGCCAAGGGATGGAGATCCCCTTTCGGCACTTTGCTCCGGAATAAATGGCCCTGGCTTCTCTAAACACAACCGTGCGTTATTTCAAAGCGGAGCAGGTCTGGCTCTGACTTCTGGCCACTGCTGCTTGTTATGCCTTCCCTGCCAACTCAAATAATCAAAAGCCCTGTTACATTAGGTGTTTTCTTTTGGCGAAGGTGCTTTAGCATCCTGGTTGAATTCCACCAGAGGGAGACGGACGTGGTCAAAGTGGGAAGAGACCCAAGTCACGCCATGGAGCCTGGCAGCAGGATGGGTACGAACAAAGGAGAGCCACGTGTCCCGGCTCCCTGCGGACATTCCTGGGGGACTCTTATGCAAACGGTGCTGGAAACTGTTTCCTCCTGGTGCCGCTGCCAGCGCAGCCCTGCTCCCTCTGCAGAGCGCCCGGGCTATATAAACAGCTAATGATAATAGTTAGGACGCAGCCAGCACAGCTGTAATTGCAATAAACATCAAAGCCACTCAAATGTCTCGCCATTGAGCGTAAGCACTGCCGCGATATTTGTTGCATGTTTGGGGGCAAGTGATTCATAGCTGGATTGTGCGGTTCTAGGTGGAGACGGGGAGCTTGCTGGGGGATTTACGATGGGAAATACGGCTTTCTGCTCTTGCTGTGATGGGGAACTCCTCATTACCCACCGGAGCCACAGGGCTGCAGAGGAGCACAGCGGAGCTGCAGGTGCATTTCAGCCCTGACTCAGCTCTCGCTGCTTTTTGGTTAATTTTTCCAGAGGATGAACAGGGGAATTTAGGATTTCTGTTACTTGAAGTAGTTCTGTGAGGTTAGATGTGAGTGTTAGACTGAGAGCAGAGGGGTCTTTCCATGGAGCCTTCTCTTGCGGTAGCTGGGATGTTCCCGGAGCCAGCAGCTCACCCTGCTCACCCCTCAGCACAAAAAGAGAATGACGTAAACCAAAAGAAAGATTAATTTTAGGTATTTCTGCCTTGGTGTTATTTTTAGCACTCATAGACATTTAAAGCGTGGTTTCTCCAGATGCTGACCAAAGACAGGCACTGCCATTTAAAAAACCCCCAATCTTTACATTGGAGCCTCCACAGAGCAGCACTGCTGTAGCTGAGACCTGGAGCAGCTGATGGAGACACCTCGGCAGGGTTTGGATGAGGCTCAAGAAGAGCTCGTGTTGTCCAGCCTGTATTCACAGAGGGACGGAGTCACAGGGGAGGATCGCTGGCACCAGCACGAAGGCACAGGGACTGGTCCTGTCCACTCAGAACTGGTGATGGAGAGGGACCGTCTATCCCCAATGACGCGTAACCCTGGACTTCTCCTCCCCTGGGGGGAGAAGTGGCAACGCACGCTTGCAGCCCAGAAAGCCAACTGCATCCTGGGCTGCATCAAAAGAAGCGTGGCCAGCAGGTTGAGGGAGGTGATTCTACCTCTCTACTCTGCTCTGGTGAGACCCCACCTGGAGTGCTGTGTCCAGCTCTGGAGTCCTCAGCACAAGAAGGACATGGAGCTGTTGGAACTGGGCCAGAGGAGGCCCCGGAGATGCTGGGAGGGCTGGAGCCCCTCTGCTGGGAGGACAGGCTGAGAGAGCTGGGGGGGGTCAGCGTGGAGAAGAGAAGGCTCCAGGGAGACCTTGAAGCCCCTTCCAGTCCCTGAAAGGGGCTCCAGGAAAGCTGGGGAGGGACTCTGGATCAGGGAGGGGAGCCATGGGACGAGGGGGAAGGGGTTTAAACTGGAAGAGGGGAGATTGAGATGAGATGTGAGGCAGAAATTGTTTGCTGTGAGGGTGGTGAGCCCCTGGCCCAGGTTGCCCAGAGAAGCTGTGGCTGCCCCATCCCTGGAGGGGTTCAAGGCCAGGTTGGACGGGGCTTGGAGCAACGTGGGCTGGTGGGAGGTGTCCCTGCCCAGGGCAGCGGGTGGCACTGGCTGGGCTTTAAGGTCCCTTCCAACCCAAACCATTCTATGATTCTATGATTCTATGTCCTACCTGTCCCCAGGTGGCAGGGAGCTGCAGAGCCCATGTGGCATTGTCCAGCCTCGCTGATGTACCAACCTCAGCATCACCCTCTGCTTGCCGGTTGCGTAAAACAAACGCTTTCAGAAAAGAGATCTAGCCACCTAAAATTAGACTTTTCAGTTCATATCTTGGCCCTTCCGTTAAAATGACAAAAATACGCCGACCGTTTCATGCAAGCGCAGCTGTTTCCTGGGCGAAGCGCAGCAGCTGCCGAAGCAACGGAGAGCAACAACACCCGATTCTTAGGACTTTCACGCGGAAGAAAAAAAGGCTGTATTAAGAAACCTGGAAAGGAGAGAGCTCTGCAAAAGCCTGGGTCCTATTTTATTAAGTGCCTAAGAAAGGTTGCCTCTGCCTTGAGGGTCTCACAGCAGAAGAGGTAAGGTGGAAATTGCGGTGGAGAGAAAGGAAAAGCGTTGTTACGCAGGCTGGATAACTGACAGCCTAAATCAGGTCCCACATCCACAGAGGTACTTAAGCATCTAATTCCCAAATGACAACGGGGGGGGGTTGGCAGCTCGCTGCCAAGTGGTTCTGAATTGTAATGACTTGGCCAAAGTGTTACGGAAAATTTAGAGAGGCAGGAATTAAACCCGGATCTCGTCAGCAATTAAAAAGAACCTTAGCCTTCCTCTGCCCCTCCTCAAGGGCTGCGCCCGGCTCTGGGCATCCCTTGAGCATCACGCTCTGTGCTTCTCTCTGGTGAGCTGTGCTGGAAGCAGACCATAGCGGAAGAGAATTAAAAACCACTTAAATGTAAGAAAACAAGCCGGGAGACAAACAATGCGGGGAAACCGCGTGCACGGAGCAGGCTCTGCCGCATCACCCTGCGTGCTGAGGGCTTGGTTTCTCCACCGAACGTGGTTGCTCTTGGAAGAGCAAAGCAGCGTGGCTTTTCTCCTGCCTGCACTGCCACTGTTCTGAGGTGTCTGGGGAGTAAACATCACGCTGCTGCGCTGCCACCCTCCCAGCCACTTACTGGTTCCAGTTTCCTCCGTCACCTGCTTGTTTTAGAGCTCTGTGTTCGCTCCTGGTCTCCGTAGCACTGGTGATGTGGGTCTTGCCCTTCCCCTGGCTATGCTGCTCCTGGGATTTGACCGTGGGTCTGGGAGTTTGGCGGAGGAAATCGCTCCATGCCCAGTTCAAAGGAAAGATGGGGAGACCAGTTATCCAGGTTTGATGGGAGATGGAGCCCAACGTGGGCTTTTTGCCTACCCACAGATTTCTTTTAAACAATATTCATAGAATCACAGAATGGTTTAGGGTGGAAAGGACTTTAAAGAACATCTCTTTCCAACCCCCTGCCCTGGGCAGGGACACCTCCCACCAGTCCAGGTTGCTCCAAGCCCCGTCCAACCTGGTCTTGAACCCCTCCAGGGATGGGGCAGCCACAGCTTCTCTGGGCAACCTGGGCCAGGGTCTAATATTATTCATCAGCAGGTCTCAAAGCACTTTACAGAGGAGAGGGGTGGTGTTAGCTCTGCTTTGTTTTCTGCAGATGAAGAAACTGAGGCACGGAGGAAGCATCCCGAGTTGCAGGCTAGTTTGGCAGTGCTGCTTTTACACCTTGATGAGACTTCCAGCCAAGGTCCTGCTCTTGTCCAGGCCACCTTGCAGGTGGTCCTCATTAATTGGTATGATTTTCTTCCAAATGTTGTGTGCTCCAGCTGCTGTATTTGCTTTAAGGCTGCGCCTCCAGACAGGTATCCGTGAAGCCTGGGACAGCACAGGCGTTACCATGTCCTGCAGCATCACAACCAACCTGGTGGGTCGGCCACTGGTCCCCACCAGGCACATCTCGCTTCCACCGAGTTCATGGGGGCTCCTTGCTACCGTTTCCAAGTTTATTCACAAATTTATTAGTCTTTACAGTTATTCCAAGATTCCCCAGGTTTATTTGGGTGTTGCTGGTGGCAGCCAGGCTGTGCGGTGTTCATGAACCACCATGCAGAAACGTGATCTGCTGGGATCGGTTCAGCTCCCACCTTGTGATTGAAGTGTGTGAGGAGCTGGTGAAACAGGAGTTTCTCATAATTCCTTTCTTTCCACTTTCTTTGCTTAAGTCTCCTGGCTTGTGCCCCGGGGAAGCGGCTGAAGGACACCCCTGCCTGGATGCGGTCGTTTCCGCGTGTCGGTGCTGGGGAGGCACCGTGCGGCTGCTGCCTTGGAGTGTCGGAGAAGCAGCAGCTAAAGACCAGGTAAAGCATCTTGGCCTGACAAGCTTTGTCTGAGTCCAGATTTTAGGTGAGTGACCCCCTATCAGCTAGGCTTTATTCACAGATTTCAAAGCACTTTATGGAAGAGGTAAATTTTATTATCCCTATTTCATATCCGGGGACAGTGAGGCACGGGAGCATTCTGTGGCTGTGATAAGTGGCAGACGCAAAGCCCAGCGGTCCTGTGTCCCCATCTGGTGCATCGTCAGCTGGGACATGCTTCTCCCTGATTTCTAATTGCACTAATTGCAGTGCGATTCCAAGATTTTGAGCAACTCCAGAGTCACTTCTAGCTAGTGTCTGAGAGGACCTTATTGAATCATGTGTCTGGAGCTGCTCGCCCAGAGCTGTGCTGCCCTTGGGACCATGTTGGGTCTGCAGTTGTGCCTGCCGATGGTGGGAAAGGTAGGGGAGACCCACCTTGGGTCCCCTCCCTTGCCCAAAACTGGTGATGGCTGTCCCCAGTGGCTGTTCCCAGTGGCAGAATGGTTTGCCTGGGGTGCTCCGGAGGGTGGACAGACGTGCTCCACATCTCTGTGGACCCCTTTTCCACATTGCTGCAACAAACAGCTCCACTTGAGCTTTCTTTGCCTCCTCTTCACGTGGGGTGGCCAGCCCAAGCTTTATCTTTACTCCTGTACTATGATGTCCCTGTCCCATCACTGTGTCCTGGATCCCTTGATCTCAGGGAACTGGGTCCCAAGCCAGTGGTTTCTCACCAGAAAGGGGTTAGAAGATTCTTCCTAACCTGTGAAACCCAACTGCTTGTAAGGCAGTGCCATTTAACTGCATCCCTGGTGTTTCATCAGGTTTGTAGGAGGTTTCATCAGGTACTGGCACTAGGGGCAAAGTCTCCTTGAAACTTTTATATCTGCAAATGCTGCTGCTGCCAGAGTTACTAGAGGGGACTTTGCTCCTTTCTGCTGTGCTGGGATGATTCAGCTGAAAGGTAAAACCAGCCCCCCCAGCTCATAAGTCTACAAAAAAGACTGAATGGGAGGTTCCTCCTGGTTGTGGTGGTTGGGTCATGCTGAGTGGGCTCCTCTGGGCAGTGGAGTAACGAGACCTTCTCGCCAAGGCTTGGCAGCGGTGCCTTTTGCTGGTGCTATGCAAGACACAGATCTCCCTTTTCCAGCCTCGGGCATAAGCCCATGCCTTGGCTTTCCCAGCAGGAACATTCCCGGTGTTGGCTTACCAGTACCGTCACCTTCAAGGACACCTGTTGTTGACTCACCTATTGTAAATGGGACATAATTCCTGGAAACCGTCTCTGGCCACTTCGGTCAGATTTGCAGAGTCATCTGCGGGGTTTCGTGTTACTAGAAGGGAGCAGTTTGTTTTGTGAACAAACATTTCTGCTCACCACCTCCTGCTTTCTCTTCCTTCTTCACCAGGTGAGGGTTGACCTGGCGTCTCCTTTGGCCTAGGATGCACTGGATGCCCCAGTTTAAGGATGTAGGTACCGGGTCTGGAAGGTCTCCTGGTAGCTCAATGTCTGTCCTCTCGCTGCACCCCATGTTTGTGATCATATCAAAAACATATAGTGACATATTTATAAGTTTTCAATGCTTCTCGTGGCATTATCCATCCACTGGCTGTGGCGCAGATAAGGAGGGCCGTGGATGGAGTGACAGTGGGAAAACCCTGCTGGGTTCTCATCAGCTTCGAGGAGGAATTTTTCAGTGGAAATGTTTTGTCTGGAAAATGCCCGCCCATTGTAATGGAAACGGTTCATAGGAAGAGGTCTGTTTGGACAAAATTTCTGTTAAGTGTTTCTGGGGGAGGAAAAACAGGTTGGAAATGTTCCAAACCTTCCCACTCTGGTGGTTTCAAAATAACAGTATTTGAACCTCCCTTTAGAAAAAAACTGGAGAGAGCTTAGAAATTTAAATTAAAAAATAATAAATTCATTAATAAATTAATGAACTTGCACAAAGTAAAAAAAAAAAAACAACAAAAAACAACAAAACAACCTATGTGGGAACAGGCAGGTATTAGTTTCCAGCCAAAGAAAATTCTGTCTCTCCTGCAAGGTTATTTCCACCTCCGCAGGTGCCGGGAGATGTCTGAGCGTTTCTGTCTTGGGCAGAAGCTTTTCCTCAGCCGAGTTTTATACCACTTTAGTGACTTTCCTATAAAAAGTTTACTGAGAGCGGTCCCGGCCCAGTGATTTTAAGCAGGCTGCAGGGGATAAATACGACGCGCTTGGGACCAAAGGACGGAGTGTGGCATCCCTTCCACCTGCTGCTGGGTCCCCCCCGGAGGTGACTCCCAGGGGCTGGATCTGGGTGTGCAGCCGAGCCAGGGAAGGTGCCGTGCAGCCCCCGTGGCATTCGTACCCCGTGCGAACCACAGCAAGTAGTTTTAAGGGGAAAACCAGCGTTCTGGCCAGGCGTGAAGGAGCATCGCCCTATGGCCAAGGGTCTCAAAGCCCCTTGCCTGACACCAGGCACAATTTGCCCCTCTGCTGAAGCCAGCAGGATCGCCGCTAACAAAGAGAGAACTTTTCCGATCCATCTTCTCTTACTTCCCAGAATTACACGGCTACCAACTGAGCTGGTTTCTATATTCTCCGCCTTTTAAAAATCCTGTTATTACCAGCCCAGTGGCTCTGACCCACGGGCAACTTCTGTATTTCAACGACAAACGCTTTGGATTGGAGACACGTTATTTTTAGGTGGTTGTCTATTAGAAGCGGCGGTGATGTTGCAGTCTATATTCCTGTGACGGCTTTTCGGCTCCTCACTCCTACGGCTGTCAGCAACCCAAGAGGTGCCCGACCAAGCAGGAAAAAACAACCTGTCACCCTTCAGAGCAGGAGTCTGGTCCCTTCAGCCCACACCGATGTGGGAAAGAGGAGTTAAAGCAGAATTATCACAAAGGAGCAGAACGGCTACAATAGGGACAAGAATCATTTAGGTTGGAAAAGACCTTTAAGACGATAGAGTCCAGCTGTAAAACTAACACTGCCAAGTCCACCACTAAACCACGTCCCTCAGCACGTTCTGCACGAGTCTTGCCCATGCTCTTTGTATTTATAGCGACGAGAGGAAAAAATTAAAACCAGCCAAAGAAAAAAATACCTCTGGGGAAAATAATGTCCTGTCCACTTAAATGTTCTACCTTTACGCTTATTTGACAAAAGTCACTACAAACTGCCTCAGCACCGCAGCCCTCACCACAAACACTCCTTTTGTTAACGAGGAAACAAGTTCTTTTATTCCAGCGCCATCAAATAAACCCTGTAAACCTGGTACGGCTGCATTTTTTCCCGCAACCTGACTCCTGCCACCCCTGATTTTAAAGGCTGAGCTTTCCCATGGCAGCTACTGGACGTTTGAACCCCCTGGTACCCCAAATCCCCCGCCTTGGTGCCGCTTCTCCCTCCCCGGGGTGCGAGCGGAGCATCTCACCTCGGAACAGCACGCAGCCGCAGAGCCAGAGGAGCGGATGGATGGACGGAGCCAGCATCTTCTCGGTGGCTTGTGGCTCTGCAGCCCCGCGGAGGCTCTGGCCATCCCGGGAGGGGACGAGAGGGCGAGGAGCGATTTGCCTGCCCGGGCTGACTCTCGCAGAGCTTCCTGTTAAAGAATAGAAGGAAACGGGCTGAATCCACTGGGGAACTGCATTTTTTAGCCCATTATGGTTGGAGAGGATGTGAGACATCACTTACCGACGGCAAAGGAAACCTCGCCATCAGTTTGTTGGGGGGATTCGGCTCTCACAGAGGAGGGGGAGCAGTGGCACGGTGGACCTGCCTTGCTTTGGGCCTTTTTTTTGGGCTTCTTTATGGCGCGTGGGTTTTTTGGGGAGATGCTACGTTTGTGATGAAGGTGTGCACCCCAGGTCCAATCCCCACAGCATCAATCCTGAGGGCGGCAGGCGGCGTTGGTCCTTCCGGGGCGAGGAGCTGCTGGAGGAGCCCGTCCTCCCCTCCCACCTGAGAGGGGGTTTCTTAACACCTCCGGGAGGGATGTGGAAATATTTCCTCCTCCTGGGGCCGGGGTAACCCAGCAGCTGGTGCTGCCCTGTCCCCCGCGCCTCCCTGTGCAGCTCCAGAGAGGGCACCGGGATGTGCTGGCTTTGGGACACTGGTTTTCAGGGGGCAGCAGCATCCTTCCCCGCAGGACATGCAGCCCACGGCAGGCTTTCACTCACCCCAACCCCGGTTCCTTGACAAGGGCAGGAACTGGAAAAATGGGCCAGTTCTGCCCCCAGTCCAGCCCAAAGGGTTCGGGGTGGCTGGTCTTAGCGTCCCCATGTGGGAAAGGCTCCTGTGGCCTCCCATCTCGGAGGGTTCGGGATGCAAATTCCTGGGATTGTGGCATTGTCACCCCCTCTGGGAGCCTGGCCTGATCCGCGTAACACCGTGCTGGGGTGGTGTGAACCTGCAGGAGCTCAACCGGGACCCCAGAGGAAAGCTTGCGGTCCAGCCCAGCCTCTCGTCACAGCCCCGTCCCCGTGTCCTGGCTCGGCTGAGGGCGGCGGAGCTGCTCCTTCCCTGCATGGAGCGTGTCTTACACCCCCGGCAAGATCCTTGCTTTCCACGGCCAGGAGACAGCAGCAGGAACAGAGGGAGAGATGTCCCGGGCGCTGCGCGGCTCCTTACATTTCGGTGGGTCTCCTCAAACACCTCCGAAACCCTGAGGAAACCGTCAGGCCGAAAGCTGCCCCCACCAACCAGCAGCCCCTTCGGCTTTACAAAACCTCGGTGAGCAGCAGCCTCCCCGCCCCGTTTTTCCTCTCCCTTGCACAGATGTGATGCTCAGAGATTACGCCGTAGATTAAGGTTTTACCGAATGCCGAAACGAGTGCAAATTCCCAGAAGCTCTAATGTGCGGCCAAATCTCTTCTGGACACTCGGCTGGATGGGGGAAGAGGCGTTTCCCACCCCGTCCTCCCCATGTGTGGGAAAGACGGAGCCCAAATACTCACCCCAGCTCATCTGCTGAGAGCCTCCAGGTAAGAGCAGTGCTGTTTTGGGATGGAAAGATGGAGAGATGTGTTTCCTAACGGCTTTGCAGACATAAAGCTCTGGAGGATCAATCTTTTCTCTGCGATGTGCTCGGGGTCACCCCAGCTGGCAGAGGGTCCGACAGCCCGGCATCCCTGGACCAGGGGGATGGTACCGGCCTGCGCGCGGGGGAAAATGCTGCCGGACTCGAGGGCATCCCTGCGAGCGCGAGGGGAGGGATGTGTGAGCACCGACCTGGCTCCTGCCCGCAACCCACAGCGGGTCCCAGGGTCCAGAGCTTCAAAACATCTTCAGCGTGACCCCACGGCGCTGCTGGTGGATGGTCCTCCCGCAGCAGTGGGATCCCCCTGGCAGAGAACATCAGCCCTTGGGCTGCATCATCTCATGGGGCGAGGGTCTTCCCAGCCCCTGGATACGCTTTGCCAGGCTGTGCAAAGAGCTCACCTGCAGAAGAAGGGTGATTTTTTTTCTTTTCTTTCTTTTTTTTTTTTTTGTTTTACACCCATTTCTTAACCGCATTAAATTTTAACGCCGGGTGGGTGGAAGGAGGGAAGTTTCCTGCCGTTGGGCAGCCGGGGGTTGCGTGTGTGCAGCCGAAGGGGCGGTAGGTGCTTTCTCCCCGAACAAAAGGGCGCTTGTCTTGCAGCGGGGCGAGAGGAAAGGTTTTTTTTCCGGCGAGGGTGCGTGTCAGCGAGGGAGGGGGTGGTGGCGGCGGTGATGTGGCACCGGGCAAGGTAAGGGAGCACCTCTCCTCTTCGCCAGGATGAGCAGGCGCTTCCTCCTCGGCCCCGGGGAATCCCGGGGGGGTGTGGGGCCGAGGTGTGACGTGGCAGCCTGCGAGGTGAGTCGGGCTGCACCTACGCCGGAGAACCATCCCACAGGTTCTTCTGCTGGTCCTGCCCTCAGCCTCGCCGCTGGAGAGGATGATTCCCACACGGCAGGGACGCCCAGGTACCCCCGCAGGGCTGGGGAGGGCTCTGCCTCCCACCTCTTCCCCCTCCCCGGCTCCCACCCATGCTGGCTCCAGTGGGATTTTTGCGGTTGCGGTGAAGGATGCCTCGGTGGGGGGTGTTTTGGTGGGGTTGGGTCTCCCAGGGAGATCCCCGGGGAGTTTGGTCTTGGGTTAGCACCGTGGGGCTGGGGGCCAAGAGGGGAGGGTGGAGGGCTCCCCACCAGGGAGCAAGGGGTAGCGAGGAGGGAAGAGCCCCATGCTGAAGCTGTCTGGGACACGGGGGTGCAGGGCATCACCTTCCCGGCTGAAGGTATCTGGGCACAATCCTACAACCCCAGATACAACCACCAAAATCTACCCCGTCCCACGAGCCCGAGGGAGGGAGCACTTACGGGACTGTCCCATTCCCCGGCAGACACAAGCGCAGGCAGGAGCTGCCGAGTCGAGGGCAGGAGGTGAGGACACCGGGTGGCCTCTGCTCGGTGGTCACCCCTTTCCACCTCGTGTTCTCTGTCCCAGGTCAGCCTGCTCAGCCATGAACGCCTCTGCCCCCGGCAGCCAGCTGAGACAGCCCGAGCCCCAGGACGCCGCCGCCTTCACCCCCGTCTCCATTGTCCGGAGCATGACAAAGAAATCCGATGCCCTGCCCATGATCTCAGTGATCGTCGTCATCTTCGTCCTCTTGGCTGTCTTCATCATCCTCGTGGTGCACTACGGCCCTCAGCTCCGCACTGTCCAGATCACCCTCTATCACGAGCCCATGCCGCAGGACCTGGACAATGGGGTGCACCTCACGGACTGGAAGAAGCTGGGCTCCCAGAAGAAGCCACCTGCCCAGCCATGCCAGCAGGAGCCGGGTGGCATGGACGCGGCCAGGGTGAGCTGCCAGTGCTCCTGCAGGCATCACCTTCCCTGCGGGAGCGTTGAGCCCAACATCATCGAGATCACCTACCTGTGACAAGGCTGTGGGCCACCCGGGCAGGACTCAAGGGACCACGTCCCACTGGAAAAATAGTGACTGGGACGTTAGCTTAGCCTGAGACTCACCAGTTCCCGCACGCCGAGGTTTTAGCTCCCCAGGATTGTGCCTCTAGGCTCGGGTAGGAGGTTGAGTGTCACTGCGGTGATGCACCATCAGCCCCCAAAAGCCCAGCCGGGGGGTGCCACTAACCCCAGGCAAGAGCTGGGTCCCCAGCCCAGGCTCTGGGGCTGGGTCAGCCTGCGTGGGACGACGTTAGCACCTCTTCTGGTTTTTCTTGCCCTCGTTTTACCTGTCCTACGCTGCCTGGGAGTGCCCAGGAGATCTGCCTCGGTTCTTGCTCCAGCTGGGGAGCACTGGGCGTACGCTCGGCCCCTTGGCAGGAGCTGGAAGTTGCATCATCTGGAATCGCTTTCCAGATTAAAGGTGTTTCCACATGCGTGGTGTCCTCATTGTGCCCTTTATATGGCACAGGAGAGCCCCCAGCCCCTCTTCTCCTCCACGCCGCAGCCCTGTTCCCTCCATCATAGGGCTGAAACACTGTCCTCTCCCTGTCAGCCCCGGAAAGGAGGCAAACAGCCGGAGGAGAGGAGGCAGCACCTCAACCTTGGTGTTTCAGCGGTGGAGCCAGCAGCAGAGGACAATGCGTCTGGTCTCACCGTGGAGGTGGGTGAGAGAAGAGAGGTGACACGGCAGAGGCAGGAGAGGTGATAACGGCACATCGCCTCCTCCTTGCTGTTGGATGAACATCTCGAGGTGTTGGCACCAGTGGAGAAACACGTACGTCTCTGGGCAGAGCCTGCAACATCTCTGTGCATGATGACAAGGATGGGGAGACCTGAGGTCCTCTTCATTGTGGTCGTCTTTGTTGTCCCCAGCAGCGTCTGCTGTCCCTGTGCCAAGGGATGCTCTGCCCGGGGACCTGGGCACTTGGATGGTTTCAGCATTGGAAGCAGCAGGGCACGTCCCAGCTGAGGAGGGAGCGACGGTGGGGTCGGCGTAGCCAGCAATGTTGGGATTGACGTTGATGTGGCTCGGTCACCATGGGCAGAAGCTTGTTGAGGTGGCACAGAGGGAGCAGATGGAGGGGTGAAACTTCATCTGAAATTCCTTGGTGGTAGCAGACCACGGTGACCTGCTCAGCCCTGGGAGTCTTTCTGATGGTGCTGGGCATCGCTTTGGACAAGAAATTGGTCTCAGTTTCTCCTGGATCAGTGGAAGCTGGACATCAAAGCCTGTCTTCAGTGTGTGGGCTCGGAGGACAGTCCCTGGGGAGGGAGCGCAGCCTCTGGGATCACCCTCAAGGTTTGATTTTGCTGAATAGTCACAGGAGTCAAAATATGGTTCCTGCCTCTCCCCATCCCAAAACAGACAAGCCAGATCCCTGTCCGTCCTAAACCACATCCGTGGCACAGACCCCCCTGTGCACTGCTGGACAAGAAACGGCATGTTTTACCTGTTCCTCTGGGTGCTGGAGGTATTTCTGACACGGCAGATGCTCCAGCATCCTTCCTCTCGCTTATTTCCAGCTTCTTTTCTCACTTACTTTAAAGCTAAGTAGTGGTTGGACTTGCTGGAAAATTTTAGTCTTTACAATAAATGTAATTTATATGACTTTTTTGGGGGGGTTGTTTTCCCTGTTGTTTTCCAGAGGTGATAGTGCATTATCAGCTTTCCCACGCCTGCGTTAGAGGAGATAAGGTCTGTCACTGCAATTGAAAACCACTGAGAGTCCCATCGCCCTTTGCGCGTCTGCGTTGGGCTGATTTTCCATAGACTCACAGAATGCGTCAGGTCGGAAGGGACCTTTGAAGGTCACCTAGTCCAACCCCCCTGCAGCAAGCAGGGGCATCTTTAACTAGATCAGATTTTTATATGTCCCGAATTAACAAGGACCACCTGAAGAGCTAACCACCTTCCAGGGACACCTCTTTAAATGACGGATGTAAGTTGTGATAACCCAGGTGTCACCCACACCGAGGATGAGGGCTTGCTCTGGGAGCTTAAGAGAAGACCTTAGGACCATCACCCGGTACCCAGGTACCCACCGTGGTACCCAGGCCGGCTGCTCCGCGTCTCGGGGACACCGGCTGGGCACTGAGGTGGTGACACCCGTCCTGGGTGAACCGGCGGAGGCGTCACCCAACTTTTGTGGTTGTGTCGTTTTGGGTCAGGGAGCAGCTTGGTCCCATTTGAAGTCTTCAGTCGGAGAAACGGGGGCCTTTGTGGCAGCACCCGCTGAAGGCCAACCGCAGCAGGGAAACATCGTGTTTGCAAAGAAAAGATTAAAAACTTCCAAATATTAATAAAGAGGAAGATAAAATGGGTGGTTATTACTAAAAATCATTGATTTGCAGCTGCTGGGGAACTCGTAAAGGTCTGGTTTGTGTCCCAGCGTGCTGTGGCCTAGATCTATCACTTCTACAGAGGAGCAGCTGGGGAAACCCCACTGTTGCCAAAAGCTTTGCCGTCGTTCAGGTATTTCAGATTGTCAAACTAAAAGCAAATATAACTGGCAGTGAACGGTGGTGCCGATGGGGCTCCAGCGTCCCCTCCCTTGGTCCCGTGCTCTGATCCTTCCGGCCCGGTCCAGTAGCGACCCTTCCTCCTGTAAGACCTTTTCCGGAAAGATCAAGTATTGAAGTTCTTGCCTTTAGAGGTTTCTTTTTTTTCCATGTATTTCATTTGCAAACAGACATTTAGATATAACATTTTGAAATACAGGAAAAAAATTTAGACTCGTAACAACAAACCGGATCCTATCAGCAAGCGACAACCTTTTGCCAGCTTTCTCCTCCAGGAGGACACCAAGGCTTATATCCCAGCTCTGCTTCTCGCCGCTTTCTCCTACACAATGAAATGCCATTTTTACAGATTCTCCTCTTTTATATTTGGCCAACTCCACCGCTATCCGCTTATAGGATTGCTCTTTGTAGCACAAGGCTTTATAAAATACATTAGGGTTCTCGAGCGGCGGAGGCTCTGCATGCAAATTATCGTAATGTCATTATTCTCTATTCAAACACTGAGCTTGTTCCAATTTATTTCCCTTATAACTTTCTTCCCCTCCTTAACAATAATCTTTTTATGAACGCGGAGCAACAATAACTCTCCTTATCACACCCTCTGCACGGGGGAGGCTCCTGGAGCACAGCAAGCAGGAGCTGATGGAGACTTTACAGTCGGTTGCCCTTCTGGAAGCCAGATTTGTGCCTTAGGGATCTTTTTAAAAGCTGCTGCATCACCTCTTAACCCTGCCCCGGTTAGGGGTTGCCTGCACCTCCTTTGATTTCCCTGCTAATTAGGGCGCTCACCTGCTGGGGGGGGGCGGGGAGAGGGGACAGCTACGCAACCCCTGCACGGACACAGGGGGGTTTTGCGGGTGGGGATGGGGGAAGCTTTGCTTTATGATGTTGCAGCGTTGCCTAAAATTGTGCAAAAACCGAGGGGTGCACCCAGAGCATCGGCTGAGGTGGGAGGGATGGAGGGATGGAGGGAGGAAGGAAGAGGCTGCAGCATCACCCGGTGCCTCCTTGCGGGGCCGGGAGCCACCTGAGCCCCGCTGGAACCTCTGCCTTGGGGCGAGGGTGGGCAGAGACCCCCCCCCCTGGCCGGCGGTTCGTTGCTCGCCCGCGGGCTCGGTGGCTCTCTGCCCGGCGGGCCGGGCCAGCGCGGGGCAGCAGTGGGCTCTTGCGGCGGAGGCGGGGGCTGCAGGGGGGGCGGGCAGCGGGCCGGGATGGCGACTTCTGCCTCCCTCCGCCCTCGGTGAGGGGGCACTTGCGGTGAGTTCGCGTCCGGAGGGATGCGCCTGGTGTCGGGCTCCCCGGCGCCGGGAAGGCGCTGCTGGAGGAGGGTCCGTACGGGAATGGTGCGGCCGGGAGCGGGGGAGGGATCACCCCCCTGTACTGGGCACTATGAGGCCCCACCTCAAATACTGTGACCTGTTTTGGGGCCCTCACCACAAAAAAGACACTGAGGGGCTGGAGTGTGTCCAGAGAAGGGCAACGGAGCTGGTGAGGGGTCTGGAGAACAAGTCCTGTGAGGAGCGGCTGAGGGAGCTGGGGGTGTTCAGCCTGGAGAAAAGGGGGCTGAGGGGAGACCTTCTCGCTCTCTACAGCTCCCTGAAAGGAGGGGGTAGCCAGGGAGGCTCCATCTCTTCTCCCAGGGAACAGGTGATGGGACAAGAGGAAACGGCCTCAAGTTGTACCAGGGGAGGTTTAGGGTGGATATTAGGAAAAATTCCTACACCAAAAGGGTTATCAAACATCGGAACAGGCTGCCTAGGGAAGCGGTGGAGTCGCCATCCCTGGAGGTATTTAAAAGACATGTAGACGTGGTGCTGAGGGACATGGGTTAGTGGTGGTCTTGTCAGTGTTAGGTTGGTGGTTGGACTCCATGATCTGAAAGGTCCCTTCCAACCTAAACAGTTCTATGATTCGAAGTCTTCACTGTGATGTCAGGTGAGGTCCTGAGCAACCAGCCCAAAAGGGACCTGATCGGGGTGGGCGGCTGGACCAGGTGGCACCTGAAGGTTACTTTCAGCCAGTGTCAGCTTCTGATTTTACGGAGAAGATGGGCAGAGGGAGAGGCAGAGCCCCCTGAGAGAAGGTCCATCCACCTCCTGCAGATTTGTGTGCTCGCTGTTTGGTGTGAGAGGCTGAATCATTCCCTTCCTCCTGAGAAAGGTGCCCCCAGAGCCCCCCCAGGCAGGGAGCTGAGCATGGGGCAGCTCCTGGGCCACCTCGCCCATCCGCACCCAGCTCCTAAACCATCTAATGCACAGAGAGAGATTGAGAAAACATACTTTCTTTCTGCTGAAAAGGGAGTGAAGCCTCTAGAGAAGCAAAGCCTGTCTTTGAAGGGCTGAGAATTGGGATAGTTGAGGGGGAAAAAAAGCGTGATCCCTGGTGTAAGGGCCCCGCTGGTGAGAAGCAGCCATGCTTTTGCTTGCTCCATCTACGTTCGCAGCCGTCCTCCTGCTGAGGATGGCGCTCTGCGGTCCGGAGCCGAACCTGGAAGAGAGCGTCCCACCTTGGGATGCATCCCGCTGGCTACGGCCTCTGTGTCCTGCCCCCCAGACACCATCTCCCACCCCACGGAGCAGCTGCAGAGCAGAGATGAGACCAAATCCTGCCTCCCTGAACGGGCCCACAGGGTCTGGGGAGCCCTGAGCACCCTAATGAGGCCAAATCTTGGCGTGTCTTTAGTCATGCTCATTTTGTACTCTTCTCCTTTGGATGTTGTTTTTCATTATCAGATTTGGGGGGGAAAAAAAAAAAAGGAAGAAAGAAAATTCTCTTCCCTTCTCATTTTTATGTTGCCCGATGCACCCTGCTGGCGACGCGCAGCACAGCTCGTGCTTCCCGGCTCGCACCAAGCCACCCCAAAATGTCCAAACAAAGTCTGAAGACCTCCAGCTGCGCAGCGGAGCTCGAAATAACGTGGTTGGGCCGCTCGCGGCGAGCGCGTGGTGCCTCGAGTACAGCTCTGCGCCCCTGGGAGGTTGGGGCGTCCCCTGTGTCTTCCTCCGGAGCCTGGAGAGCAGCTGAGCTTCAGAGGAGCCAGATTTTCGCACCACTAAATAGCGTTTACATCTGCTTCGGGCACTGATGGCATCAGGCAGAAGCTGATGAACGCTACCGCAATAATTGAGTGTAACTGATGCTCTTTCTGAGCTTTAAATGATGGGTTTTAGGTGCAGCTGGGGGGGATATTGTATGTTCATAGGCACAACGTTGTCTGTGAAGGTCTTGGAGCACCTACGCGTTGGAAACCTGCCTGCGTGTGCGCAGGAAAAGGGAGGAGCCGCGTTCGGTTTTTAGCACCCCATCTTATTTCACTGTGCCTGCTTCTGGCAGGTCTCGGCTCCACCCCGTTTTTCTTTTCTCTTTTCTTTGCGAGCATTGCCTTGCGTCTTCCACCGAGACGCGGCCGGCGGGGTCTGCAGCTCAGCAATGCTTTCGCTGCGTCCTGCAGCCGTCCTCCCTGCGGACTGCTGATGTCCTGATGGCTCGGGGCCACGGGTCTGGTCTATAGGGATTCATTCCTGAAGCATCAATAGTAATTAACGCGTTGGCTCCTCCAGCTCCTCTTCTCCTGGGCATCTGACACCGGTATCCGCACAGCCGGAGTGGGGACAGCACAGCTGGTAGTGGGGGACGGTGCTAGGAGGGGGTCACAGCCCTCGTCTCGGTGACTGTGGCTTCTCCCAGCGCCGGGATTGTCACATCAGCCTGTCCCTACGGCAGCTGAGCAAACTGCTGCTCCAAATCCCATCTGCCTCCCTGCCTTTGAGGAGAAAAAGGAGGGGTTTGGGGCTGCAGCAGCCTAAAGGGGCTTCATCCCTCCGGCTGGTGGGGTGGGGGCTGCACTGAGTGGGGACCAGCACACGGGGGTGTTGGTGTCGGGGGAATATATCTCCTGGTGCATCAGCGCTGGGCTAAATGTGGGACACTTGGTGAGGTTGGCTTGTTCCGCAGAAGGTCCGGGAGGCGATGGGGAGAAGGATTCGTCTTGCGGGGCTCTTTGGGGAACCCCCCGCAGTTCTCCGGCATAAGATTTATTTCCTTTCCTTGGTGTTATTTCAGTGCGGTTCTTCTGTTCCTCTCCATCCCCGAGAAAGGAAGGCATAAAAAAAGGGAGGTGGCGGGATGAGACACCCCCCCCCCCAAGAAGGAAACAGCCTTCCCACCACCCCCCCGCCCCAAAGCAGGGCCCGGGCTGGGAGACATCCGATTCTCCGTCCGCAGCTCGGCGGGCAGCCGGCGAGCGGGAGAGCATCCCTCCGGGAGAGCCCGCGGGATGCCTTCGCTCAGCTGAGGAGGAAGCGAGAGCACAAAGCGGGGAAATGACTTGGCAAAGGTCACCTGGAGCTGGGGCCGAGCCCAGGAATAGCACCGGGTCTCCTGCGTCGTCCCTTCCTCCCGCTGTGCTGAGTGGTGGCACTGACCCACCTGGGGTGAAAGGGCTGGTCGGCACGGGGGTGGTTCTGCTTTTGCCATTCGTTGTGGCTTTAAAATTTACGATAATCAAGAAAAAAGATGAGAGCAGGGATGCTGGCGATGGAGACCCTCAACTGGGAAAAGCAGAGCTGCGAGGGGAGCAGGGAGGGATGGGAATAGGAGGGGGGTACGGGGGTATCAAGGCTGGAAAAGCAGCAGGAGAGGGACAAGCTGGGCATGGGACGCTAATGGCAGGCACAGGGCTGCTGGAAGCTGCCTGGTAGACGTGGGGAGCAAGACAAAGGGGATGTGGGTGGTGGGACTCAAACCCCACCATGAGGATGCTCTGCTCTCTGTAACGGCCAGGGAAACTTCTGCAGTGACTGTCCATTGAGGACACCTCAATCACCTCGAGACCCGAATTACAGCCCAGCTTGGGGTAAGCGGGCTCCCCAGCCTGCTTAGGAGGGATACAAGAAACACCTTCATGCTAGTGCAGGGCTGGCCAGGGGGTGGGCGGTACGGCTGTGCCAGGGTGGGGGCTCTGGATAAGGTGTTGAAATAAGGCAAAGAAGGGATTGGGTGGTGCAAAATCAGCGCTGGGTGAGGAGTGACCCTGGGGGTACCAAAGCAGAGCCAAGTTGGGGATAGAGCACGTGCCAAGGCCGGGGGAGCTGGCCAGGACAGACGGACGTAGGGGACGGGGAGAGGCCGGACAGGACACAGCTCGCATCTGCCAGAGGCTCCTTTCTTCCCGCGTGCCCACCCGGCCCGTGTTTGACGTGGCAGCTCTCCCAGTGACTCATTAGGTCACCGTGGTGTGTCCAGATGAAAGCGATGCAATGACATAATCAAAAGCCGTATGTTGGAAAAGGTGGCATGGGCGCGTTGCCCTTTAAAACTGACGGCAAAAGGCAGAGCGAGGAGCAGGGATTTAGACAAAATGAAAATAAATCGAAGAAAGTCAGGAATCGGACAGCGTGGGGAACAAGTCTTTGGGATAACGCAAGAGCAGGAGTCCATCATCGCTGGTCCTTGCAGACGTCTTCCTGAAGCAACGCCCGAGGCTTTGCAGATGGGTTGGGGACTGTCTGCAGGGATTGTGCCATCTGTAAAAACGCGTTTTGCAGGTGACAGCAGGCAGCGGTGGTGGTGGTCCCTGCAGGTTGGAAACCCAGGGCCCTTCCACACCCCCACGAGCCCCCACCCCGCCCAGGCATTGTACCAGCCCGGTCCTCCCTTTTCCTGTAGGTGGGGTTTCCATAGGAAACACGGCTGGTCCACCTCCCGGCCCTGACCCAGCCGGACGGACGCTGCTCCCCGGCTGAAGCTGCGGTAGTGACGGTCCCCTCTGCTCCGGGCTGAGCGTTTCAGCCCGGGGAGCAGCTGGCTCTCCCGGCTGTCCCCTGGCGATGGCGGGGTGGGGGACAACAGCCGGACTCACTCGCCATTTCTCCTTCTTTCCAACTGGTGGCTGGCCCCTATGGGACTTGGGCATGGGAAAGGATGCCGAGGACTTGCAATCGCCGTAAGGACCATTGGGGGATGCGGCGGCGGGCGGGCAAGCCCGTGGTGGCGTGCCGGGGCAGTGGGGCGGTGGGCTTCGCCAGCAGCATGCTGCTGCTGAGCCGCTCCGCTCTCCATCTCCCCACCTTGTGGTGGTACCTCTTCCTCTCTGCCGATGCCCAGGAGGTGGCCACGTTCACGGTGCAGTACCGGGTGTTCGAAGAAGTGCCGCCGGGAACGGTGATAGGGACGCTGGCCGAGCACGTCGAGGGTGGCGAGAGCGGCGAAGCAGCGGATGCCTTCCAGCTGATGGAGACCCCCGGGAGGTTCCCACTGCATGTGGGGAGCGGGGACGGGGTGCTCAGCACGGCCGGGCGGGTGGACAGGGAGCAGCTGTGCCGGCACAGCGATCCCTGCTGGGTCTCGTTTGACGTGTTGGCTGCCCGAAACCTGGCTCTTATTCATGTGGAAGTTCAAGTGCTGGACATCAATGACAACGCGCCGCGGTTCCCCACGCCCGAGCTGGAGCTAGAGATGTCGGAGAGCGCATCCCTGCGGACGCGGATCCCGCTGGACCGAGCCCTGGACGCCGATGCCGGCCCCAACGCCCGCTGCTCCTACGCCCTCTCCCCCAGCGAGCACTTTGCCCTGGAGGTCGTCTCCAGCTCTGATGGGACGAGGCACGCAGAGCTCGTTGTGGTTAAAGAAGTGGACCGTGAGCTGCACTCCTCCTTCGACCTTGTGCTGACAGCCACTGACCATGGGGAGCCACCAAAATCAGGTACCGCTTTAATTAAAGTCATCGTCCTTGACTCCAATGATAACAGCCCCGTCTTTGCAGAGAGCTCTTTGACGGTTGAGGTTTGGGAGGATGCTCTGCCCGGGACCCTCCTTGTGACAGTCACGGCCACTGACCCCGACCAGGGTCCCAATGGGGAGATCGAGTACAGCCTGAGCAAGCACGCGCCCCCAGAGGTGCTGAGCACTTTTGGCATCGATGCCCGCACGGGCAGCATCATCCTGAAGCACCCACTGGACTATGAGGAAACCCACTCCTACGAGCTGGATGTGCAAGCCCGGGACCTGGGCGCCAACCCCATCCCAGCACACTGCAAGATCCTGGTCAAAGTCCTGGATGTCAACGACAACGCTCCCGATGTCCATGTCACCTGGGCCGCACGGGTGCCCGTCCTCTCCGAAGCCCTCCCCAAAGACAGTTTCGTGGCTCTGGTGACGGCCAGTGACCCTGATTCGGGGAGCAACGGGCAAGTGCATTGCTCCCTCAGTCAAGGGTATGAGCACTTCAGGCTGAAGAGGACCAACAGCCACAGCTACGTGCTGATGACCAACGCCACGCTGGACAGGGAGCTGCGTGCCGAGTACAACCTGACGTTGGTGGTGCGGGACCAGGGTGACCTTTCCTTGGCGGTGCTGAAGCATCTCACTATCTGCATCAGCGACGTCAATGACAATGCCCCCTCCTTCGAGAAGGCCACCTATGAGGTTGCTGTTGCTGAGAACAGCAAAGCACCTGCCTTCTTGCTCACCGTCCGTGCCACCGACCCTGACCTGGGCTTCAATGGGAAAATCACCTACAGCATCTCGGACTCCTCTGCTTCAGGTCTGGTCTCAATCGACCCCACCACTGGGGATGTTTTTGCCCTCCAAGCTTTTGATTATGAGCAGGTGAAGAGTCTGGAGTTCCTGGTGACCGCGGAGGATGGTGGTCACCCCAAGCTGGCGTCCAACGCCTCCATCAGGCTGGCTGTGCTGGACCAGAATGACAACGCACCCGCCATCACCACGCCAGTGCTGGTGGGAGGCGCAGCCACACTCTCCATCCTGGTCAATGTGGAGACAGGGTGCTTCTGGGTGGTGCCTGGGAATGGGAGCACCCAAGGGACTGCAGCGGTGACCAATGCAACACTCGTGTCATGTGCCAGCACTCCCTTCCTCTTCACCATCGCGGCCAGGGATGTGGACTCTGGCATCAACGGGGCTCTCCGGTATGATCTGGTGGGTGGGGATGATGTTGGGCTCTTCATCCTGGACCCTCTCTTGGGGCAGGTCTTCCTCAACGCCAGCAACGCCAGCAGCCTCGCCGGCAGCGAGCGGGAGCTGGTGGTGCGGGTGAGCGATGAGGGGGACATCCCCCTGCACACCCTGGCCCGGGTCCGCTTAGTTTTCCGGCATCACGGGGCGTTCTCCAAAATCTCAGCCCAGGATCCTGGGTGGCTGAGCCCGGCCGTGGTGGTCGTTATCTGCCTGGCCGCTCTCCTGGGCGGGTGCCTTCTCCTTTTGGCTTTAACCCTGTCTTTGCGTAAGAAAGAGAAGAAGGACAGCATGGCCTACAACTGCAGGGAGGCAGAGGATGCCCGCAGGCAGCAGCAGCTCAAGAAGCCCCACAGGCAGATCCAGAAGACGGACATCCACCTTGTCCCGCTGCTCCGGGGCCGTCCCCGGGAGGCTGAGCCCCCCCGTCCCTGCCAGGAGGATCTGCCCAGCACAGCTACCCCCGCGGCGGGTGGCTGCCCACAGGCTCCCCTTCACCTCACCCCCACTCTCTACAGGACCCTGAGAAATCAGAGGACCCAAAAGGACTCAGACGAGCAGCAGGGGACCTTCACCCTGCCCATCCTGCAGCGCCAGCCCCACAGACCAAAAAATCCGGCGAAAGAGGCTGTGAGCCCCCTGGATGCACCACCGCACTGCAAGAGCTTGGTGAAGCCACCAGAGGGGCCCATGGGAGAGCCCCCATTGCCACCCAACCAGCCCGTGGGTGCTGGGGGACCTGGGCAGCCCCAGCCCCACCAGCACATCCTCAGGAGCCTGGTCCGGCTGTCGCTGGTGGCACTGGCGGAGCAGAGCCCCACGGGGGAGTTCGCGATGGAGTCACCCCCGGTGCAGGTAGGAGATGCTCTGCGTGTTGTTGGAGGTGTGGGCACCCCTCTCACTTCCCCCCAATGCCTTCCTTGCCCGGGCCTTGCACACCCCGGGGTGGTGGGAACGTGCAACCTGATGGTCTTTGCTTGGTCTCTTCTCCCAGCCCTGGGCAGAGGTGCCCCAGCAGCAGGGGTTGGGTAGGATGAACGGCCACCACACCATGGCCAGGGTCTCCCCACACCCACCAGGACACCCTGGGAGCTGGGGGTGGAGGATGGCTGTCACGGGGAGAAGGGGACAATCCTGTGCTCGCTTCCCCAGGGGAGGGGGCAGGCAGGGAACGGTGGGCAGAGATGGGGCAGGTGGGCTACCCGGCCGCTTGTTTCCACCCCCCCCGGCGTGGGGATGCTGAACCATCTGCAGGAGGAGGAAACGCTATAAAAAGGCCGGAGGGGTTCGGAGGGGACGTCCTGGCAGGAAGCAGCTTGAGTGGCGACCCGCCGGGGCTCAACAGGCTTTTCCTGCCTTACAGCAAATCTCCCAGCTGCTCTCCCTGCTGCACCAGGGCCAGTTCCAGCCCAAAACAAACCACAGGGGAAACAAGTACACGGCCAAGAATGGCAGCAGGTAAGGCTGGCTCTCAGCCCTTCCCTTCCCCACGCCCCGTTGCCCCGCGTCTCTGCTGCCTCTGCTTCAGCCCCACTGGCCCAAGAGCCTCCAAGGGCAGGAGACACCAGGGCAGCAGACACCCAAGGCAAGACCTCGTCACCGGTTTTGCCGACCTGAGTTGGGGAGGTAGGTCCTCCCTTCAGGGGCTGGCTGTGCTCTCCACTGGTATCCAGCAACCTCCTAGGGCTGCTCTTTGCCTCCTTCCTGGAGGTCCTTTGGCAGCTCCTTCCATACTCGCCTGAGCTCCTCCATGGCCACGAACCATCTGCCTGTCCTTGCTAGGGGAACACCGATGTGTTCAAGCGTGACGGGAAGGTGCGCTCATGAGCACAGAGGGTCCCAGCTTTGGAGGCAGCAGCAGCACAAGGGTGCGTTTTCCCACGGCTCTGGGTACCTGCTTAGAGGTGCTGTTGCCTGCTGACATGAGTTTAGGGCATCTGTCCCTGGGCCAAGAGGGAGATGCTGCTAGCAGGGATGGGAAGGACTGAGACATCCCAGCTCTGAGCTGAAGGTGTTCCCAGAGACAAACTATGGTGTTCCCATTAAATTATGCTATTGACATCTCTGGATGAACGCTCCTGAGGATGCCAGGGCTTCATCACTTCTTCGTCATGTCCTCCCTGTCCCGACCTGCCCAGGCCATGGGCAGACACAGCTTTCCACCTTTCTCATCACCATCTCCACCTGGTGAGGACGGAGAGGGAGGGAGAGCCGCCCTGGGGCTGCAGGGGCAGGGCTGGCCTGGGCTGCTTCTCGCCTGGTCCTGCACGAGGGAAGCTCCTCCGAATTCACGGGGAAGAGCCAGCAGCTCCCTGTTTGCGCAGGATCTCCCCACAGAAGGATAAAAACAGACAATGCCCACATCCCACCTCTGGGAAAAAGACAACCACCTTCAAAGTAATCGTTGGGGCAGGGTCGTGCTGAGAGTTAAGTGTGACCTGGGTGTTTTGGCCCCCTCGCAGGGCTGCGGGGCTGGACGCTGACTGCCTGAGCACGAAGGACAGCGGGCATGGCGAGAGTGAGGCGGAGGACCGCGATTCGGAGAGCGGGTTTGAGCTCTCCGTGCCGCAGCTGGTGGGAGAGGAGCTGGAGACCCTCCTGGAGCCGCAGGCAGGTGAGGTGGCCTCGCTACCGGGAGCACGCTGGGGCTGGTGGGGGGGGTCCAGCCGTGGGATCTCCTCAAGTAACACACTGAGCCCATTCAGAAGAGAGAACTGGCTGGTCTGCAGCAAGCCAGGGGACATCTCGTCTCCTAGGGTGGCTCTGACAGTGGCAGATACTTGGGACAGTGTGTGTGGACCATCCTACGCTGCTGGTACCAGGCAGTTTACAGCAAAGGGACTTGCTGAGCTTCATGTTGGATTTTTTCATGTGTTTAATCGCGCTTGGTAGATCTTTCCTCCCATGGATGCGTCTTCTGTTGTTGAGTTGGTTTGTGAGGTAGACCTCTGTTGGGGTGAAGTCCAGTTTAACTATGCACCACGTGAACCGCGTCCCATGCTGACCTGAGCCCCTTCGTTTCATGGTCTCCAGAGTGAGAAAGGTGAAGCGTTGTCCTAGTCACGCCTCTTAAAATGTTATATACCCTTTGAACCCCATCAGGCTCCTATTTGCTACCAGGCTGAACCAGTCCTGTCTCATCTCCTGTGGCCAACCTGTTACTAATTTTAGTTTTTAACCTTCACTGAGATGCGGTGACCGGAATTGTGCGCAGTGTTTAGGATACATTTACGCTGGTGGTATAAGGAGGTCTTCTGCTTTGTTCTTCACTCCTGTCCTGCCCAAGCTCCACGCTGAGCTCTGTTACCAAACTGTCCATGGTGACTCCCAAATCCCTCCTCTGCGTGATGGGAGAGTCATCAATACATGACAATCCCCGTGACAATTATCCAACAGCGGATGACACAGAAATCCACCGGCCACTTTTTGCTCATGGCACTCGGTATCATTAGGTCCTTCAGCAACCCTCCCCCCTCCGCTTTTATGTTGTTGGGTGTTTTAGTGGAGTCAACACCAACATCCACCTCTCCATGTCATTTATCGCTGGGACTCCACTAATGACCTCCCTTTGCAGGGAAGATTATTTATTCCTACCCTCGCTTTCCAGCTTTTAACACATACCAGTCCCTGACAGAACCTGGCCGCTAATTCAGGGGCAGCTCAGGTCCCCTGGGAGCCTGGCTGGTGCTCTTCTGAGAGCTTGGGTGTCCTCGGTCAACCAGGACCCCTTCACCCACCTCTTCCAAAGATGCCAACACATTTGCAAAATGCAATTCCCCACCTTGCAAATGTCACGTCCGTTCTTGTCCGAGTGGCAGGTACTCGGCTCTCCCTCTGCTGAGTCTCACATATGATGGTTTCTGTGAATCTGCCTGCTCTAGGTTCACCTTCATGTGCTTAAAAACTTACGTCACAATTTCTGCCTTCCCTTCCTCTGTACCGTATTCATTTGAAGCAGTAGTTAACGAACAGCAGTTAATAAACCAAGCAATTTCATATCTGAGTTCCTCTAGCACTCCGGGGTGAATACCATCTGGGCCTGACATTTTCTACATGTTCCTTTTATTGATTTGTTCTACAAAATCTCTTCTACTGGCATTTCAATTTGAAAGAGTTGGGCTGACTCACGTCCTGTAGCAGAAATTTCATTGTGGAGCCTCCGCGCTCCTCCGCAGCAAGAGGAACTCATTGAGGTTTGCGGCTGCGGTGGTTTTCATTCCAGAGCTGGGCGTTTTCTGTCCTCTTGCTCAGACGGAGAACCACGCTGCTTCTCTCCGTTTGCCTTCCTGCCCTTTTATTCTAGTCAGGAGCAAGCGAAAGAAAGGTTGGGTGAAACAAGAGCTGGAAGTTCCCTCAGATTTAAAGGTCCTGCAGCCAAGAGCAGGGAGCAAAGAGGCTGCCCAGCTCCATCCCATGCGTGCACTGACATGCACTGGTCCCAGTAAAGGGACTGGTGGACCTGCTCAGTAGATCTGTCTGGATGCAGTCATGCCCCGACAGGTAGCCTGCTAGAAAATCTGTGTTATGGCCAGCCATATCTGTGAAGGGCCGCCTCCCATACGTCGTGGATTTGATAGGAAAAAAACCAACCCACCCTTTTACCAAATTAGTGGAATTTCACAGCAAACGCCAGTGGCGCGTGCTGAGGCCATGCCAGTGTGGCTTCCGGCCCACGCAGCAGTGCCGGCCATGACAAAAGAGGCTGCCCTGCCTCAGTGGTGAAAAAACAACCTTAACCGTGAGCCCAGACCTTCCCAAAGAGGCAATGGAGCGCAGACGACGGAGCTGCCGGGCTCCTTCCTCCTCTCCCAAACACAAACAGAGAAGCGGACTTGCATCCGGAGAGAGGGAGGAAGGAAGCATTGCTTGGGCTCAGGAGTATCGTAACAGCTGGCTGAGGCTGTCTGGCTCTTTGTGCTATTCGCAGCGGGGGGTGTGTGTGTGTGTGTGTGGGGAAACAGCAGGAAAATCTGTCCCAGCCACAATCGGGGTTGTTTATGCTCTAAGCATCGAGCCAGGGGCTGAACTCTCCGCGCTCAGCACCGTCTATTAACACCTATTCCCCCACCAGCGAAACAAGAGTGTTCGCAGCAGCAGATGAGAGGTATAACTTTATTCATTATAAAAATAATAAAAAAAAAAAAACCCACCAAGGCCAAACACCATTAAAATAAGGCAGTAAAGAGTTATCGGTCAAATTAAACATACCTAATTACAAGGTTTCATGGTCACAGGACCATCAGCCTACAGCGTCTCGGTTCTCCCCGCAGCGAGCGGACTGCTGCTGTGCTCCGCTCCAGAGCCGAAGCGTCAAAATATTCAGGGAATGCTTCTCGCAGCCCGAGGAGCAGACAACTGTGAATGTTTTAGAGCAAAAATGTGGGATTTCAGCACGCTTGGGAGATCTCATAAAGAACAGTCACCGCGACGGAAAGAAAATACTGAGATTGCAGAAAGAAATCCTGGAAGTTAAGCAACACAAGAGAATTTTGGGGCTTCAGCTGCAACAAAATCGAAGCGATGTACTTGCCCTTTTCTCCCCACTAGGTTTGAATCCCAACCCTCACCCCCATCCCACCCCAGGACAGAGTTGTTTTTCAGAGAAAAAGGACTAATTACTTAGCTGGCTGAGGAAGGAGACTTGTCTCAGTGACTGAGGGCCCCTGCCAGTGACTGAGGACCACGTGTCCCAGGCGGTGGCAGGGTATCGATTACCTTCTGGAAGCAGCATTAAGTGCATGAGTACGGTGACCCTCCTCTGGGAGGGCACTTTATAAGTCAGAGCCACAAAATCATTATAATAACACCAGCTCTTGCTATCTGGTTGGGACTGCCGGGGTTTTTGGTGTTTTGTTACCAGACGCCAGCGATTTGTTTTGCTGCCCTCCGACTCAACGGCGTTTCACGAGCCGGCGGTCGCCTCCAACCTCCCGGTGGTTCCGGGTTACGCTGTGGAAACGCAGCGACGCGGGGCTGGACGGCGGCGTCTGTGCATCCCATCACGGAGCCTTGTTTACCAACTGCAAAGCTCTACTTTAAAAAACAAGAACCCCCGTTTCCTTTCCTGCCGTCTGATGAGGAAGCTATTCCAGGCTCACCCTGCTATGGGGTCCTTCCTTTCATTTCCAGTTTATGTCTATTCATGGACAGTTATAATCACTTCTTCTTTTGCCAACGCTATTTTAAGCATAAAGATTTCCTTTGTCGGTGCTTATCCCATCAAAATAATGACAGGTTGCAGCCGGATCCCCAGTGAGCGCTTGCTTCCTTAGGCTAAGCAACCCCTACCTCTTGGGGCGTCCGTCATCTAAGCCTGGACCCGCTCCTGTTCCCACCTCAGTAGTTCCCTCTGCACTTCTGTCTTTTCAGATCCTCTTTCCCACAGAGGGATCATCAGATTTGTACGTAACGCTCCCAACCAGGTCTCGCCAGACCTAGTGACAATGCCACGGCTATGTCTTCGCGCCAACAGGGAATACCTTGACCAGCACATTGTCTGATTTCATTTGCCCGTTTCGGGGCAGAATCGCATTACTGGTACATTAACGAGCCCGCAGCCACCACCCACACCAGGCTCCCGCTGCTCCTCATCTGTTTCTCTAATTGATGAACTTTACAGCTCAATTTTTTTTGTTACTAGTCTTCTACCATCCAGCTGTGCATTTTATAATCCAGAATTTAATTCCGCTTCTGTTATTATTGCTTTTGTAATAACCCGTTTCTTCGCGGACTCAATATGCCTGCTTAGCAGCAAATTCCCACCTGAGAGTGACCCTTAAGGGAAGTCCACTAGTGACCTTCTTTCTGTCCGATACTTCCCCCTCGAAAGCTTTCCATTGTCATCTCCCCTTTAGTCAGTCCTAAACCCTCGCTTGCCCCGGCTTTGCTCACAATTTAGTGAAGCGCCACTTGAGGCTGCAATAAATGAAAAAGCAAAGCGATCGTAATGGTTATTATATTAAAAAAACCCAAAACCCAACAACCCAACACAAAACCTCCAGTAGCTTTAAGCCAGTTCTAGTTTGTTTGGTTTTTTTCAAGCTGCTGTTTACAATCAGTCCTCTCACAGTTGATTTCAGGAAGTCTCCTCATCTCTCAGTATTTTTTTTGTCTTTCTTTTGTGCCTTTTTTTTTTTTTTTTTTCCCCTCTCGTCCACTCCACGTCTCACCAACAGTTCTTGTTTTCGCTCCCTGCAGAGCTGGCCCTCAAGAGGCTGACGGCTGCTGACCCGGCCTGGGTGGCTCGGCTCTCCTTGCCGCTCACCAGTAGTTACAAGGACAACGTCTTCTCCCCCGACTCTCCGCATTCACCTCAGGATGAGGAAGCTGCGAGGCAGGAGAAACCAAGGACCTTTGAAACCTTTGGCAAAGGTGCTGGGTCTGACTCGAACGCCGCTGGGACGAGACTGGCCAGCACTTTCCTTTCAGAAATGAGCACCCTCTTTGAAATGATTTTGTCCCAGAAGGTCCAAGTCCACAACGAAACAGGCTCGGGGCTTCTGCGGCAGCTGTCGGCGCGTGGGAAGAGCCTTGGACTGGAAGACGGTGCTCCTGTTCTGTAGGCAGCTTGGTGGCTGTGATAAGGAGAGAAGAGTCAGACAGAGCTTCTTTCCACTTTCGGGGTGCACACGTGTGCTTTAACAGGGTCATTGTATCATCCACACCTAGACTGATCACGACAGGCATTTTTCTTCCTTTGCTTCGCCCCATCAAACTTCTCCACGACTGATGTCACCTTGTTTAGCTCCCTTCTACCTGCCTGTTCTTGCCTTCCCAGCTTTCCTCCTCTCCCACCCTCATCCTTCACCTTACCGTCGCACTCCAGTCGCACAACAGCAGGAGGGTCCTTTCCTCCCAGGGCAGGCCGATCGGGGTGGGGGGGGGATGTTGTTAAATTAACCACAAGCACAACACAGTCGAGCTACACCCACGTGATTGTAGACTGTGCACCACGGATGATAAAATATTACAGTCATGGACTCTGCAACGTGCTGCAGAGTCGGGCTCCAGGATCTCAGTCCTTATTTAAATAAAATTGATTTTTTTTCTAACACTACCGTCTCGGGAACAAGGTGCACTACAGGCGACATGATGATCTGTCTGCAGAGAGCCTGAAAAGGCAACTCAGAAAGGGATATCTGCCTCTTGTCTCCCGCCGATCCTTTCAGCTTTCGTGGTTCTACCACTGCGAACTTGGCATTTTGTAAAACGCCCCAAAACCAGCGCTTCTGCTCTGGCATCTCTGCTACGGCTGCACTAGGTGCCCACAATTTCCTTCTCCATGCTCTCTTTTGAGGCCATTGGATTTTGGAGCGTAGTCCTTGCCCAGAAGCAGACAACAGATGGCTGGAGTCTGCCAAAGGTAACCTGGGAAAAGGGAAGCGCGAAAACACTGTTCTGAAATATTCAGTCACAAGCTTCACCCATACTAGGGGTTTTCACTTTGATCTGCGTGTATGTGAGCTGTAAGACAGTTTTAGGGTAATAGCACGTGTAGGAAAGCTGAGATACGGATATTGGTAACAAAGGAAGGTGGTGTAACCGTGGGGATTTGCGCTCACAGAGAATGGAAAGACAACAGTGGCGTAACCACCTGGAGCGCAGTTGTAGGCTTACGCAGCGGTGCACGCACGGCAGGTAAGTGCTTCTGGATGGTGTACACACAGGGCTCTCTTCTGTACCATAGTTTGCGCCTTGCAACTACGACAGAAGACACCAGAAGAAATGTGGGGCACGCTGGCAAAGTGGCCGTGTGGGCGGGTGGGGAACCACGCTATGGGAGTGAGGGTCAGCCACCACCTCTGCTGCCAGCAACGCACAACATCCTTGCTTGTGACTACATAAGCGAGGCTGAGAAGCGACTACCAGCCTCCCCTCCGGCACAGCGCAAGGCCAGCAGCGCTTTATACACACGGCTTTCATTCCTTCACCATCTTTACCTTAAAAATACTGCGCTGACTTCTCCACAGACACCGCAGTTCACAACGCAGGTTTCTCCAAAGCTAACTTGCTGTCACGCCAGGTGTCTCTGGGTGATATTTTTTAATTTCCTCTTTACTGTTGAGTTAAAAAAGGACAGGCAGCACCACCCGGCAGACATGATCCTGGAGCATCTCAAGGGTGTCTTACCTGTGTTCCTTTTCCATGCACCTAGAGGTGTCAGTGCCCTGCTTTTAGTGCGTGCACACACAAGCCCCAGCAGCAGACAATCATACAGATAATTTCAAGCAGAATAAATGAGAAAGTTATCCCTTCCTGTTGCTCTTGGGACCAAAGGGCAAAAACAACAGAGTAAGATTTCCCCAGGCAGACTCTTTAATATTCAAAATACCCACTGTTGCATTTGGAGTTTCTGAAGTGCTTTGCAGATGACCCCATCGCTGACAATAAACTACGCTGATGGTTTTGCCCCAGCCTGCTTACACTGCCGTTCTGCTAATAGAAATGCCCTGCTGTTTTGTTTCACAAACAAAACCGCCTCTTGCACCAAAACAATGACAGTGAGCCAAATTCTAACTGAGATGCAGCTGTGCAAACCACGAGGGAGGCATATCTGTGACTGCGAGGAGATGCAGCCCTACGGGATTCCTCTGCATCTTGAGAACACACACAGAGGACAAACACGCGGCACAACCTCACGTCTTGCTCTGGAAAGTTACTTTGATGTGCCTGTCAAAGGACAAAACTTTACACAAAAATACATTATAATAAGAGGACTAAAAAGGAGACAAATTCCTCTCTCGGTTCAATTTCCTGATTCTGCAAACTGCTTTCAACCCCCCCCAGCCCTTACCCCCGTCCTGTCCTGACCAATGCGTAAGCACGCTGCGGATTATCACAGAATAGGAAATCCACCCGAGGAATTTCCTGCTAATTGTATCCTGCTTGATAAAGGAAACGGGCTAAGAAAATTTGGTCTGAGAGCAGAAGGAGAGACCAGACTAGAAGAACAATCGGACGTGTTGAGCGCTGGCTGTGCCCCTCCCTGGCCGAATGGAGCCCACAGCAAGTTCAGGATGGGGCCGTTGGCTTTTGTTTTTCAGAGCCTGATCTACACAAAGCACCAGAGCACCACGGCTACAGGAAGCTGGACAGTTTGTACAGATGCCCTTGAACCAGTTTAAACTGGTGTGGACAAATGTCTTTTTCCGGATTCAGCTGCCCCAGTGGAAGAAATTACCGTACCAGCTGCTTGCGGCTGTCTGCCTGACGGTGGTTACTGCCCGCTGGGAGCATTCCTTATCCACTTCAGTGAAAATGAGCTCGCGTGCTTAGCAAACACGTACAATATAAATTTTGAAGCAAACCTTGCTCATTGTGCCTCACAGGGGTGTTCCCACGGGAGCAGCTCACTGCCAGAGCTGGAGGAATAATAACTGGGGACAAAGGACACTGACAATGGTGCAGGATGGCTGAGGACAGCCGTTAGCGTCACCAGTCCAGCTGGATCCATAAGCCATATCCCACAAAAACCTGTATCCCAATAACGAGAATTCACTCTCCTGCTTGCACAGGTTTGAAAGCAGATTAAACTGCCACGATGGCAATGTAGAGACAAGCCCAGATTGTGCTGGTAGCAGAGCCACTGTGGGCACCGCTAGCCTTGAAGTGAGATCAAATCGCCCCAGAGGGCGCAGGCCAGGCCCATCGCAGAGTCAGCTGCCAGCATCACCATACGGTGGCTTGCAAAATTCACTGGGGGACCATGTGCAAGATGTGGAGGGCTCCTGGGATTATAGCCCCAAATCACAGCACCATGGGTGGCGTGGTGGGAGTCTGTATGTAGCTCTATGCAGAAATGTAGGAGCCTAAAAACGTCCTTGTATTGGAAGGCAGAGGGCCAGACGACGTGGTGGCGTAAGAGATATCACAAGGTTTATTCTCAAAGCCCTGGTATTTAAAAATGGCTCTTGTTCCATCAACAGAAAGCTTTCTCTCTGCGCTCACTGCTAGCCTGCTTCCAGCTCCACACAGCCTAAGGAGGGCTGCCTTCCCTTCTGCCTGCGTGTGTCACTTACCGACTGCTCTAGAAACAGCAGTGGTGGGGCTCCAAGCACTGCAGCTCCAGTGACGTTGCCCCGTTTCCGAGGGCACGGCTCCATCCTGCACCGCCGAGCATCATCATGTGGAGTCCGTCTGCGCTCCAAGAGTGGGGCAGGGCGGGGGCAGATTGTCTTGGCTGGGTGGCGTGGAGTCCCGCAGGCACACGCTCAATAGTCCAGAAACAGGGGCTAGAGGAAGAGGCTCTTATTCCGGAAGGGAAGGGATGCTTTGTTTGCACATCTGAAAGTACATTAAAACATGATATTAATGACACGTCGTACTATGGGAATCGCTTCTCCACTTCAGCTCAACTGGAAATAGCTGGTAAGAAGTACAAAGAACTGAAAAGTAAAAGTGTTCCCTTCCCTTCAGTAAAAAGGACTCCTTTTTGCCATGGCCCTGCGCTACCCTTCTTCTGGCAATATGGGCCTGGCTTTCACAGGGTCACTACACGATGCAGTCCCGCACACCCTCTTCCCCCGCTGCCCGCGGTACCTTCCACCTCCTCTTCTAACACTCGCAGTCTCTCCCGGGCGTTCCTGTTCCCCGCAGCAGCTGACTGTCGGTAGTGCTTCATCGCTTCTGCCAGGTTCTGCTGCACTCCAAGGCCCTTCTCATAGCAAACGCCCACATGATACCTGCTTTGGGCATCCTAGCCACAGGAGAAAGCACGGCAATCAGCCCCGCACGACGGAGAAGTGACGACAGCACATGAAAGGAGAACAGAGAGTCTTTAACACCTTCTTTAAAGTTTACTGCTCTATCTTTGGTCACCTTCTTTAAAGTTTACTCCTCCATCTCTCAGACCACATCTTCAGTAATTGAGTCCCTTCTCCGAGCACACTGAAGCAGAATTTCTTACCAGCTATCCCTGACTCTGCTCTTTCCTATCGTTTCGCAATTAAATTCACTGATTTCCCTTGGACATCCAGGTCTGTGTCATGGGAACAAAGAATTGGCTGTCTCTGGAGAATATCCCGATTGTCTCAGGGGTCAGAGCTAAGAGGACTCGGGCAGCCTTGACTGCACCCACATCCTGATCACACCCAAACCCTGAGCACGCCCTGTGGACTGCCCTAACGCACACGTCTTGTGAAAATATAACAAATGCCAGAGAGGTATTTGCTGCCAAAGGTTGGAAGATTCCCCTTGGCAGCATCAGGCCTTCAACACCACAGTGCACCGCTATCTTGCTCAGCCCCACCTAATTATATTCCAGAAGAAACCTCAAGCGGCAGAAATGAAATCAAGCAAGCAAGTGCCAGAGAAAAAGCACCTGAACTACTCAGACATAACTACCTGCTGGGCACGAACTAGAAAGCAGAGGATGTCACTGCAGATGGGTCTGTGAAGCCAAATCCAAACCTGTGATACGTTTCCATGTCGGCTGTGGACTTCATCTTTGAGATCCAATAGGAGACAAAGAGCGTCACACATAGCAAGGAAGCAAGATGATGGTCCTGAAGACATTGAAAAGACAGCAGGGGCTAGTGGTCACCCAGGCCTTTTCCAGCAAAAAAGCCAGCAACATAACTTGAAGAGGATGACTGCCAGAAACAGAATCTAAACAAGGCTTTGCAAAAAAAGAAAATAAGAGGAAAAAAAGGAAAAAAAAAAAAGGAAGTAAGTAGCAAGTTTTAATAAAGCCATGAGAACAGAACATATTGCAAGCGTTGCTGTCTGGGATGGAGCTGGTAGAGGAAAGCGAAGAACTCAATGAGTGGGTGCTTTGCAAAATGTTGCAAGTCTCGGTTTATGACAGCAATAAACTTCTTTAGAGAAGAGATAAACATGTTGAAGGATTGGCACTTCAGATGTGACAAGAGACAGGGTTAAAGAAGTATGAAGTATTCCACTAGCCATCTCTTATATGATGAACGCCTCAAAGACAAGACCGCGAGGAGAAGAGATCCCCAAATTAGCATGGCATAAGTGACTGCGATATTCTTTGAAATCTGAAGGTCAAACTCGGTTCTCCGACAACACTTTTTAATGCGGTCTTTATATTCCGTGGTTGCACGCAGAAAATAAGGGAGGATAAAAAGTGGTAACCAAAGTAAAACAGTTCTCTGAAGCGTTGTTGTATTTGGAAGAACACTCGTCTGAGTTCCCCCCTTGGCTCTAGCACAGAGCAACAACCTGAGAGAAACACTGAACCCACAACTTATTGTGCCTCTTTTCCCTTTTTTGGAGTCGTAGCTAAATGGTGCCATCCTTGCTTCACCCACGTCCAGTAAACATAAATTCATACTCCAAAATAACGGGAAAAGAACGTACTCACAGAGCCCTTCTCCCAGCAGAACACGTGGGGTTCCATCCCAGGGAGCCGAGGCACAAGCCTGCCGCCAAGGATGAGGCTGGGGCATTTCCACAGCCAGCATCCATCAGGAAGCAGAGATGGGGAAAGATGATTGGGTTCCGAGAACAGTCATGGCTGCGATTAAAACACGCAAAACACCAATCGACTGAGGTGTACCCCTGGGACCTGCAGCTACCTGCTAGATTTTTCTGTTGTTAAGGGCTCACTAGGCGTTCAGTAAATGAAAATCGTCTATTTCATGAGATAATTCATTGTTATACTGTGCAGCATATGCCTCTGACATCAGGCTGGAAGAAAGGAGTCAATGATGCAGCTTATGAGAGATCTTTAGCTGATTTGGAATGAAATACTGTATCGTGATGTCTGAGCTGCTGTGGCTAGTCAGGTCTAGTCCCACCAGTGATCTGACAGTGTCTGCATTCTTAAAAGTGTGTGAAAACTGGAGTGGCAAAGTTTGCAAGTATTGTAATGTCATTCGGCGTGATCAAACTTACTGTAAAGAATTAATTGGAGAAGATCTCACAAGATCAAGAGTGGGCAATACAATCACGGAGGAAACTTAGTGTTGACAAATGCAAAATAGCGTCTCTAGAAAGAAATTTGTGAGTCACTGTGATAGTTCCCTGAAGCCATCAAGTCACTGCTCAGTGGCATGCAAAAGGGCAGACAACATCAGGAATTATTGGACGGGAAAACAGAACAAAGCAGAGGATCTCATTATGTCAGATCCCTGGCACACCTCCATCCTGAATCCACTTTTAGTCCAAGCATCTTAAAATGGTCAAAGAAGAATTAGAAAAATAGAGAGAAGGCTGACAAGCAAAACGGAATGACTTAACTACATGGAGAGACAAACTAAACTAGCGCTCTGCAGCCTGCAAAAGAAATGACTCAGAGAGGACACACTAAAGGGCGACCGAATCACAAGTATTAGCCAGAAGAAGAGGGAATAGCTATTCATTATTTTCCATTATACAAAAGCTGTGGGGACTGAAGTTAAAATGAACAAGTTCTTCAGAAAAAAACAGCTATTACAACACCGTGAGAGCTGAAAATGAGCGAACAATGTCGCAGCGCTGTAAAGAAACAGAACTGTGGGATGCAGAAACCTGGCTGCAAGACGTGGCATGTCATACTTCAACTGCTCTAAGTGCTGGTAAGGGTTGAGGAGCAGTACTATGCCAAGATTGTGGCACTGCCCTTCAAAAAAATAAGCCTGGGTCACTTGGAGAAAGTTCAACAGCAAGCCAGAAAATTGTTGGTGATCTAGACCACGCGATGCGTCAGAACGAACTCAAACGACGGGGGAAGGCTGAACGGAGATTCAAGTATTTAAGTACGTTACAGGTCCCTGCAAAGAAATAGAAATAACTTTTCATCCTCTCTACAGAAGGGAAGAAATAGCGGGGCAATTTTGAAGAAGAGATTCAAGATAGACGCAACAAACTTCTCAAAATGATACAGTAGTGAAAGAGTTTGACTGAAGAGGGTGTAGATGCTCCATAATGGAAACCTGTAAAATTATGCCAGATGAATATAAACACCGGTGCTAGAAGAACTACTCCAACCCAATAGGGATATTTCTATATTCATGTTTTGTAGGGTCTGTGTCCCAGGGCCTGTTTCGTCTCCAAGATGCACCAAGGCTCCACTCTCTCCTTTCAGACAGCGTGATAAAGTCCCAACACTCACTCCCATCTCCAAGAAGCCCTAAAATCTGCCACCTATAACCTGCAATGATCCCAAACTGAGAACAATCGTAGCTTACAAAGGCAGTACTTACACCGTTCTTCGCTGCCAGCAGCAGGTACTTCAGACCTCTCTTTTCCTTGGGTTGCAGCCCCCTCATGTAGAACACCCCAAGATAAGCCTGTGCCTGCAACAAAACCACATAGTACAAATCAGCCTGGATTTTCCCCCTTAATTACTCCAGTTCTTTTACTGATTTTGCGAGTTGATCAAATGCTGGGGTTACTGAGGCAAGACGGGTGTGCTAAATACCCTGCTTGCTCAGAGCCTGACTGAGAGAAGGAGGGTCTGTCCTAGGAAAAATGAGTCTGACATGGTAAACATGAAAACTCACATTTCATCGATAGAACTCCACTATACGTGCAGTAACATAGAATCCTAGAATGTGTTGGGTTGGAAGGGACCTCTAAAGGCCATCTAGTCCAACCCCCTGCAGTGAGCAGGGACATCTTCAACTAGATCAGGTTGCTCAGAGCCTCATCCAGCCTGGCCTTGGATGTCTCCAGGGATGGGGCCTCCACCCCCTCTCTGGGCAACCTGGGCCAGTGTCTCACCACCCTCAATGGAAAGAACTTCTTCCTAATGGCTGATCTAACCCTGCCCTGCTCTAGTTTAAACCATTGCCCCTCGGCCTGTCGCTACCTGCCCTTGCCAACAGCCCCTCCCCCGCTTTCTTATAGGCTCCCTTCAGGTACATCACCATGCTAACACCGTAAGACCCAGAATATCTTTTCAAACTGCACGGTGGAAGTCAGAGCCAGAGAACGGCTCCTACCCGTGAGCTGTCCCTAAGATACAGCAGATGCACTTCCTGGAACAGCGTGCTACATGAGATACAGTCAGACTGCCAGGACGACTGCCATTCGCAACACAAGATGGCACATGCCTAAACGCATCTCCTAAAGAGTGGGAAAGGAGGGCAGGGTACACAGATCCATGCGGATGAATCATCTCGAAAAGTCACAGATACAAAATGAGGATCTGTTCTTACTTCAAGCAACTCATGGAAGTTCCTCCAGCAAAGTAAGCTGTACTCTCGGAACTGAGAGGAGATGAAACACAGAGCTGTTTTCAACTGTAGGTCAGTTCTCCTAAGCCAATGGTCTAATCTAGGTGTCCAATCTAGGAGCTGCATTAAAAAGCCCAACAGCAAAACAGACAACCACCACAGTGAGTACCTAGTTGCTTCCCATGTGCAGGCAGAGCAGTCTCCCATACACTCTCAGGAGTATAAATACGTAGGAAGCATTTTGCCTCCAGTCCCACAGATGCAGCTTTCTAGGATGTCTTGTGGTTCAAATCCTTTAGACAGGGTTCTCTGCTGGCTCTCTCCGATGAACCCCCATGCTGCGGACACTAACCTCTGTAATCCCGGCCGTAGCTGCTTGCTCCAGCAGAGTCACTGCTTTCTGATGCCTGTCCCATTCATTTTCAGGTCTGTGGCACAAGAGGTATCGAGCGTAGCGGTACTGTGCCATGGGGTGACGGCTGCTGGCCGCGTGGTAGTAATAAAAAGCTGCCTGGAAAAACAGAAACACACTCGTGTGATTCAGGCAACACATGCCCTCAAACATGACATGACTCCCCTCTGGCCGGGACAAGCTTAACCTCTCTGTCTAGATCTATCATAAGCTGCACACGCTTACCCCAGCAGCTCTCCCGCGCCTCCCCGCTGAAGAACACGAGAGTCTTTAAGCGAGACAGTGGACTGTGACTATACGAGAGCCCTCTAACCACCCTGCCTTCTCTAGTCAAAACTCCCCGTGTTGAAGGGGGTGGCGCTGGGCCAACGACACCAAAGCTTACTCTGTGCCAACGGGGATCTGCACAATTACTCCAAACAAGCCGCCTTTGCAGATCTTTCCAGCTCCAGAAGATGCTGACTACGGCCAGCGCGCGCTAGGTGGCAGGCTGTAGCTAAGGTACCCAAACTGGACGGCTCGAGATGTAAAGAAGCCCTCCGATGTGCAACGGTGTTTTAAATACAGTAACATGACAGGTTTCTCCTTGGTACCCTCCCGGGTGCCTGTGGCACAGCCTGTGTACCTACAAGAAGACCTCAGCAGCTATGAGAAAGGGGATTTCAGGAGCACCTCTCTGGGGGGATCTATGACACTGAAGCCAGCACTGCAGACCCGCAGCTTATATTATTTCCAGCATTTTCTAACGAGACTTCAGACTGTCACACCCATGCATAAGGAGAAAAGCGTCCGTGCGCCCAACAAAGACCACTCTCCTGGTCTGTGCCGCACATATGCAACCCTACAAGCCGTGGATACCTTTTCCAAGTCTTTTTCCGTGCCTCTGCCATGCTCGTAACACAGACCCACGTTGAACTGGGCTTTGCTGTAGCCTCGATCCGCTGCCAGTTTAAAGCAGGTATAGGCTACCCTGTAATGGCCCGCTCTCATACTTTCAATCCCTGAGAAGAAAACAAGGTAAAAACAGGGGAAAAGAAAATGGACAGAATGTAGCCTGAAACGCAGCAACCTCCCCCCCTGCCCTGCTCCTGGGCCTTCTCTGGCCCATATGCCAAGTGCTCTGGTCCGCTTCTGGCTGGCTCACCAACCCGCAGTCCACAGGAGCCAAGTTTCCTTAGGAAAAATGGCAACGCTGCGTTTTAGGAATTTTTCTAGTCTCCTTGCAAAGAAGGATCACGGGCTAACACAACGTATGGTTCGCACAGAAGCGGCTCGCTTTTTTAGTGCCGCAACTAGTGGTGTATATAGGGCAGGGATTTTTTTCTTAGATCATTGCATCTTCTTTCAGCTCTTCTTAGAGTTGCAATTCTGCAACTGCTTTTTCAGCTTGCCAGGAAGACTGAGATCTCAGACAATGAAAAAGGATACAAGGATATGACAGCTCGTGTTGCAAAAAAAGACAGAGATGGCTTAATTTCCAACTACAGATGTCAGGACAACAGTGCAGGCTTCAACCAAGCCTGGATTTAAATATGCTGATATAAATCAGGTGGCAGGATGGGACAAAGGGCAATAAATCTCTTAAAGCACAGTCGAAATTGCTGAAAGGAGGCTTCAGCTTGGGTATACGCCATCTCTGCCTTCACACAAGACCTGCAACGATTTGGAGGTCCTCCAAAAAGAGAAAAGTGTGGTTTAAGGACAAAACAAATCCAAGTCCACATTACCGAGGATATTCAATGCAATGGAAATGTCAATCCGGAAAATCTGCTGCAACTGGAAAGCAGCTTCCTCTAAACGTCCTCGCTGAGCTGGGTCACCCTGAGGAGTTAAAGAAGAAAGCTATTAAGACAACAAAAACATACCAAACCTATAGGAGATTATTTCTTGGAAACTGAGCAGTGAGACACATTTGTACTGTACTGTAGTTATCAAGAGGATGATGTAATCTGGTGTCATGCATCCACAAAAAAACCTCCCTGTCCTACACAGCCATCTAGCTAGGGAAGCTGTATGGATATTGCTCGCCTCCTCCCTGGCCAGGGAGCTTGGTGTAGCCTCTCGGACACCATCAGACCTTTCAGAATTTAGCAAATACCTGATACCACTCACAATTCCCTTTTCACAAGGAAAATTAGCCCTTGTTCACCCTCTCACATCATGTCAGCAGCACAAACAGTCTCTGCCAAACACGCACTGACGTATTTGTACACACTTTACACAGTCCCAGCTGAGCCCACACCGTGAGCTTACTGAACGCTGCAAACTCCTAATAAAATCCTGCACGGCAGACAATGCCTTTTCTTTCTCAGTAACGAACAGTATTTTTTACTTTACCACAGCTCTGGGAGGTGGGAGGCGGATTAGCCTGGCCTGCAGCTTTAGCTTCCCAGCTTGCGTACAAACGCAGTGCCATCGAGCGGCAGCAGTACACACTGCACACCACCGGAGATGCCACCGCGCTCCGGGAAGTCACGCAGCAAAAATGCCCCTTGCCACCCAACAGCTTTACTGCTCAGCCAGCGCTCAGAGCTGCTCATCAGAGGACAAGACATGGATCAACTCCTCTCCTCTCCCGAGAACCTCCCGAGACCTGTCCCACTGCCTACGAACGAGCCAGAGACTCTTCCTACGGGCCCTGCAGAAAGCAGCGTCTCCCAGGACGGGGAGCTCGACGCTCATCCCCCCAGCAGATCAAGCCAATGCCTTTCTGGAGGTCACTTCCATGTCAAAGAGACGATCCCGCTCTGTTAAATACTGAATTTACTCTGTTCAAACTGTCCTTGAGCAATTGTTCAGCTGACTGATTTTTAAAATGGGGAATTGTCCGCACCTATGACTGTGAACTGCAAGGAATTAGCAGGTTTAATCGCAACAAGAACAATAACAAAATTCACAGCCTTGCAACTCTCAAGCTGAGGCACCCTTTTCAGGTCCAAAGCGTCTTCCGCTCCATAACAGACAAAAGCCAGTCCTGACGTCCAGCTGTAGGAGGAATGACATCCCCTTCTCCAGTCATGGGTTGTCTGGTAAAAACCAAAATAGCACCAGCATGTAATCACCTAGTGAAAGACTGCATCCAAATGCAAACGTGAGAACAGACTGGTGCTACTGGACAGGGTTTGACTTTTTTTTTTTTTTTTTTCCATTTTCTTCCAGTTCTTCTCTACCAGCACCACTGTTAAACAGACACCTTAAAGGATGGGGATGCCAATTTGTAGTTCCTGGAACTTTGCTCTGGCTAAAGGATAGGGCAGCATATCACGTCTCTCCTTCTCCTGGCCTCCAGTCACTCAGGGCAGAAAAGAGTCTTGCGTGTGAGTGGATCGCTCAGGCTGGGCTTGGGATTGCATTGAGATGTCCTCCTGTAGGAATGGGTCCTCAGGCACAGACGGAGGGTGTGAAAAAGGAAAGCTCACCTTTGGAGTGCAGAGAACTGTCCCCAGGCTGGAGCTCTCAGAGGTGCGGAACTGCCCTACATTAAAAAAAGAACAAAAAAATGAAGTTGAAGCAATGCTGTATCTTCACCTCTTCCTCTTCTTCCCATCCTCTCTACTCCACAGCTCTCTCCTAGAGGACTGGTCACCTGCCCAGCCAGGGACATTAAGAACAGAAGGGATGTTGACCAGCCTGACCTTTGTAAAAGCGACAAAACGACATGTGAATACAGTCCTGTAAGGTGCAGCTGGCTAACGCGCCTCCTCCAGAAAGGCCCCCAGTCTTGATGTGAAGACACGAAACGGTAGAGAATCTCCCGCTTCTTCTGAAAGTTTGTCTCAACAACTTGTAATCGCCGCTTTAAACCTCTGGGCTTCATTTCAAATTAAAATACATCTGGTTTCTGCTCGCAGACGCTGGCTCTTCTAGGCCTTTTTTCCTCTTTACTAAAAAGCCCATTCTCCTTTCGAAAGTCCTGATACGACTAATCAACCCCTCTTGATTCTTGTCTGTGATTCTAAACAGACTGCGCTGTTCATGTCTTTCAACTGAAGTACTTTTCTGCCCGAGTTGATTAATTTTCTGACTTTTTGCCACTATTCCTGAATTTTCAACATTGTTATTGAAGCGCAGACCCTCTCAGCAGTGTCACAGGAAGGGTAAAATTGCCTCCTTATTCAAATTTGTAACTGCCTCATTTGCATGTACCAGAATTGTGCTCCTGTTCCCATTGCCCAGGGCATCACACCAAGATCTCACGCTTAGGTGCGTGCCTCCCTAGCTCCTTTTCCAGGTAGTTTCTTTCCAGGATACAGTTCTGCCGCTGCAAGGGGATGATCAGACGTGCTATTCTGGCTGCATCGGATGCAAGCTTAGGTTATCACCCCAATGTGCCCCCCTTGCTCATCGCTGCCCTCTTAGATACGCTGGCACAGCCACGTGCTCAGCCACTTTCAATCAGAATTATCTAACGAAAACATCACAGCAAAGGCTAAGCCACCGCGCTCTTAGCAGAATTGTGCTGGAAGTGATTACACAGGCATTTACTCCAGCTACTCCAAGAGGACGGTGACCTCCAGCAAAGAGGACGAACAGGCGAGGGCTGACAGAGGCCAATTATTTTTAACCTGAATCGCCACAAGCGGCTGGATCCCACTGGACACCCAACACCAGGTGCTGAAGCCCGGACCACTTCAAGCCAGTGCTTCTAACCCAAGAAGTAGCCGTGTCCCCCCGTTCCCCTCCCAAGCTGCGTGGCTGCAGAGCAAGGAGATAATACGAGTGAAAAATCAGGTTTTTTGGGTGCCCAGTTCCCTGATTCCTGGCACTATACAGCTACACCAGCACTTGTGTTGGCACAGCGGCGGAAACGAGTGTGCAACAGGCGGAATTGCTTCTTGCAGTGCCTGCACCGTCTTACAACGCACGCGGAGCCCTGGCCGATGTTCCAGCGGCAGCCTCATTATTCCCAGATAAACAATTCCCCTCTGGCTGTATTAAAATGTATTTTATCTGAACAAGCCCCACTCACCCAACAAGCAAGATCGCCATGGCAAACACAATTTCTATTCATCATTCCATCAAAAGTAATACAATCTGCGAATTTATTAGTTGTGCTTTACATTTATTTTCAGATCAGGCATAAAATTATCTGATCTTTCTCACTGTAAGACTCTATCTTAGAGTTCAGGTATCTCCCTCATGATGTAATTTATTTTTTTGCCGTACATACAACAACAAATCTCATTGAAAAAAACGTCTGTATTAAAAATTCTCCCAACTAGTTGTTTAAACAACATTAGTACGCTCACGCTTTCAGGAAACTTTACATTTGGCAGAGACATCTACTCCTAAATCAGCGATTCGTCATTTACTGAGAAAACATGCTGTAATTTGGACAAACTACTACCCCACGAAAAATAAACAGAAATTAATTCTGAATTTTATCAGGCTGCAAAACTGTCGCCTGCCTCTCTCCCACTGGAAATCCGTCTTCACCCAAATCCCTGCAATCTCCCCAGATTAGAGTTACCGCTCCCGAAGAGCATAAGGTCATCTGGAAGAAAAAAAGAGGGATGCACCGATCCCGACACCCAGCCCCGTCTCCTGAAGGACTAGATTAATGAATTCTCTCAGAACTCACCTTTGAGGCTGGGCAAGCCTCAAACCAAATCTCTTCACGGCTGTCCTGACTTTGAAGACTCGCCGGTTTCAGAGCAGATGCCTCAGTACCAGGCACACAATCTAAACACATCACCTAGGCTCCTTCAGCAGTAAATGGAGAAATAAAAGCACCCCCGGGCAGCAAAGAATCCCATCCCAATTCAGAAGAATGAGATGCCCAGCCTAGATTAACCTTCAACCCGATGTTAGTTCATACAAGTGCACCCCAATTGTTTGTTTCTTACTTCCCAAAGAATGGTCAAGCTTCAGCAGAACTCCATAGGAAACTAGGCTTTGAACAAATTCATCGCTATATTGAAGACACAAAACCACGTTAAATTGTTCTTGAGGTTGTGTGTTCAACGCACGCAAAAGCTGGGAACACCACAGTTGCAATTTTCTGTGCAACTTCATTTCTACTTCTCCAAACACGTGCTACGATGTAACGTGACTATTCATCCTTTATTCCATGCAATCTTGCAGCTTTCAGTGTACTGGATGCCCAACGCTCAGATATTCAGCAGCTAATAAATATTTTGTATTTTCCCACTGTTCATCCTGTACTAATCAAATGTTGCTCAAAGCTAGCTCCAAACAAGGAATTAATAATCTTCTCATAGACAGTCTAGATTGCTCATCCCAAAACATCCAAAAGCTTCACAAGAATGAATTCACAACAAGAGCTGGACAAAATCCAGGATTTCTGCCTCATGGAAAATTTTAGTGTTTCCAATTGGTTTCATTGTGCTTTGAAATGAAAACACGCTTTCGAAATGTCTGTAATCTCCGAATTGAAATAACGAATTTTACAGTTCTGCCAGGGGTAAAATACAACTCCCCAGGGCAGCATTCAGCTGCTATAACACTGAGACTGGCTGTAATCACCCGCTCGTTCAATATGTGCCTTTAACTTTCGGCAAAAAAAGCTTCGAGCGAAGCACGAATTGCATGAAAAAAATAAGATGCGATCGTGCAGCTGAAGACTTGCTGATAGTAATATCCAGAATGCTATTTATAGCAACTTTTAAACGAATTTCCTCAAGTTTTTTTTTGTGGGTTTTTTTTTGTTTTTTTTTTTTTACAAACACACTAAAAGTAATAGATTCTATCATATTGTGTTATGTTAAATCTGGAACGGCTCATCTGCAAAGCTGGGATGTTTGGATCCATCGCAAAGATCTTTGCAACTTGAGGTAACGAAGCAGCTGACAGCAATAGCAGATTGTCACCGTACACCGAGACCAGCACAAGCAAATCTGGAAATTAACTGAAACTGAAAGAAAGGGTGAGGACACGGAATTCTCTCTATAAAGTCCTTTGCCATTGCTGGCAGCAGCAAACCGGAGAAGTGAAAGGTACATTCTGCTCCGCTCCGAGTTCTGGAGGTCTGTTCTCTAATGGCAAGACTTTGCTACCAGATTCCCCTGCATCATCTGCCAGGCGTCTGTCCTTCCCTTCCTTCTGCTCTCCCCAGCTTCTTGCTGCATTCTGGTTTAGCGAGACTCATTGCCTTTCGGTAGCTAAACACCAGAAAAAAAAAGATAAAATCCTAAATCTTAGGCAGCTTTTTCTGTAGGAAGTAAAACATACTCTGCGAGAAAGGTATCACCAAGCTTCCTGTTTTCCACAGAAAGATTCACAGGACTTCTCACGTTACAAAACTACGCATTTTTTCAGAGCCCTCAGTGAAAATTACTGAATCTCTTCACCCTGACTTTTCTCAATAAATTCCCACAAAATGGCTGTAGAGCATAATGTAAGAATGTAACCTGAGGACTTACGTGTTGAGCAAAATCAAATTATTTCTGACATATATTATCTCTGACAACTGAGAGTTGCAGATGCTTGGGCAGAAAGTGTAAGGAATAAGGATTATAAAGTCACGCTTTTCCTGACAGAACTTTCCAGCAATCAGCTGTTCTGTGATCTTCTGAGCAGGAGGTTTTGGCTGGACCAATTAAGTTTAATTTCAATGTGCAGTTTTTCCTAATCACTTCTTGGAACCCATTTATACTTCTGACCCGCAGCAACGAGTTCCACGATTTACCTGTGCACTGGCCAAACTTGTACTGCCTTTGGCCTTTTTGCAAACCCGTTACCTGACCAATTCTGTGCTGCTTATTATACGTGTATTATGAAAAATACTGTCCCTATCCACCTTCCCTCAACACTTTTAGTTTCACAGGGCATTAGCACACCCGCTGCCACTTCTTTTCTTAAGCTGAAGAGTCATTCTCTATTTGTATGCAATTGTCTCCTTGTCCTCCTTTTCTATGCCATTTTTGTTACAGTTTTTATGCCAGAGTGTCTTTTCCTTAAGAGTTCAAGATGTGGCTGCATCGTAGACTTACACAAACCTACGATACTGTCTTGTCCTCAGTTCCTTCCTTTACAATAATTAACATTTAATTGGCCTCACTGCTGCTCAGCACTGACTTAACCTTATCAAAAACATACCCACGGTGACTTTAAATGTTCCCTCTGCAATATAACTATTAATTTGACACTCCTCATTCTGTATGTGTATTTACAGTTACATTCCCCTGCGTATAGTAATTTAACCTGCCTTGGGATTACCCTGGTTTTAGTTCTGGTGTAATCTTTTGCTGTGACTTTCACATTTAACTGTCCTGAATAATTTTGTACCATTTGATTCTTCTGTCACCCGACTCGTCACCTCTTTTTTCCAAATCACCGTTGACTGTGCTGAACAGAACAGGTTTCAACAAAGGACTTAGGGGAATCCACCAGCAAATGCTCTCCAGTGTGAAAACTATTTCTTGTACTTTAAGGAGTTACTAGCCCAAGAGTAGCCCCTCTGTCTTCCCTCACATCAGCTTTATTTCTCCAGACAGCTTTGTTTTAGGTTCTGGCTGAAAGATTTTCTGAAAGCTAAAAGCTGGATAATCTTCCTCCACCAGCCTGTTGACTTCTCCAAAGAACTCTTAATAGATTTACAACTCTCTTAAATCTCTGCAATGGAGCAAGCTGGCCTGAGAAATGGCTTCCTAAATCCTTCCAAGACCTTTGATTCTTTGATATAGCACAATCATCCAGGTATCTAACATCTCTATTCTATAACACAGTTTCTATCAACTTAGAATTACCTTTTTTGCAGTTCTGTGGCTCAAACCACCCCTCCCCTATCCCCCCCCCGCCTTTTTAAAAGCCAGTGTCCAATTTGTCAGTCTTCATCCTTCTGGTCATACAGTGGATGTGAGCACTGGAACACATATCATCATTAGAGGCTTGGCAATTTCATAGCTTCTGAAGAACATCTGAACAAAGAGCACGTGGCCTTACGACTTGCCACTGTTCAATTTATCAAGTTGGCCTAAAAGCTCTTCCTATTGACTCTCAGTTTGGAAACTGTTTGTCAGACACACGTTCACTCCCCGAATGTTCAGCAGTGCCAACTGAAGGCATCACTGTCTCCACTTATTCCCCACCACTTCTCCCAGAGGTCCATGTCCAGTAATCTGCCAGCCAGGCAGTGTGTTCCAGTGCTTGTTAATATGCTCCAGGCAAAAGCAGATGGGTTAAACAGTCTAACTGGCAGTTTAGGTAAATTAACCTGGCTGTTTTCCTGGAGCTAATTAGGAGACATGGAAACAAAATGCTCCATTTGCCAACTGATGGGAATGGTAACCTCTGGCAGGAGATGGGTTTGATAAGCAGTGATGGGCAGTAGCTTAAATCAGCACAGAAGAAAGCCAAAAATCTGGAAGAAAGCAAAGAGGGGAAACACCTCTGACTTTTTCTGAAACACCTTACATCATCTCATCAACATTTGTGGGCTGGCTTTTTTATGTGCCTCTTCTACACCAGGATCATATGCTGTCCCCCCTTCTACCTGCTCCAGCAGGCTTCCTGCTTCTAACAGTTTTCCTGAAGCCATTATTAGTGTTTATACATCTAGTGAGCAGCCCTATTGGAGGCCTCATCTGATCTTCCTTGATACGACTTTAAATTTACCGTGTTAAGTCATGCTTTCCTGGAAGAGACTTCAATTTTTTTGAAGTATATCTTCCTATTTTTACAAACCTCATTTTAATGAGAATGTCTTTGATACCTCCTTCCACTGTCTTATCTACAGCGTAAGCGGTTGGAAATACACCCTCACCTTCCTGGAAGAAAATAATTCCTTTAGTTTCACACCAGGTACACAAGTCTCCCGCATCACTGGTACACTATTCACCTGAATCCTGCTGACTGCACATATCTGTCCACAATAAAAGAACAGAAACTGGATACTGTAATTACGTCGCTAAAGCAGACCAGTATTGGTAAAGCCCATGTCACCTGCACAGTTACAGTGCAGGCTCCTCCTTGCCTTCAGGAGCTTTTTCCTCCTGTCTCCGGACTCCTGACTGATCTCTCTGGAGTTCTGTCTTTCCACTCTAATCTACCTCCTCAAGTGTCAATAAATACAATTCTTGGCTCCAAGCTTTGCCTTGGGGAACCTCAGACTGAGAAGTCCTCCTGCCACAAGTATCCTGCCCCACGGCACATAACACATACCCACTTCTGCCCAGGGCTGGCTCCCTCCTTGCCCTGAGGGGATACCTGAGGATGAGTTCTCTGATACGACCTCTGGACTTGCTTCCTGCTGGAAGCGGGACCCCAGCTGCGCACTGGGACAGCTGGTTGAGGCTTCAGTCACCCCTGAAATATAGAGCACAAAAGAGTTCCCGTTAGCCATGCAGTGTCTGCTTTAGGAGACACCACCATACCGTATATCTACCCAGCGTCCTTCTGCTCTGACCACAAAGCCAAGCAGGAGGAAAGTTCAGGGAGCAGAGTCCAGAATGGAAAACAAAGGTATGGGCATGTGGGATGCAAAGTGGGATTGCACCGAATTGTTAAGAAACGGGATTCCCCTGACAGATACCAGCCCTCACTCTCCCCAGAGAGCTTGAAAGCTGCTTGTCGACTTCTCACAACAGCTCTATTCCAGACTTAGTTAACATATCACGTGGCAGAAATCCTGTCCGACAGCCGGGCCCTCCCGCAACCCCTTCTCACAAGCCAGAGCTGCTAACCTGTCTGCTGAGAGGGCAATGAAGAGAGCCAGAGAGACCTGTGCTCTCTCCTGGCGTCCGGCAGCGATCTCAGCCACGAGACCTGTCTGACCAGCTGCAGAAGCAGCGCACCGAGCGCTCCCTGAAGAAAAAACAGACATAAGTCACAGACAACAGCCCCGTTCCCTCCTTCTGTCATGCTTCCATGTGGCCGCATGTCCACAGCTCCATTTTGGGGAGCTTTCCCACCACGGGGCATCTCGCAGCGCCCACAGCTCCCATCCCCTTTCACACCCCCCCCCCCCCCCCCCCAAGGTCTTCTGGTGACACCCCTCACGGGCAGGGCCACCAGGCTGCTCCTCACCCAGGTGACTGCCTCCAGCACCGAGTAGCGGGGCACCAGGCCGGGCAGGGGCTGCTGCCTTCCTCCTCCTTGTCCATTCTGACAACCGGGCGCTCTAAAACGACCAGAAAACACCGACACCGTGAAGCCAGAAATCAGCCCTCAGACACCGCCCCCCCCCCCAACCCCATTCCCCCTTCAAGCAGTGCCCTGAGGGCAGCGCGTCCCCCCCGGCTCTCGCTGCGGACCGGGCCGCACTCACCGCTCGGGGCTGGGCCCGCGGCTGTCGTTCGGCGGGGTGGCGGGGCCGGCGGCGCAGGCGGGGCGGGCGGGGGGCGGCCAGCAGCGGCCCAGGCCGCGGCCCAGCAGCAGCCGCCACATCCCGCCCGCCGCACCGTAGAGAGGGCGCGTTGCCCGGCGACGGCGGCCTGGGCCATAGAGAAGGGGGAGAGGCCGAGGGAGCGGCGGGTCCCGCCGGGCTTTCCACGGGACGGCGGCGGCGGCGGCACCAACACCGGGCGAGGGGGAGAGGGAAGCCCGCACGGGCAAAGCGCCGGGGGGCGGCTTCGGGCGGCCCCAGCCCCTGAGGCGAGGGGGGATAGAGCGGCGCCATACCATAGAGAGGAGCTAGAGCGGCGCCCGGCGGAGCGCGGGAAGGGCCGGGCTGTGGGGCTGAGGGGGCCCCACCAGGCCCCGGGGTCCCCTTGTGGGTCAGGGTCCCCTGTGGGCCCAGCGGGTGCCGAGGGGCTTCCCTGAAGGCCCGGAGGGGGGTCCCCTGTAGGCCTGGGTGTCCCGGGGAGGGTCCGTGGCGATGCCCTGCAACTCGGGGGGGGGTGAATCCCCCCGGGAAAGCACAAGCAGGTGGGGGTAGGCGGTTGTGCTGCTTGTCTGGGGATTTTGTGAGGGTCCCTGAGCCCAGAGATGAGCCCTGGGTATGAGGGCTTACAGCGTAGGGACCAAATTAGTGGTGGGAAGTGCTGAAATGTACCCGAGCTTGTGATTACCTAATAAACCTAATAAATGGTGCCTTTTCCTGAGTCGGAATGACCTGCAACAGCAGTGCAGGTGGACATTTGAGTGCCCTGCAATGGGTTAGACAGGAAAAAATAGCATACCGCTATTTGCATAGCACTGCAAAGTACTTTACTTACAACAAAAAAAGTAATTTCAGGTGTGATCGCAAACTCAGCCGGTTCATCTTCCTGTAACCAGTGATGGGATTAATTATACTTGGGAAATGGGTATATATGCGAAACATTTGTGAATGAAAATGTGTAAGAAACACGTTAAGATGCGGTTACAGTTTGGGTTGTGTGTGAACCTGCATCCGCGCCTTGTCGGGAGTCAGCGCGGTGGTGTGATTGATGGTGCTCGCAGAGGCCCTGCCTTGGCTTGTGTCTGCTGTACGCCTGTGTGTTTGTTTCAACCGTGTTGCAACAGGAGATGGCAGAGTTCCCAACCGAAAGCGTGGCATGCCAGTGTGAGAAAAAGATATGCTTTATATTCTTCTTACCCTAGTGACTTCCTTCAGAAGTATGAGTATTGCTGCCCTGTTCTCGTTCCAGCTGAACAGCGTACTTTGGTGTTTATTTCTTCGTTCCATAGACACAGAAATTCTTGGTCATTCTGGCAGTTTGTCTCCTTTTCCAGAATATGGTTTTCTGTTTGCTGGTAGTTCCTGTTATGAACTCGTAGTTCTTGTTCAGTATTATCCGTGTTTTATGCTTGGCTGGCGGCAAGTTTAGCTCCAAGTGTGGCTTTCCAGGAGATACGTAATCGCTCTCTTTCATCAGCTTAAACGCTTGCTTTAAACTACCAAATTTTTTCTGGTTTTCCATAGCTTTTATTTTTTTGTAGTGTCATATGGGACACAAATCCTTTATCCTTTTCACCCCAGATTTGGCTTAATACCTTAATTACGAAGCCATTTAGTTGTCTGTTTTAGTAAATGTGTCTGTAATTGTCTCGCGTTAGTAGACTGGTGTTTCCTCAGCTACTACAGTTTGTTTTGGGATGAAAATTACATGGAAAATAGAAAGATCAGCATCTCCACTCTATAATCTTGCCTTAATTTTCTCGCTCATCAAGTTGATATCAGTAATTAATGCTCAAAAAACTTAAACTGCATTTGTTGGTATTGGTTCACCCAAGATCTCGTTGGGTAATCGCTCTATTTTTAATGCCGTTAGTCCTAGTTTCCTTTCAAGTCCCCAGCCATTTGGTGTGCGAGACTCTCTGTCTTTTCTGCAACTGGCAAGTCAACAGCAGAGCTAAATTCATTTGATTCATATCGTGGGGATACCACAGGAGCTGAACAATGTCCGTTGTGCCATTGCTGTGTGTTTGTGTCTTTTCCTCTAGAGAAGGAAAATGAAGATGAGACAGGAGGGGGATCTGAGAGACGAGGAAGGGGACCGTCTGAAGCAAGAACAAAGCTGAGATAGCGAAGATCGGAGATGTGGGCTGGCATGGAGTAACGCGGCTGAAGGAGTAAATGTCGCAGAGAGAAGTGACTCGAGCTATGCAGGCGGGAGGACAGTGTGTTCTGCTTCTTGTGTCTTCCCAGCTCAGCTAGTTCGCGTCCTTGCAGCTTGCAGTCTGAGAGCGGAAAGGACGTTGAGAAGGAAGAGGCGATAAGCCATGAGGAATTGCTGCAAGTGCAGGGTGTCTTCCTCCAGCTTTTCTGACTGTTGTTGGTGGGATTTTGTTCCATGCACCCAAGGGTGCTGAGGGAAGTGACCGTTGTTGCAGGGCCACTTTGAAAGGTCACAGTAATGCGGAGAGGATTCTGATGACTGAAAAAAGGCAAACATCACACACTGGTTCAAGAAGGGTAAGAAGAAGGGTTGGGCAACTCTAAAACACTCTATTTAGCCTGGGTCTCTGGGAGGCGATGGCACACCTTCTCCCGGAAACTTTGTTTTAACCACGTGGAGGACGAGAAGGTGGTTGGGAACAGCCAGCGTGGACCTGACACGGGCAATCATGCCTGACCAACCTGATTGCCTTCTGCCATGGGACTGGCTCAGAGAACAAGGGGAGAACAGCGGGTGTTGTTTACCTGGACTTTAGCAAGGCTTTTAACATGGTATCCCATACTGTCATCTTACCAAAGTGGTGAGGAATGGATCGGGTAAATGAACTACGAACGGGATGGAAAATGAAAAAAGATGACGGTGATCAGTGGGCCAGCACACAGAGCGTACAAGAAGAAGCTGAGAAAACTCTGTTATCACACAATAATTTTAGGAAAATAAATACTTTGTTCCTTAGGGAAATAAATACTGTGTTCCTTAGGAAATATATCTATTTTGGCGGAAAGAGGAAATCAGACTGGTTGTAGAAAGCAAGTTGAAAACAAACATTGACGTTTTAGGAGGTTATATACCTTCTGAAATCTTTAAAAAATCTTGTAATTGAAAGCACTCTTCCATTCACTGGTTTAAGCACTCATTAATGCCAGTCCCCCGTTAAAGTCCAGACCAAAATCAGCGTATCTCCGAGTTCTTGATTATTTCTTTGGGGCACATTTGCCACTGGAACTATATTCCCTGGGTGCTGGAGCCGTTTCCTCTTGTCTCATAGTTGTCTTCTGATAAGTTAGATTTCCATCTGCATTTTTCTACATCTTGAGCAGAGTAACTTAGTGAAACATGTAAGCTTTGGTACACAACAGGGCGGGTTTTTTTTCCTAAAGCCAGAAATTTATGGCTAAAAAATCCCACCGTGTGACTTTGACCAAGTATACTTGAAACGCTGTAATTACAGATGATCCAGTTTCACAGCTCAGAGACAAAGAAAAGGTGTTTGGTTTACTTTATTAGATTTCTTATAATATGTTCATACACAAACAAATGTGCATATACACACTCTGTCAATACTGCCAGCTGCAATTTATTAAGTTTTATAAATTTTTTCCACTAGGTCGCTGTATTGTTAAACAGACATTGAATGCAGGATCAATGCTGGAGATGGGAAGGCTAAATTTCAAAGTAAACAATCTCATCTTTCTCTTAGTAAATTTGTAAGGGGCATTTTTGAGGAAGCCTTAATTAATCACAGGCCTAAAAACTTCTCTTAACGCGGTTCTATTTTTCTAACAAGAAAAATAAGAAAGGGAAGGTGTTTGGGCATAAGCTGTAGCTCGTGCTGCCGTTTCGCTCTTCCCTGACTGCTGCAAAGCCCCTCAGTCTGTCATTGTAATCCAGAGCTGGAACTGGGAGCGCGTTTTTGGGGATATATCTTGTTGCTTTGTGATGAACTCGGAGGCCCTGGGAGAATCTCCTGGTGTTGACAGCCCCTGACAGTAAATGTCACATGAATTCGGAGGGAGCTCAGAGCCTTCTGGTGACTGCTATGAGAAGAGACACGATGACAGAAAACCTGATTGATGAGCCATGCCACAAGTAGAAGGAGCGCTGTGTGGTGATTGCCTATAATTGAATGGTCCGCGGAAGTTATTTCTGGGTTTCCTATGAACGGTGACATACACTCCAGAAGTGTTTTCACAGGGGAGGCCTGCAGATTTTAACCCTGGTACTCGGCAACTCCCCGTTAATGCGGCGTTAACGGACTTTAAAACTGAACGGGCTGTTGCAGCTTCATGCCTGGTGTAACAGTTAAGCAAATGACAGCCGGAGACGGTCAGTCATGCAATTACCTTTAGAAATGCTCCTTTGACAGTTTTGCCTCCTCTTTTTAGTGCCTTCTCCTCGTGGCTGGGCTCTGTGATCTGACAACGCGGGGACGCTGATTATGAAGGTTCTTCCCGCCGCTGACGATGCGCTCCTCTGACATGGCTTTGTCGCAGCCATGTCAAGCTCAGCGGTGACGCTCCTGGCATTAAGCGGGAATGTGAGACGTTGGAGCCCACTCACCCAGCAAAGCATCTGCTGGCACTGACCAATTAAATTGGCTTCTCTCTCATTAAAAGCCTTGTGCAGGCTCTGGTATGTCACAGATCTTTAAAATCTCCATTATGAATTCCACTTTCTTCTGGGTATTTTTAGCTTATACTTGAAGAACTGATTATTGTCTCTTGCACTTAAACATATCAATTTCGGCTCCACAGACATCTCCTCTGGGCCATATTCAAAGACCTGAGCTGACTTGAACTGCTGAATCCGTAGGGAGGATTTCAGCACAGCTCTAGGCCCTTGGACATTGGAGCCATGCAAGGAGGAACAGGGAGAGAGACTCAAGCCCTCCCCCCTTCCCTTCGGTAAGTCAGGAGCACATCCCTTACAGATTTACTTGGTTGTGCCAATTTAATGTGATTTCTTCTGAGGGCCAGGAACCACTCAAAGAAGGCTGACAGGTTTTATCAACAGAATGGAAACTGAAGTGATAAGGTGAGAGTTATTGACCTGATAACTAACAAACAGAAAACGTCAGCGTCCCTCAAGCTAAATATTGCACTCAGCAGGTAAGTAAAAGATGGCAACAGCTGTGGTCTTGTCGCCGAGTGAGAGTGTGTTTTAGCGTAGAGGAGCAGGAGGTGAACTGTGAAAACAAACACGTTCAGTTTGCCACAGACTATTTCCCTCTATTACTTTTAATGAGAGCTAAACTCCAAAATGCACAATGGGACAATAATTTCTTAGATGGAAGGAACTCTTCGTCCAGCTCCTACATTCTAGGCGCCCGGTTGCAATTAAAATGATTGCTTGCGTATTATTAATAGCTCGCCAGTAGCTTAAGGCTGTTACCAGGTATGGGACCAATTGGTACCAGCCCCTGCCCAACCGAATGACAAGTAGTGCTGTCCGTGAGGGAGCTGAGTTAACAACCCCAACCCACAATGCTCAAAGCAGTTTGAAAAATGAGAGAGATGTAAAAAGGTGAGAGGAGCTGTTGTAAAAATGCACCACCCTAGAGGCTGGCAAGCAACATGGCTGGATTGCCGTAGTCAGATGTTAGTAAATGCCGCCTAAGTGCTTTTTTATTTATTTTAATTCTGAAATCGTAGCGTGGGGAGGGCAGATGGGAAAGGAAGTGGAGACTGTAATGAATTATGATTTAGAAGTAATGGATGCAGAAAGTACTGCAAGTACAGCAGTCTTTTTGTTCCTCCTTTTTCCCCTTATGTTTTTTCCTGAAAAAAATGCTGGCATTGCGTACGAAAGCTAGCCGTCGCGATTCTCACACATCCCTTGAAATTCTTGTCTGACAGAATATGAAGGCTTTGGCAGCTGAACAAAAAGGCACGCGACAGAGCTCTTGTACGATGTCCGTCTCCCCTTTCTGGCAGCTGGCCTGCTCAGTACAGTTGGGGAAGACAAACGGCAAGTGATCGCTTCCTATTCAACTTCTGCCCGCTAACTTTGTTTTTCAGATGGAAGCAGTTTTGTACTCCTTACCATGTTTGTCATTCTGCCATGTATCTTTTCTTTTAACTGTTAGAGTGTCTTTTTTTTTTTTTTTTTTTTTTTTTGAGGTGAGGCTACCAGAACCGCACTTGGTATTCGAGAAGCAGACGCACCGTGAATTCATACAGTGGCAAAGTCCGACTTTCTTCTCTTAAGAATTCTGGACTTTTGTTTTTCTTTTTTTTTAGCTGCTATTGAGCAATGAGGAGATACATTCCTGTAACCAGCGATTATAATGTCAAGATGCATTTCTGAAATTGTGCAAACTAGTTCAGAGCCTGTCGCTCTGCGTGTAAAGTTAGTGTTGCTTTTCGTGGATAGCCAGACTATAGCTGTCGGGGCTGAAATTTATCTTCCACTTTATCGTGAGGCTGCTCAGCGTCATGAGATCTGTAAGATTTTGTAGTAAATATTATCCTAATTAATTTTGTTTTTATCAGAAATCTTCACTATTCCACCTAATTTCCAGCTCACTTCTGAACACCTTCATCCCCATGGGACTCCACTGATGCGCATCTTCCAATGTGAAAACTCATCCTTTAGGCTTATCTTCTTTTTCCAATATTAAACTATTATTTAATTCTGGGGGGTCCTTACCTGTAGTCCCCGGCTGTTTAGTTTATTTAAGAGCCTTTGATGAGACCGTCAGTGTCTGAGGTTTCTGGAAGATTGGTGTGAGGTAGAAATACAGGGAAAATTTCTCAGCTGGATCTCTGTTATTTACATGCTTTTGAGTCCTTCAAAGAATTCCAGCAGATTTAGGAGGCTCAGATTCCTTTTACAAAAGTCATGTTTACTTTTTCTTAACGTGTTACTTTTATTTATGTAGTCGCTAATTTTGTTCTTTACTAGAGCTTCAGCCAAGGTGACCAGTATGGACGTTAGCTCTGTGGTTTCTTGAATTGCCGCTGGATTTATGTTTAAAAACTGACTTCTTATGAGTTACCTTCCAGTCCTTTGATAATTGCAGCAATGTTCAGCTAAAGGTTACATGCTAAGCTCAGATGATTCATTTTCAACATTCCGTAAAAGTCTTGTGTGAATATCGTCTGCGCCCAGTGATATGTTGTTACTCATTTTGCCTGGTTTGTAATCTACTCTTAACAACCTTAAATTAAGACAAGCCTTCCGTGAATGCCTTATAAACAAGTTGCTGGTTTCAGAGTTTCTCCGAGATTCTCCAGGGGAACAGAGATTTTGAAAGAAAGCGGTTGGGATTTTTTTGCGATGGCATTATCTTTTCTGAGTGCTTCTTTCATATCTGTAGAGCTCACTGGCTCTTGCAAGCTTCTTGCGCTTGATGCGTTCAAGAAGGTTTTATTACATTTTTTTAAATTTCTTTAGCAAACTGCTCCTAAACTCTTTCTTCAGTCTATCTTATTGGGCTTTTACATTTAGTCTGCCAGAATTTATGTTCTTTTTAGTTTTCCTTTTTCAGACACAACTTCAGCTTTTTGCAGGATACCTTTTAACTTCCAACAGCCTCCCTGATCCTGCTGTTTTATGATGCTAGCTTTTTGTTTTTCTCTCAAGTCTTTTTTTGACAGGTTATGTGTATTTGCTTTGAGCCTCCAATATAGAATCCTAAAATAGTCTACCTGCCATCTGAAAACATTTTACCTTTCTGGCTGCCTCTCTGAGCGTTTTTTTTAAACAAGTTTCCTCATTTTTGAATTCCCTTTCTCTGGAATCAAGCACAAGTGCTGCATTTGCCAACGTTTCTTCATTTCAGAGTATGGAGTCATGAATTAGATAAAAGGATTAAGGGTTTTGGCCTAGCCCGGTCTCTAGGAAGGCTAGAAATACCAGCCATTAACATTTCACTAATGTTAATTTCACTAATTTCATTAACTGAGAAACAGGGGAGGAAGTGTCTTGCCAGAGCTGGAGATGGTGGGAATTCCTGTCCTGGAACATCAGCTTCTTTCTCTAACCTACAATAGATAAAATGACAGGTAATTGGGAAAAAAAAAAAGCAATCTGGGCTGATTCGTCGCCACATCACTGAAGTTTGGTATGAACTAGCTTGAGTGGTTTTGGGCAGAAGCCATCTACGCTGTGCTGGTGGGAACCAGAGCAAGACAGCAGAGTCATGCTGACCACATCCAGTTCTCACGTTAGTGGACACAGGACTGGTCTGGTATACCAAGAAGTCTGGAAGGACAGCGTGTGAATGCAAGTAGTTCTTCACTGCGATAGTGCTAGAGAATGAAAGCTTAGACTGATTTCTGAGGCCAATGGTGTGAGGTTCAACAAGGCCAAGCGCCGGGTCCTGCACTTGGGTCACACCAACCCCATGGACGCTACAGGCTGGGGGCAGAGCGGCTGGAGAGTTGCCTGGTGGAAAAGGACCTGGGGGTGTTGGTCGACAGCCGGCTGAATATGAGCCTGCAGTGTGCCCAGGTGGCCAAGGAGGCCAACAGCATCCTGGCTTGTATCAGTCCCAGCAGGACTGGGGTGGTGATTGTCCCCCTGTACTGGGCACTATGAGGCCCCATCTCAAATACTGTGTCCAGTTTTGGGCCCCTCACTACAGGAAAGACACTGAGGTGCTGGAGCGTGTCCAGAGAAGGGCAACGGAGCTGGTGAGGGGTCTGGAGCACAAGTCCTGTGGGGAGCAGCTGAGGGAGCTGGGGATGTTCAGCCTGGAGAAAAGGAGGCTGAGGGGAGACCTTCTCACTCCCTGAAAGGAGGGTGTAGCCGAGGGGAGTCGGTCTCTTCTCCCAAGGAACAGGTGATGGGACAAGAGGAAACGGCCAGGGGAGGTTTAGGATGGATATTAGGAGAAATTTCTACACCAAAAGGGTTATCAAGCATTGGAACAGGCTGCCCATGGAAGTGGTGGAATCACCATCCCTGGAGGTTTTTAAAAGACATGTAGACGTGGTGCTGAGGGACATGGGTTAGTGGTGGACTTGGCAGTGTTGGGTTGATGGTTGGACTCGATGATCTGAAAGGTCCCTTCCAACCTAGAAAATTCTATGATTCTGTGACTTCGGTTTACATATAACAAAATCTTGGATAAGATCTGAGCACAAAAGGACTAGGACTGCAGATGGCAGAGGCTGGTTTGCTAGCTGACTCTTTCCAGGTCTCTCCAGTTCCAGACTGTAAGTAGTAGCTGCTTACTAACAGCTCCGAAGGTGCTCTGAAGCCGGTGGGGGTAAGCGGTCTTTGCCAAGCAGGTGCCGCACTTCGACGTGTGAGTAAAGCTTGCTTATCAGTGAAAAACGTTTACGCTGAGGTTGAAAGGCAGCACCGCTCAGCCACTGCAAAATACACTTCAAGCCAGGGTGAACCAAACAACGCCAGCTACAGCGCGACTGCTGACTGGCACGGACTGCTTAGCAACAGCGAGAGTGAGATGGATACAGATGAATTGACTGTTTTCTGAGCAAGCTGGGTAGGAACAGAAGTAATTAGCTGCTCGCTGATGAAAAGGCATGCTTAATTATTAGTATAATTATAGATATAATAGACCAGGAATTATTCAGTAAAAGTAAGAAAGCCAATATGTTACAAAGAAGGTAATCAGAATGGAAGAGAAAATGACAGCAGTGTGGATTCCTGAGAAGAAACGTAAAGAATTAAGATGATAAATCTGGTATCTTTTGGGTTTCCACTCTCTGACATATCAACTCAATTTAACAGTGGTGTAAGGGTATACAGAGCTAACGAGGTCCGTGGTTGGTATTATTTCTGGTTTTATATGATGTTGATTTAACTGATTGTATGCCAGTGAAGTTGAGCTGTATTTTCATAAATCTCAGAACCTGCACAACTTCGCAAGGGTCTTTTGTTCTCCTTCCAGCCGTACGACAGCACAACCATTTAATTTGATGGATCCTGTGGCGAGCTGAGCTGTAGCTGGTTCTGATTGATATTGGTAATTGATTATAATTATTTGATAAGGCAGCACCGCTTTCCCTTGGCACCCCGAATAAGTAGTTGTGAGCAAGAAGCAGTCATGTCAGACAGTGCCCTGCCTCGCCGCTGCATCTCAAACTATTTTCCATGCCCAGTGGGGGGAAGGCTGGAGATAACAGGCTGAACTGCACTAACGGAAACATTAGGAATGCGTTGTTAATGTAGGATGTATAATCACCGAAATGGGTAATCTGGGGAAGATTTTAAGTACATCTCTTCCGATTTCAGGATGGACAAAGGTAGTGGCTGGTCCTGCCTTTGTGCCAGGGCATGGACTGGATGCTAATGGCAGCAGCAGTGATTTGGTGTCTTCTAGAAGAATCTGGAACAGAGAGGCCCAAGATGTCTAGATTTTTTTCTAAAATTGTAGCAGTTTCTAAAATTATGCCAGTGGAGTGGGAGACGGGCACCAGCAGCTCTAATCTAGGTTCTTTGAGGCTGAGAGTAGTGGTGCCAAATGATTACAAACCCTTTTGCCCATTGCGCTGGTTAGAAAGGAAAATCAAGATGCAAAGATTTTATTGAATTACTATTTGAGGACTAATTATTAAAATGGCTTTTGATTAATGAGTTGCGAGTCAAGCTGGTTTGGCAAATAGCATTTTGATAAGGTATTTGTAAGACAGATGGTCTTAAGATGGTAAGATGAACGTAAAACACTGTAACCTTAATGATGATGTTAATGCAGAAATGATGTAAATGTGCATTAGCAATTACTGTATGAAGTCACTGGGGTACATCAGGACAAATTGAGTACAGACAAACCCTAATCAGCATCAGCTGAGTACAGAATCGTTAAAAAGTGAAGCTGGAAGAAATCTCAGCTGATCATCTAGTCCATCTCCCTTCTTCCACAACAGAACCAGATCTGCTTATGACATTCTTGGCATATGCAGAACCGTTGTTTCTCTTCCGCTTTGTAGCAGACTTTTCTCTGCTGCAGGACTGTTACTGCACTGATCCGGACTCTGTCAGGACTGTTACTGCGTCTTTCCATGGTCTTCTCTCTTTTGAACATCTCTTGATCTCAGTCTCTTGATTCAGGTCATGTTTTCCAGACCTCTCGCCATTAGTGTTGTTCTCGCGGCTTAGCCTGGCAGCCTTTCCTGAGGAGCGGTACCCAAGATGGGATGTGCTTCTTCACTGAGGAGTTACTGAGTGCAGCAAAAGGACCTGCAAGATGTCTTTAGGTAATAATTCTGTTAATATACCTGTGTAGCGTTTTCTCCTTGCTCAGGGCAATAACTCCTGTTCAGCTTGTGATCTATCAGAACCTTCAGATCTTTCTTTTTTATTTTTTTTCCACACTGCTTTCTGCCCAGCTGATGTCTATCCTGTATTTGTGCACTTTGCTTTCGCCTAAGTTAAAACGCTCCACTTTTTACAATTGAGATGACTCCTATATTTATAGACAACTTGTCCAAGTTGTCAAAAGTTTTTAATACTGCTATCCCCCATGAATTTGTAGCTACTCTTCACAGATTTAATCTTGGCAGATTTAATAAACACACAGTCCATTCCTTCATCCAGGCTATCAATAAAATATTGAATGGAACTTATGAACAGCTGAGTAACCATTCAATTTGTCCTTTAAATTTCACAGCGAACCCTTGGAAAGTACTCTCAGACTATGGATTCCAACCAGATTTTGTCGCGACTTCAGGCAGGCCATTCCTGCACTCGTGAATGTCATGTTGGACAATGTCAGGAGCCTCAGTGACACTGAGGTGTGTGGCATCTGCTGCTTCTTCCCTATCCACAAAGTCTCATCCATCAGAGAGGGAAATTAGATTGACTCAGCTTGTTTTGTTCATGAGGAATTCAGGTGGACAAGTACTCATCCCCTTATTAGTTTCTATGCACTTAGAAGTCATTTGGGTTATTCCGGTGTTTTTCTTTTCTGGGAGGTTAAATCTTTTGGTTGTTCTGTTTGACTTGTAGACGGTGACCGCTAGTGGTTCCAGTTGTTTGAAAGTGTAAGAACTTTGGGGACAGTCTGTGAAGGCACCAGATACAAACCTCTCACCAAGAGAAACCCAGTGCCAAATGCGAAATTCCTGCGATAAAGCACAGAGACACAAAAGGTTCTCAAGAGAGCGATGGAAGGAATGTTTTCACAGAAAGAAATTATTTTATTTCGGTCTGAGAAATTGTGATGCAAATCAGCTTAATTTAAAAAAGAAATTTCAAGCTAGCTTGAGAGAATTCTGAACAGTTTGAACTACAAGTCTGAACAGTCTTGTAGAAATATGGTCAGGGTCATGTAAAAGAAGAAGCTGGGAAACCTTAATTTTGGGCTGCACTGACTTCTTTGCCTATAATAGATTGGTAGTGAACATCTAAGAAAACAGAAATAGAGATTAGACTAAATTTCATAACCTTTTAACCCAGAAAGCCTGGATCTCCTCAGTAAAGTGTTTTCTGAACTCTAATATATGCTCACTGTTGACACGGGCTTATTCACAGAGCAGAATGACCTTTGCACAGCTCAACGAGAAGTGCGTGTGTGGTAAGTTTTAGTATCTCCTGTTCAACGCGCCCACGTGACTGTAAGTTTGATCTTACCAAAACAAGGTGTTATACTTCGTCTTGTAGCACTTCTGCGGGAGTGTTTGATACTGTGCATGTAAGAAGAGTATGTATATTTATATGAACACTCCAGGATATGAGTCAAGGAAGAAAGAATATGCATTGCATTGGTATGAATGACTTGCTGTTTTTCAGAAACTTTGATTTTGCCTGAATTCAGTATTCTAAAGGGCAAAAAAAAAAATACCACCCAGCAAACTCTTATCTATGCTGTGCGTTAAAAAGCCTTTGGGTCAGTACCATTTCCACTGTGCATTTTGTTGTGTAGAATTATCATCACGGTTGTGCCTTGAACTGTTTGGGAGATGGAACTGCTGATAGAGGAGGGAAATCAAAAGTGTCATCAGACTCCCAGAATAGAGGCAAATCATAGAATGGTTTGGATTGGAAGGGACCTTAAAGATCGTGCAGTGCCACCCCCTGCCCCGGGCAGGGACACCTCCCACCAGCCCAGGTTGCTCCAAGCCCCGTCCAACCTGCCCTTGAACCCCTCCAGGGATGGGGCAGCCACAGCTTCTCTGGGCAACCTGGGCCGGGGGCTCACCACCCTCACAGCAAACAATTTCTGCCTCAGATCTCATCTCAATCTCCCCTCTTCCAGTTTAAAACATTGCCCCTCATCCTATTATTACGCTCCCTGATTGAGAGTCCCTCCCCATCCTTCCTGTAGGCCCCCTTTAGGGACTGGAAGGGGCTGGAAGGTCTCCCCAGAGCCTTCTCTTCTCCACGCTGAACAACCCCTATTATGGCTCTTTCTTCTTTCATCCCTTTTTTCATCATCATCTGCAATATAGATCCCCGGCTACTCCTGGTCCTTTAGGCTTAAGGAGCTGTAGAAGTACTCCAGAAGTCGTTCGTGTATGGAAAAGCATTCCTGCTTTCTGGTATCCTTTGGATTTGCGTCTACCCTCCACAGGCGGATACTCACTCCAAAGTTGGAAATGTTCGTGGTGATGAAGTGGAGACACGTGTGAACGTACTGAGGACAGGGGTGCAAAGCGATGCGGTACAGGTTTTATAACACAGAGGTGAGTCATTTCTTAACGGCGAGGACTTTTGAGTGTTAACTCTAAGTGACTTCCACTCCAAGGCAGCTGTTAACATACGACTTTGAATTGGTTTGGGGAAGGGGGGGAAAGAGAGATTAAAATTGCATAAGTAGATAAATTTTAAAGAGACAGAAATAATAATGACATTACAATTGGCTGAAAGAACCGAGCTCCAGTAACAATGGAACATTTTAAAAAATAAATGGGTAGCTCGGAAAGGGTGTAGGGAGACATGCTGCTTGGAGATCACAGAGGCACCTAAGCTTGACAGTTTCTATGACTGCATGGAACAGAGAAACACAGCCAAGCCCCTGCTCTCTCCCAGCATATTATACCGCGCAGCGATCAGGTTTAGTAACACATTGCTGAGAAAAAGACTCCCACTATTTAGTATTCATTATAGATGGCATTTTTCAGATTGCAGCGCAGCAGTGTAAACAAGCCGCACTGGAGGAAGAGCGGAGAGCTGCATTTATCTGAGCTCTGATTTATTTCTCGTTAATATTCACTAGCTACACAAACCTGTGGTAGCACCAATTTTAGGAAGGGAAAGTAACTCTCAAACCGCCACCATTTTCCGGCGTTCTTGCAGGAAGCCAACACAACAGGAGGCAAAACACAATTCCTGCGGCAGGACAGGCGTGTGGCTCCCTTGTGAGGCTGAAACATCTGGTAGATTTGTCTCCGTGAGTCGTCGTGGATCTGCAGGCCTGCCTGGGTTCTGCCAGCTGCCTGCTTTCTATTCCGTTTACGTTGCATTTTGTAAACCTTGTCAGCGCAAGGAGGGGGCCTGTCCCCACGGACAGGGTGCTGCTGCGCTGAGACACCTACGTCTGTGAGCAGAAAGCTGCCGGACTCAGTAGCCTTGGCACCCTGAGGTTGACCAACCGCTGTGACGTCCAGGTGTGGGATGACACCAGACAGCGACACAGCGACCAGAGGGGTGTCCTACCTGCATGCTTGCCCTTGCAGAGGAAGGTGCGTGGCCCACGCTGCATCCCATGGGGACTGGCCCTTTCTTTTTTGGCGTGAGATCGCTTCTTCCAGGTGAGCCGGGTGCCAGCTACCCAGAAAAGCAACGCAGCTTTTCCATCAGCCATGAATCATTAATTCCTGTGAGCCGCAAGGGTACTGAGCACTGCAGTAGAGGTGGGAGCCGTGGTGTAGGGAAATGCACACGGGCTTTCACCCCCAGCTCCCCACGGCCTCCCCAGAGCCTGCCTAGCGGAAGAGTGATCCGGCACGCTGAAGAAAGGCCACGTATGACAGCTCTGCTCCATGCGCACCGCCTGTGGAAGTATAGAGAGCCTGTAATAACGGAGAATCTTTCCGGCTCCCCTCTCTGATCGAGTGAGTTCACATCATTCTGCTGACACAGGTGCATTCCTGCTTTTGAATGTGAATCCTTCTTTGGGAGTTGCTTCTCCCACATTCCCGGGTCTTTTACCCAGCCCTGATACAGCCTCCTCGCAGGCTTTTTTGCAAGCTTGGTGCCAGCCTCACCCAGCATCCAGGTCCCTGCTCCCTGCAGTGCCGTGGCAGAGTCCTCTCCATCCTTCTCCTTCCAGCTGGAGATGTTAGATGTCCTTTTTCTTCCAAAGCCTCCCTTCTTTGAAAACACCTTGGTGGATACCTATCCTTTTTTTTTTTCAGAAAGATTCGTGACAGTGTATCTTAAAATTATTTGATTTTCCCCCACAACTACCTCACAATAATACCTAACTTAAAAATGGGACCTATTCAAAAGTGCTGGAGCTTCTTAAAAGGAAATTAAAAGCAGCTGCTATAAGGATGCAGAAGATGAGAAACTAGATAAAAACACCCTATCTGAAGCTCAGAGCAATATATCACTAAGTGAAATAATTCTACAAGGGACCAAAAGGCAATATTCTAACAGCAGAGTGGGAGAGAGTATTCAAAATCAGGGATTTCTGAGCAAATAAAGAAACTATTTAAAAAAAAAAAAAAAAAAGCATTAACTGTGAGGCTAAATCTGTAGGGCAGGCAAGGAAAAATTTTAAGGTGCAAACTCACTAAAGGAATAATAAAAATACTAGTAAAAATATTTTTAAAATTGCCAAGATCAGGTACTTTTCCAGAGGTTTGGTCAACAGATGACCGGTCTCTCAAAGGATTACTGTAAGAGAGACAAACTGCTGTTGAAAAGTAAACCGAAGCTTTGTGTTCCTGATGGTTGAGGTAGGTTATTCCCCCATGAGAGGCAAACTTATGGGGACAAGTGTAAGGAAGTGTCTAAAATTAAATGACAATAAAATGCATTTTAGGACTAATTGATAAGATGAAGAGTCAGAAATTGCCAAGACCATATGGTAATCACTCAAGAGCTCTGGAGGAAAACAAATATGCAATTACGGAGCTACGATAGTGTGTAACCCGTCACTTAAATCAGCCTCCCTGCAGGAGGGGTGGAAGATGGTAAATGTGACAACAATCCCTGAGCAGGTCCCCAGGAGCGAAGTGGAGAACAGCAGACCGTCGCACTGGAGTCTGTACCGAGCAAGTGAGTAGAAATTATAAGGGAAAAAAAGAAGATTAAATGGATAAAATCCAACACACTAGGGAAAGTTTTTCTAGTGAGGAGCCGTGTCACAAATTTGTTAGAGCTCTTGAAAGCGTCCTGAAGATGCAACTAAGATGACCTAGTCATAACAACGTGAGAAATGCTCTGGTGGGTCAGACCCGTGGTCCATCTGTCTGCACTGTCCACCAGTTAGTATGACCGTGTCCACATGTTAGTATGACCGTGATTTTATAAGTCTCACTCGTATCCCTCTCGCTGCCTTCTCTCCGAACTGAGAAGCCGCTTTAGTGTCTCTTCCAAAGCAACAACCAGAAATCAGTTTAATCTGGTTGATGGTTCTTTACAAAACTTGTAATTGAGCTGTAAAATCCTTTGCCGTAAGATGTTATGGATGCTCAAAGTTTACTTGTGCTCGGGGGGTAACAGGAAAAGTTAATGGAGAGAAGTTAAAGCGTAACCTGTTAAACAGTAAAACCAAGGATTGTGACTCAAAAAGTCCCAAGACACATATTGTTGGAGAAAAGAGTAATATTCCAAGAAAGCACCGCTGCATGCCTGGTATGTTCTTAAACTCCTTCCCCAGGCATCTGTATTGAAAACCAGATGCTGCAGTAGAGGAACCTTCGATCTGACCCAGTGCAGCCTTTCTTGTGCTTTGTTATGTTCTGTCAAAAGAAAATGAAACATAGATATGAATGTAAACACTTCTGATGGTAACACTGAACACTGAACAGGGAACGCTGAACTCATCTCCCCACTATGCAAGCAAACAATGAATTTTTATTTGAATGCTAATGAAGATCTCACCACGATGCTGCGAGGTCTCATCTAGTGATATAAAGAGAAAAGCTACATGGTGGAAATGAAGAAAGGACCTTTATAAAGGGATGAAAATGTATTGCGAATATTGATGTCATTAACCACTCACAGGTCAAAAATACACTTGAAGCTACCGATGTCATTTGAGGTAGGTAAACAAGTATTAAGAGGAAAGTTTTCTTACAATTAGTGCATCTGACATGATCTGAAAAGGAGAAATTTGTATTTCTTGTGTCCTTTTAACTCCAAATTATCCAGGGTTTGCAGTCAAAAAGCAGATCTTTCTATGGCCGTCTAATCTATTCTAGATCTTTTGGTTTTTGGATCGGAGCTGAGGCAAGCTTCTTTTACCAATTTGTGCTGCAGTCTACTAAAAGAGCTGTTCCTTGCCAGGAGAATATTACATACAGTTCTGAGAGAAATGAACGAGTCAGCTTGTTTGAGAGCTAACTGATGCTTACTCACAACGCTGATAAGCCTGACATTTACTGAGAAGTGCCACAATTCTCAGTCCAATGAGAAATCCCAAGAGGATGTTGTTTTTTCTTTCAGTGATGCTTCACATTCTATTGACTCAGGATAAGCTGGAGTCTTCTAAACCATCTTACGCCAAAAAAAAAATAAAATCATAATGTGGAGCCCAACTCCTCCGCTTGAATTATGTACAGATGTACTAGCCTTCCTTGGCACATTTGTTAATGATCGTGGTATGTTTAATGATGCTCTACAAGTTGTCACTGCCTTATGTGTCATATTTCATTCCTGTAGTGTAGTAAAAGCACTTATGCAAGAGTTCTGGGGGCCTTGATTGCAATTACAAAAATTATACTTGGGATAATGCCACTTAGCGCATCAAAGCCAACGCGTGTAGCGAAATACTTGTTTGTGGTATTAGGCAGTGCTCTGGCTGCTGGGGTAGTCTTTGCGTCTGGGGCTGGGCTGTGGCTTTCTGTGGCATCCACAGTATCTGGCCACGCAGGATTCTTCTGGAATAGGCCCTGCCTGAGAAAAGGCCGTCAGAAGGCTTTTAAGCGTTCAAGTAGATTATGTCAAGCAGTTCCCTTTTGATCATTATTATGAAGATACGTTCAAATAATTCTGAAATATTAGTGATGCAGAATTTTCATTACAGGCACTGTGATAATTAGCTCCTACCGTGTCATACTCCTTATCTTGGAATTCCATTATTCTGCTTTTAATTATCATTTTGACCAACTTTCAATGTATAAAGCTGTTTCTCTGGCTCATCTTATATCCTTTTAAAGTAGACAAGAAACCCAAATAGCGGCTAAGAATTTTCTGACAAAATTGTTTTTCAGGGAAAAAAAATTTTCTTATTTATCAAAACTTGAACTTTTCACAGGAACATATGTTCCAGATGTCAAGAATTGCAAAATCCATCACTTCAGGTGGTAGTTTGTTCCCAAATTTAATCATCACTGCTGTTAAAAAATGTGTGTTTCATTTCTGGTTTGAATCACTTTCATTTTTCAGCCCTTAGTCTTTCTTCTGTCTCTGCTAGATTAAAAAGTGTTGGTTGATATTTTCCCCTTGTGAAAGTATTTATCGAATGGCCCCACAATTGAGCTGTTTAAGTTTCCCGGTTACGTGTTCTTCTCTCCTCATATACTTTTTATGGCTCTTTTCTGCCCCCAATCTAATCTTTCAACAGCTTTAAATGTGAACATCGGAATTAGATATACTAGTGGTTTCAACGAGGCTGTACCCAGAGGTTGAACGGATTCCTTATTTCTAATCACTTCTCCCATTTTATCGTGCTTTTACCTTGAGCGTTTGTGGTGAGCTCCCTGCCCATTAAAACCTTCTAAGTCGTAACCATTGCACTCCAAGATAGAGTTTTCTCTTCTGTGAGAGCAGCCCATATTCTCTGCTGGTTCATTGACTGCCTCTTCTTGAACTCACTCCTCTTGTACCTTGCATAATATTAAGCAGAGAGCAGCCTCTCTTCTTGGGTGTTCAGGATCTAATAATTCTGAAAAGCAGTCAGACTGTGTTTCTCTGAATTGGTTCTCTAACCTTTTTTTTTTTTTTTTCCCCCCTTCGTGCCGTTATATCGATTTATTTATGAATAATAGAGGTCCCCATGTTTAGTATTTCACCTCTCAACATTAAGCACTCGGTCTTCTTTCTCTGGTGACTGATGGCATAACTCTAGTCATATATTTACATTCTTACTGCCACTTTCAGTGTGTGGTCTTTTCCAGTAAGAATTTCAGTCTGACTAGATTCCTGAATACATTTTCTTTGATACAAAAAGAATTCTTTCACTTCTGTACTGTCTGCTCTCTTTTCTGTAGGTTCTGGCCACATGTTATGGTATACCGTTGGTTTTGTCACTGGGGTTTACTATTTTCTGCTGTGTCAAGATGTGATTTTATTACCTGTGTTTTACTTGATCTAGCTTTTTTTTTTTTTCTAATTAAAAAAAAAAGGCTTTTATGTACATGCATTTATAGTTTTTAGTTTGGGGGGCACCTTTGTTTAGCTGCTTACTCCAACGTCATTTTGATATAATAAAATTTCCCCTATGAGCTGATCCTATCCCTGTACTAAGCTTTTTCTCTGAAGTAGCTGGATACACGGAGTATTTTTGTTTTACCAACCCTTAGCAATCTGTTTGCCTTAGCTCGTGACAGATTTCCCCCAGCTCCCACTTAATTAAACACATCATATATGTTTTCCTTGTGAAAAGTCTGATTTCACTTTTGACTTTTGATGGAGACCGTCACCTCCGGATAGCGTCTTCTTCCCCTCTGCCTAATTGGAGTTGTGTGTATAACTGGAAGGATTTCAGAGAAACTGTCAACAGTACCCTGGGGCTAAATCTTCCAGCCAGCAGTCTGACTTTGCCTTCCAGGATCCTTCGCTTGCTTTTCACTTTAAAATTTGTGACACGCGGTAGGACCTCATGCTCCTCCCCAGCACCTCCTAGCATCCACCTCGGTGTCTCATAAAAGACCCCTTCATGTTCTGCCTACAAGTCAGCAAATCTCTGTCGTCATATGCCCGGCTGCTGGTATGCTCCTGCTATTTAAATTCCCATCAGCACAGCAGACCAAAAGTTCTCAACTGAAAATGTACCTTCAGATACAGCCTTCCTGGAGTTGTCAGCTTGCTTTTCCTCAGCTGGAAAGCAGCTTCCTGCTATGTTAATACCAGGCTGTGTTACGCTATTCCGTGCTATGCTAAACTATCCGTTAGGAGAGGAGAGCAAGCAGTCTGAGCTCAGCCGAGTCCCTCGTGCCCTTTTACACTGGCTTTCTGCCTTATATTTTATATATATATTTATATTTTGTGCCTCCAGATTAGAAGCTCTGGCCTCAAACCGCTCCGAGTACGTGCTGTGAGAGCCATGTGGGCAATGAAGACAGTCGCTGAAGCAATTACTGAAGAATTAGTGACTACCCTGGAAGCTTTTGGAAGGCAGGTAAGATCATTGAGCACTACAGAAAGGCAAACACAGTTGTTTTGTTGGTTTTTTTTTTGAAAAAGAGAAATCAGGGAATTGGAGACCCCTCTTCCGAGAAATAAGTCTGAAAAAAAATATTACACGATCAATTTAAAGCAAATAGAAGATAAAAAAGAAAAAAAAAAAGACATAGATTTCCCAAGAATAAATCATGCCATCTTACTCTAATTCCCTTCTTTGAGAAAATAATGTCTAGTAGATGAAGAGGAGGCAGCAGATGGGACATATTTTGCTTTAGGAAAGCTTTTGAAACTGTTCCACATGATTCTCTCAGAAGCAGACTAAAGAAATATGCTCCATATCAGTGTGCCCAGTATTTCTGGCTGGGCGAGACACTTACCTTGTTTCTGTATAAGGGAGAGACCATATGTTGCAGCCCTTTCTCTAATGCATAACTGTATTGTGCGAACGTACAAAAGCCAGTGCTTCCTGGGGCAGTGAGATTTATTGCATATGTGCAGACAGATTCACATACTGCCACAATCAGAGGCACTAAGTGGGCTCCCAGCAAAGATGGCCCGCGGTGTACTCAAAATAGTCCATCCGGCGGGCAGCCCTTCTCCCTGCGGACTCTGGTCTGGACGCAGAAAGGAATAAGAGAGACCACAGCCAAATTCCTTGTCCTGGCAGGTCCTGTGCGGTTCGTAGCTCGAGGTTCGTCATTTAGAAGGTATGCGATATTCCTGCAATGTGGGTGGCAATGGTGCACTGTCAGACTGGGAGGTTATTTTGACCGGAGTCCTGCTGGCGTATGTCCTGGGCCCAGTTCTATTCAGTTTTTTAATTAATGACCTATATGATTTAACAAAGAACTCGCTCATAAAATTTGTGGATAAACCAGGATGCGCTTTTGAAGGTCAGGATCAGACTTCTAATGATCTTGGGGAAACTGGAGAAAATGATCCAGAAACCCACGGTATGAAATAAAAAGAAACGCAAAATGTGCCACATTTATGAAAGAGGAAACAAATACGAAAATATAAGAAAAGGTATAACTGACTGCCTGAAGCATGCCAGGAAAAGACCCGGGAATTAGAGGAAATAAAAAATTAAACATGAGTGGGCAATCATGAAAGTCTCATACTGGGAGGTGTTAATGAAACGTATTATTAAAACACGGGAGGAAGTCTCATTTTCTGCAGTGCTGTTGAGGGCTTTGCTGGACTTTTCTGTCTTTGTGAATGGTGTGGGTACTGACGACAGAGGAACGAGTAGGAAAGAAATTTTGAAAGTAGAATCACAGTGTTATAAATTGTCACAGTACCAGGCAAGCAGATTCTCAGCCGTTGGTGAGGTAGTTTTTACAAGAGAGATAAGCCATATAAATCAACGTGCAACTAAATTGCAAACTAGGTTTTAACATTCAAAAGCAATGAGGTATTTTTATAGCTGACAGTTGTGGAAACTCACCAAATACGCAACAGCGCATGGTTCGAGATCGCAACTCCCCTTCAAAAGAAATAAGAAAACTCTTGTAATTTAGAAAAATGGAAGGAACTGAAATCAATAACATTGAGGAAGGAAATAGCAAAGAATGGTCTCAGCAATTAAAGTCCCAGCTAAGCAGGCCCCATGAAAAATGGGCAACCAGATCAATAAAAAATGTAGAAATATATCTATACAAATGCTGCAACTCTGAAGCCTAAAAGAGGTGAACTAGAATGTCTGATTTTAGAGGAAGTTATTGACATAATAAATGCCTCAGAAACTTGGCAGAAGGGTAGGAAACTGTAATAATAGGGAACAAATTATAGAGGAAGGCTGGAAAGGGGTACATTAGTGGTGAAGCAGTGGAGAGTATGAGGAATTGTCCCTAAATGAAGTTTCAGCAGAGGACATTTTGGAACGAATCAATAAAATGAGCAGTAAGAAAGCACCGAGATAAGATGATACTCAATCAAGAGTTCTGAAAGACCTCAAACACTAGATTAAGAGAAAGCTAAATGTAGCATGAAGAGTGTCATTTAAGTTGACCACACTGCAAGAAGGATGGAAAGTGGCAAATGTGTCTTCAGCCTTGAGAAAAAGGACTCCAGGACAAATGTGGAATACCACACATCAGTAAATCTCACTTCCAAACTGAGTAAGTGGGTAAAAACTACAATAATAAAGAAGAGAACCAGTAGACAATTTCATAAATGTGATTTATTTGGAAAAAGTCATTACGGTTCTTGCAGAGGGAGACCATGTCTCATAAATCTGTTTGAACTCTTTGAAGATGTCAACAAGCTTGTAGGTAAGGCTGATCTAGTTGATAAAGTGTGTACGGACTTCCAAACAAATGTCAATAAGTCTTCCTGCAAAGACTCTTAAAGTAGTTAAGCTGAGATAATAAGATGTCCTCTTGTAAGTAAATAAGGTGGAGACAAAATGGGACAAAAAGTGGGAGAAAAGATCAGTTTTCCCAGTGAAAGGAGCTCTACAGCTTAGTCACACAACTGTTTGATTTAGGAGCTGTGCTTTTCAATATCCTTATAAACGGTTTGGAAAGGGGGGTGAATACTGCAATGACGAGGTTTGTGGGTGACACAAAATTAGCTGAGATTGTCAAATCTGACCCTGAGAAGAGAGGCAGATGGTTCTCATGGCAGTGAGTGACTGTGTCAGAAATGGCATGTCAAAGTCAATGCTAATAAATGCAAAGTAGTTTGTCCGAGACTATACATATTCAATTATATACTATATTTATTCAATTACGGGTTGAACGTTACGTTATTATCACTCAGAAATAGAGTTGCTGCAGGATAACTCTGCGAAAACATTGGTGCAGTGACCACAGCAATGAAAAATTCGAACTGAATGAGAGAAATTTTTAGAAAAGGAAAAAAGGAAAAGAGAAACACGATTATGTGATTATGTCACGGTATAAATGTTTGGCAAACCCACGTATTGATTAATATGTGCAGTTCTGTTCATCCTGTCTCATAAAGAATAAAATAGAACTAAAAAGGATGGGTGGGAGTTATTTAGCTCAGAGGTTTAGGCACCTAAATTTAGCTTTCTACCGGTAGGTGTCAATCTATGAGGTAGATATCTAAACTCCAACACTGAATTGAAGCTTTTTAATCTGAATTCCACCCACAAAAACTGGATGAGGACAGAATGGTTTTCACGTCAGAACAGAGGAAATGGGCATGGGACAGAGATCTTGAGATCCCCTAGCAAGCTGGGGGAAAACGGAGGAGGGGATGGCTATTCTTTTTAAGAATAGAAGCTAAGGATAGCCCAGGAAATTATTAGGCATCAGGTCTAAACCAGAAAGTCATACATTCTCATATAACGTATAATTAAATTGTAGAACTTATTGCCAGAGTCTGTTGTGTAGGTCAAAAGTATAAATGAATTAAGAATTTCTGGAAGGCTGATGGGAAGTCAGTGTCCTGCCAAAAAGAATTACGAAAGCCCATTCAGCTGTCAAAAGCCAGGTAGAGGTACATGGGAAGGACTCCGAGGCAGCTAAGTAGGACAATAAAGGTAATTTCTAGGCCAGAACAGAGATCGTGAGTGAGAAACTGCTGTGCACCCCGCCGATAGTTGTTCTTGTGGTCAGTAGGACACCATGAAGGGAGAACCGCTGCCGGGATCTCAGGCGTAGGAATTGTAGTAGACTCCAACGCAGACTTTGGGGAAAGAAGGGGGAAAGGCAGGGAGAGAAATCCTGTGCAGAAATTATAGAAAACTGTGAGTGAGACTGATGACAGCCATAAAACAATAGTTGTTAGCATGGGTAATATCCAGAAGATGGGAACAAGAAGCGGTGTTCGGAGCTCATGATCTTCAGCACCTCAGAGTTGACTGGCTGAAGAAAATCCTGGAAGCCACGAGCAGTCGAGCTGTTCCCAGGGCTTGCGGCTGGTTATGCTGCTGCCTGGGGCTTCAAATGGAGGTACTACGACTCACTTGCTAAATCTAGTCTTCGCTAAAGCAATGCTCTAGTGGTTCTTGAAGACTTAAATTGCCAACAATCACATTCAGCTCAGGTCCAAACTCCCTGCAGGACCAGCGGTATTTCAGTCATTACCAAAGTTGCAGGTGGGATCCAGAAGGCACCCAATAATGACCCAAACGGAGTCAGTTTGGGTGGATTGTCTCAGAGGAATAACTAACAAGACATGCAGGGCTGTGGAGAGCAAGGCTGGAGAACATCTCCAGCTCTCCGATATGGGAGAGGACTGAATTATGAATGTGACTACCACTGCAGATAAGTTTAGTTTAGTATAAAGCTGTGTATAGTGGTCCCAAACTTTCCTCTTTCAATCCTGCTTTCATTTTCCATTTTGTTTGGGTGTATTTTCAGCCTTCGTTTTGTGCTTTAGAAAAAGGCTTGTTTCTGTTTTGAGTTACTCCGCCGGCTGGCTGTCCCCAGGGGATTTGCCCCTGTCTCTTAAATGGTTGCAGGTATTTTCTGTGTGCGCAGGCAACGGTGAATTTGGCTCCGCAGACTTCAGAAGGACTCGGAGTACTCTGCAAAGCAGTATTGCTCATGTGCAGGGTGCAAACTCGGGGAATGATGATTTAATTAGGTCGGTAGCACTACTTAAAAGCGAACTTGGAATCTAATGCGGCTGGCTTTAAAACACACTTCAGTATTACATAAGAAGCCCATAATAACATCAGAAGTGAGGGTAAATTTGGTGGCGATTTTTACACCCTTTATTGTAAAGCGTGCCGAGCTGCGACATGGTGAAATCCATTAGTACTTTGGGGGTTATTTTTGTTTTTTAAATTCAGGAACTACTCATTAGTCCTCTTCCAGAACAGCGCAGGGCCCTTATGTCCATGAGCCTGGTAGAAGCACGCTGCAGCTTCCCGCTCCTACAGGAAATTCCTGCTTTATTAAGCACCTCAACCAAAGGCCATGACTACAAGTACGGTTCTTCCAGGGCCAGCATGAGACTTAAAGCAGTGGGCACCGGCTTCTGTCCACCGTCTCTTTTGATCATGATTGTCACCGTTTGAGGAACCCACAGCAGTTTATTGTCGTTTAGACAATTATTCTTTCACCCAATGACCCCTCCCCAACTGCGAAGGGGGAACTGGGGGGAAAAAAGGAAACTGGAGGGTCGAAATATAAAAAGATTTGATAGAATAAGGCTAGATAATTCCCATCAATAACACCACAGAACCAGTACTGGTCCCCGTACCAATATAAAATAGACAAGGACTATGCCCAGCCCATCCCACCAGCAGGAGCCGTGCACTCCCCGCAGGGACAGCCAAGGTGGGACCCTGCGAGCGCTGCGGCTGCGGGAGGAAGGGAAGGGCTCAGGGCTCCGGCACCGGGGCAAGGAGTGCTCAGGATGGCAGCCAGCAAGGGGGAGAGAGAGAGAGAGAGAGAGAGAAAGAGCTCCTCAGCAAACTTTCCAATTTCTACCGAATGTGCCGTTCCTGGTATATAATAACCCTGTTGGCAGCTTGGGTCAAGTGCCCGGGTCTCGCTGCTCCTCGTCCCCGCACCTGGGGAGCTCGAAAACACCGAGACCTTGAAACCCACGCACCAGAGCTGGCTGGAAAGTAAATATTTTCACAAATTCGGACACTAGAGTCTTCTAGCAGTGCAGTTTTCCCAAGCATTAGAAGAGATCTTACCGGAAAGTAAAATTTCTGAAAGAGAAATTAGTTTTGTGTTGCTCAAACCAGGTAAACGATGAGGCTGCCCAGGAACCCGGGGCAGAGAACCGGGCTGCCTGAAAAACACTTTTCCCAAAACAGGGCTGTTCTTACCTGGGACCCACCTTGATCCACTTTCATATGTAGCCCCGACACAGTTGTAGTGTCACAGCCGTGGGGCTGTCACAGGCGCTTCTTAGGCTGGCACGGCCTCTGAAAGGAAAAGATTTGTAATTACACGCAAAAAGAGAGAGTGCTCTGAGTAATCTCAGAGATTTGGTATGCATATGTATGTTCTTCAGTCTCTGGATAGGGATGATCTGCTTTACATGAGTACTTGTCACCATGGCAGGACTTTGAGCTTACCGCCTGATGCTCCGTTTGAATTCTGTGACCGCAGGACTGTTCCTCGCGTTTCTGACCTAGAAAATATTTACTTTTTTTTCTTTTTTTTTTTCTTTTTTTTTTTTCTTTTTTTTTTTTAATAAATCAGAACTGCTGTCCCTGGAAAAGTTTAATAAGGTATTTTGGTGCCTGTCAGGGAGTTGGTAATGGAAATCAGGGTCAAAATGGTAGCGTGGTTCTGGACTTAATTAGAGAGGCTGCTTTTTTGGGGAGAAGTCATTTAAATGAGTTGGACGCTGGGGAATTTTCTGCCTTGAGTTAAGAAGAAAACAGCTTTAAAACTTGTTTCTCTGTTTCCTAGAAAATGAGTTTTCTACACGGTTTTGGAACGTTCAGCCAAACGCCTCTGTTTTTCCATGATGTATTTCACAACATATTTGTTACGTCCAGACATAGAATGTTAGAATTAATCAAAACTGAAATATTTATGGAGAAAGCCATTTCACGTCCATCTCTGTCATGAGACTGGCTGCTCTGATAGGGATTAGAGGTTGTTACACTAATGACTTAGACTTTTGTCTCATTGCCAGAGCAGTTTCCCAATTTAGAACCTTTTCTCCTGATTAATATTTGTATTCCTCCCACAATTCCTCTTCTTATAGGAACTCGTACTGGGAATTATTCCAGACCTACATAATGTGTCTGAAATCTTTTTATCCCTCTGTTTGCTGATCAGTGGAAAGGATTTTAATGCCAGGTTAGGTAATCGAGATAAATCCTAACTTCATCTAACTTTATCCCTCGACCATGTCTTGGATATTCTAGAAACATTTTTTGTGATCCATAAATAAATTCACATAGGATTGTGATTAATCTTTTTTTTTTTTTTTCTCTTCTTTTTTTTTCCGGTGGAGCCTCATTACATTAAATGGGAGATCAAAGAGAGTGTATTACAACTTCCACTATGCACTAGCTTGTTTAGTGCGACACTTATTTTTGGGGGCCTGAAAACACCAGTAAGTTCCAAAGACAAAGTTTGGTGCGCAGCTGGGCGTGTATAATGTATTTTGGTATTATCTTGAAGCAAAAATGACTTCTAGTAGCCGATAATGCTTTCTAGCCCCGTTCAGTCGTTTGAATTAGCATACATAGTGGTGCACAGTATGCACTGATTTAATTCACTTCACTTCTAACTGCAACTTGTGACAAGGAAGAGGGACTCAAGCTTGTTTAAGTCGATCTCTCGCTGGCATTTGAAGCCAGCCAAGGCGCGGATGCCTGTGCGCTCTGGGAGAGGTAGGGCTCCTGAGAGCCACATCGCAGCGCCGCGCTCCTGAGTGCTGCTCCCTGAGCTTCTCTGTGCCCATCTGGGACGTTGCATGGCCACAAGCCAGCCACTTCTCACGCACAGTCACCGGCAGAAGTAGACATCTAAGGAAAAAGCTTCACAAAAAGCTACATCCTGGTTAGAAAGCTATCTGACCTTGCACATGGTAAGGGAGCTGGGCTTGCGCCCGCATCTCTTTATCCTTTTGCATTTGATTGTCTTAACTCCAGCAGAAGGTTTCAAGCTAGCCTTCTGCTTCAAAGTTTTCTTACCAAGAGGAAAACTTTGGTCTGAGTGACTGCTGAGTGACAGCTCTGTACCTCAGAGCTATCAGGTTAAATCATAGAATCACAGAATGGTTTGGGTTGGAAGGGACCTTAAAGCCCAGCCAGTGCCACCCCCTGCCCTGGGCAGGGACACCTCCCACCAGCCCAGGTTGCTCCAAGCCCCGTCCAACCTGGCCTTGAACCCCTCCAGGGATGGGGCAGCCACAGCTTCTCTGGGCAACCTGGGCCGGGGTCTCACCACCCTCACAGTAAATGAGCCTGGGAAAGATGGTGGCTCCAGTTCATTAGGAGAACTGGACTCCGTGTTACCCTTGACCGTCCTAACAATAGACGGGATGGAAAAAACCCCTCCCTTGCTTTGACCCAGAGTTGCTCTTTCCTCTGATGGTTCATTGATTCCCTTTGCTTCCCTTCTCATTTAATAGATTTTTATAAGTTGGGCATTTACAGATCTGCTGCTATTAACATTCAACGTTAGTGGACCCGAGAGCTTCTCTGCCAACTATGCTGGAGCTTCTGAGCCTGCTGATTTAAAAATGTTCATTGTTGATAGATTCTAACATCTCTCACAGTTACTAATAGACTGGAAAGTATTTCATCATCTTCAAGCAATGAAAGCAAATCATCCTTCTTTCCAAATACCGAATAAAAGTCTGTTTGAACACTTCTGCGTTTTCTGCATAATCCTTCACAATTCTCCTGTCTGCACCGACCAGTGACCCCGTACTGTTGCTAGGATTTCTTTTGCAAACACAACTTTCTTGCGCTAAGCTCTGTCAGCCATGGATTTTATTCTGAGGTTTCTTTGTTTCGTGCTTCTGTTCATGTAGGTCAGGAGTTTTCCTGGCTATTGATTTACAACTAGTTATATGCAGTACTAGTGTCTGACATTTCTGTCTTTGTTTTTCTTTGCTGATATCACTACCAAGCTTTAACCACGCGAGTCAATTGTTTTAAGACTTCCTGTTGAGTGTCTGACTCAGGTCTGATATTTTTCACGTTTTTCAAAGTGTCAGGTAAAATGGCAAAAGGATTAGGAAAAAGATATCATTTTTCCAGTGTTTTAAATGCATACATATATCTTTGTAATATATGTTTAATATGGAATATATATAATATATATAAAAATAAAACCCCCAACACTAATGCCATATAGTCTACTTTTGACAAGCTGGCTTCTTAATATTTAAATTCAGGGCTTGAAATTTAGGAAAGGAATAACCCCGGTGAAAGATGTGCATTTTTTTCTTTGGTTTTCTTTGAAATCTGACATGTTCCGAGTCTCTCACCGTGTCAGTCTACGTATGTTCAGCTGAGACTTGCCAGCATTCAGCTCTGTATTCCATGTATTCCGCAGAGACCTTCTCCAACAACAAGCACCGCTTCTGGCTTCAGGCATGAGCAGGATTTTACCTGTGGCGCACAGAAGAGCTGGTACGTGCCGGCAGACCTCAGAAGCAAGGCAGGTGGAAGGACTTAGAAGGTAAGCAGGTGTAAGGTGGGAAGAGGAGTAAAAATAGCTGGCCAGGCACAGGTGGGGCCAGGGAAAGTCTACAGGATAGAGGTGGGAAGATCAGTGCTCGTCCAAGTTTGTTGGACTGGAGCCCAGCACCGTGCGGTGCCTCCTGTGCAGGGCTGGCAGCAAATATGTGAAACCACCAGCACAGCATGTGCGTTCAGACTCAGTCTACTTAAGGCCTTTATAAAGGATGACAACATAGGATCACAGAATGGTTTGGGTTGGAAGGGACCTTAAAGCCTGGGCAGGGACACCTCCCACCAGCCCAGGTTGGTGGGAGCCCCATCCAACCTGCCCTTGAACCCCTCCAGGGATGGGGCAGCCACAGCTTCTCTGGGCAACCTGGGCCAGGGGCTCACCACCCTCACAGCAAACAATTTCTTCCTCAGATCTCATCTAAATCTCCCCTCTTCCAGTTTAAACCCCTTCCCCCTCGTCCCATGGCCCCCCTCCCTGATCCAGAGTCCCTCCCCAGCTTTCCTGGAGCCCCTTTAGGGACTGGCAGGGGCTGGAAGGTCTCCCCGGAGCCTTCTCTTCTCCAGGCTGAACAACCTCAACTCTCTCAGCCTGTCCTCAAGGATCTTACCATTACCTCATTATTTGTAGATACCAGGGCACAGAAGGGGATGAGGAGAGCAGAATGCTGTCGTCTTCAGCAGCAGTGTCTGGGGAAGAGCTCTGTCCCGGCAGGACTACCTGTACTCCATCTGGAGAGGCATCTCGATACCACATCGGCGGAGCTGGAGGTAAGGCAAGCAGTAAAAGGGGGCTTACAGATGCAGCCTGATCACTGCAGTTCAGGTGGCAAATCCGCCCTCTCTTTTAAAAGCTATTCATTCTTCCCAGGCTCTCGTACCCCAGACTCATCACCGTATGTCAGAGATCCTCGTTCCTTTATCAAAGCCGTTATCTCTTTTTCACGCCAGCCTCCTCACGGCACGATGCCGTCCCTGGATGGAGTACATGGGCAGGTCAACATGCAGAATACATACATGCAGAGAGACATGTATGCAGCTGCTCCTATGTGGACTAACAAAGCCCTGCCGTCGTGCTGTATTCTCTCCCTCTGTTTGCTTGTGTTTGCTTTGGACTGTGAATTCCGGTGACCACAGGCTATTAACTGACAATCCAGAAAATTAGCTAGGAAAAGAATATATATTTATCCTCTGCTGCAAAGTTTTTCCCATCGCACGCACTACAGGTCACAAGATGTGAGCAGAGAGAGTCTGTGGCCCTTTGATTTGCCTGAGTAGGATGAGCTTTGTGTTCTTTGTACCTTAAAGCCCAGTGGCTTTCTTCTCTCATAACTACAGTTACAGCACGTCCAATCTGAAGGGCTTTTCCTTAGTGAACCTTTCTCTTGTACTCGCACCGCTGTATCTCTTCATTTTCATTATGAGCAGATGGAGCATGAGTCCCAGGCCTTTCCTTTCCATCCTTCCTGCCAAGAGATCTCTGGTGCCTAGGCATCTTTTGAGGACACTTAATCTTGCGCTACTTTTCTTCCAGTGATTCCATGTACATGAAATTATTTTGTGAGTGACACTTTCCGTTAAGAAAATTATGTTGAAAGTTGGGTTTAGTAACCTGATTCCAGCGAAATCATTTCATGCTCCTTTTTTTTTTTTTTTTCAAATTTGAACTTCATTATTATTTTTCTGTAATCCACTTTTAATTGTAAGTACCCAGCATTCTGCTAGTTCGCGCGGCACCAAATGACACAAGGTTGCTCTGGAGTGCTCCAGCGAGCGTCTTCTGGGGAATATTGAAATTCCATGGAAACTACATGAGGACCATTATCTGAAACAGCCTCTTCAGGCAAACCATATGGGGTGAAATATTCTGCACTGCTTCGATAATCCGAGCACAGATACGTTCACTGGTAACTCTGCAGTAAGCATCACTCATTTGCTTTGTCTGTGCGGTATTAATGAGCCATTTCAATAGACAGCAGGTTTCGTCTATATTTGCTGCATATTCATGTTGCTTCCTTCGAGTCCTTACGAAACTCTTTCCACTGGATTAACTAGAAAGTCTCAGTTATTCCGTCAAGTGCTGGGGTACCAAAGACATGGACCATCCTGCCCTTTCCAGTTTTGGCTAATATTTGGAAGAGAGACAGTTGTTCTGGGCGGCGCTGCCTTTGCTGAGCCTTCCTCCAGTGCTGCTGCTTCCAGCACTGTTTGCTGGAACCGGCTGCTTCTTTCTGGGCACGTAAAACCTCCTTATTGCTTTCTGGTTCACCTGTCATACAGGGGTTGTGGTTGTTAGCAAGCAATGGAGCCTTAAGACACTCTTTGCAGACGGGCACACACTATTAAGGTGGAGGAGTGAGAACATGCAAAACCCAGAACAGGGAGCACAGAGGGAAGAGTCGTACGTTTTGACTAGGCTGATTTGTGCTGTGCCCGTAAGCATCTCTCTGTGATGCTGTTGTGATACAGCCAGGGGAGCTGAAACGCCCCAGACGTTGGTCTGGGTACCTACAGAGCCTCCCCGTGCATGAATATGGCATTTTCCATGGGGCAGAAAAATTAAAAAATAAAAATAAAAATCATACACAAGTTTTGAAAACCGTCGTGCACACAGGAGCCTCTGGGGGGGCACTGAAAGCCAAACACAGGGCTCTAGTTAGTACTGCAAGCCACGCGGAAGGCTTCAGGGGGCACCAGAAGTCACTTCAAATTTAAGAAATACTTTAAATTACTTCCTTTTCTCTTTGTCAGCATTCAGAAACACAATCCTTCCTTAATCTTAGTGCCTGGTTCTGATAGCTACGCGGAGCTTAACCTGGACAGCAGCTTAAAAAAAAATAAACAAATTGAATAGCAAGGTTACTTACAGGTCTTCCTACGGAAAGACACACCGCAGATCTTGAACTAACCACTTCCCAAGCAGGGGAACTTACATATTTAAACAGAACCACGAGGCTAATTAAAAGAGACTGGAGGTTGCCAGCACCAAACTAGATTGGCTGAGGTGCTGGTAGGTTTGGAGGGGGGAAGAATTGTTTGGTTTTTTTTTTGTTTTTTTTTTTAATTTCAACCTTTTTTTTTGAAGCTACATCTGTTTCACCAAAAAAGAGGAGAAAGCGAGCACATGATTTATCCAGCAGGATGGAGCCAGCGGTGCTGTGGCTCGGGGGAGGCGAGGGGCAGCAGCCGAGGGCTGGAGGTGGAACCCCATCCTGGAGCTGAGTCTGTTGCGGTGATTGTGCCGGGGCTGCTGAGTGCTGCTGTGCCTCTGGGGCTGGCGGAAGAGCTACAGGTGAGGGGTGTTTTTCCTTCTTTTTTTTTTTTTGGAACAATCTTTTGAAGGGAAAGAGCACAGACTAACGAATAGCACAGACGTCTGTAAGTCTGTCCTGCACCCTTTCAAGTCCTTGTATATGTTGTTAGAAGCAAGTTTTATTGTATCGCCTTTTCTGTAAAAAATGGAACGATAGCATCGCGCTGTCTCGCCTCCGAGGCCTTGCTGGCCGGCCTCTTTGCTCACATCAATCGATGCCCTACCCCGAGTTCCCACTATCCCTCCGGAGCAGGTACATCATCAGGTGCTGTGCTGATCATTTTCTTTCTGTCTCTGGAAACTGCAATAATTTTAGGTATCTCCCCTTGGGGCTGGAGCAGCTTCTCTGTTCCCAGGGGCAGACGTCCCTCTGCCTTGGCGCAGGCTCTTCCCCAGGGCTGCCGGGATGGAGGGCACCCCCGAAAGGCTTTTGCATCCTGTGCTGCGATGTCAGACACGCTCTCCCTGCCTGAGGCTCTTTGGTCCCCTCACCTTTTTCTCCGGGGTTTGTCTTTAGGCGCTGCGGAGCTGCCTGGTCTCCGCAGCATGCTTGAGACGTGCTGGTGCAGAGCGTGGCGGGCTGCGGTGACAGGGTTTCGGGGGGCTGCAAAGAGATCGCTGCTGTGTTACTCTGCCAGCTTAACTCAGGAGATGGGGTTTCGTTCCTCGGCGTGTGATTGCTTGGTTCCCCATGAAGGTCTGTGGGCATCTTTGGATTGCAGGGGTATGTGGCAGAGAGGAGGGCGGATGAGCAGACGTGGGGATGCCTGTGTCACCGGGAGCACTTGCACCAGGAGCATCAGCCCCTGCCCCAAAAAGGGCTGTGGGTCCGGTTCCCGAGATGGGAATGGAGCCACCACAGGCAGCATTGCGCTGGGGTGGGAGAGCTCCTGCTTGCTGGGGCTGAACCTGGAGCACCCGGTGCCCATCTCCTGTGCTGGTGAGCGGAGACCCCACAGAGGGTGGCTGGAAGGGGGGAGCCTGTGGGCACAAGGGTGCTGATAGCTGGCGAGGATCCCTGTGTGAGGGCTTGAGATGTGCTGCTGCTGGCCCTTGCATGAAAATCCCCCCTCAAGGGTGACTTCTGGAAGAAAAGGAGAGATAAAAAGTCTGTGCCTGTTCCTCTCCTGGTGTGGGGGTGATCTGGGGTCCCTGCACACATGCCCCATGGGTCTGGGGCAGGGTGCATGGTGGGCCCGCAACTCTGTGCAGGATACAAGAGACGTGCCATCAGATGGGACATGGTACCTGCTGTTCCCCATCAGGGCAGGTATTTTGGGAAGCTGCTGGGATTTTGGGCTCTTCGCTGGCAGTGAGCCAGTTCCCAAATAGCATTCGTTAGGTTGGAGTTTGCAGGGCAGGAGACTGACCTGGGGTGATGGAGAGACCTGTGTTGGTCTGATTGTATCCTCATTTACTCACAAGGAGCTTTTCTTTCAGCAGAGGTGACGCTGTTTTTCTGCAACAAAGGGTCAGAAGTCCCTGGTGAGGAGCACAGCCCGGACGATATGGGGAGCACAGGAGGATGCGGGCACAGGAGAAGATGTCAGATAAGTGGTGAGTGACCAAAGCTAAAGCCCAAGGAGGCTTTGGGGGCCTGTGGTGTGTGGGTTGAGCCTGGAAGGTCCAGGCAGGGCAACCTGGAGGGGATCCCTTAGTGCTAGCCAGAGGCACGGTGATCTGCAAGGCCCCCCATGAGCTGGTGGTGGTGGTGGGCTGTTTTCAGGGCTCTACAGTCAAAGCACAGAGTGCTGCGCTGCGGAGGCAGGAGCTGGACTGTGCTCTCCCCGTGGGAAAGGCTGATGGGGGTCGAACAAGCAGGAGCACAGTTAAATGTGAGCTGAGGAGTTTGTTTCCCAGTCGCTGTTTGAGAGGAACATCCAGAGGGCCTACGCAGGGGGGCTGCCCTCCAGGGGGTCAGCGGCTGAGCTGAGGCTGTTTGGAGCGGGTGGTAGTTGGCTTCTGGACTGAGACCATCTTCATGGTGCTGGGCTTGCCTGTGGTCATGTCTCGTAGGGCTGCCTGGGACGAAAGGTAGCAGCTGGCTCGGCCTTCCCTTGTCAGATGCTCTTCATTGTAGATAAAAGCTTTTTCTGATCATTCTAGTTCCCCTGGCTGGCAAGGGTTTTATAAATGGCAAAGGCTGCCTCTGTGGGTCAGCCCTTGGGGAAGTCTTTCTCATCCATCTACCCCAGGAGTGGGTTGGCAAACCATATTTCCTTTCCTAAATGCGCTGGCAAGAACAAGCATCTCTGTGCTTGAACTACAACCCACTCGAGGTGGCAGTTGTGCTCCTGTGGCTGCCCTGTGCTTCTGGATGAGCTTTGGGAGAGCTTTTGCCTTGCCCAGTTGTGGCTGAAGCTGTAGCTCCTGTGAAGCCCTGGGCTTGGCTGGGGGCTGCTGGAGCAAGGGGGCACAAATCCAGTGCGCGCGTCTGCACGCTTGCCCCTGCCTGGGTGGAAACAGGGGTTTGAGTCCTATTTTTTGTTGAGGAAAAGCAGCTGGAGTTTCTGTTCCTGCTGTTTTCTTTGTTTTCTTTTCCTAGGTGCACATAGCTAAGAATAAGTGCTATTTCACCTCTTGCCTGCCTTCCGCCAACTGCTTGGGGCCAACATTTTAGGCTTCAGCTTGAGCTGCGAAGAGTAAGTGATGTTATTTTCCAGGGACCTTATTTGAAGGAGCAGGAGCCGGATTTTGCCTTCCTTTACTCCTTAAGGAGCTGCCGCAGAAGGAAAGGGCCTGCGTTTGCCAGTTCCCCGCAGCCCTCGCTGGGGAGCCGCGCCACAAGAAGTGCTGAGCAGGAACGAAGCATGCCGGCATCACGCTGGGTTAGTTTTCCTCTTGGAAATAAAACGCGGAGCAAGCCACAGCTGAGACAAGGTGACTTTTGGTTTATTCAGTGCGTTGTTTGCTTAATCCCCGGTAACAGGGCTCTGGAGCAGACCTTGCCCTGCTCCTCATCCTCAGCTTGTCCCACAGCTCCTGCGTCAGAAGGAGCTTGTTGCTGTGCTGGTGGAGCTAAAAGGCGGCAGCCAACAGCCGTGGCAGTCTTGCTGCAGCGGCTCTTATTTCCTTGCGGTGGGTAAGTGCCAGAAGGGGCTGTTTCTCTGCCTTCGTGGATGCTCCCTTCAGCCCAGCTTGCTCTTTACTCCGCTTCAGCCAAGGGCCCAGCAAACACAGCTCCTGCTGCTGAAGTCCTTGTTCCGATATGCCGTTAACATAATCATAAACATTGCCGTTAAACGAAGGGTACGAAGTGTTTATGCGGGGCCAGGGGGGGGGAGAGTAGGGCACCCGGAAAGACAAGGGCACCCCAAGTGAACTGGAAGTTGAACAGCGATGGCTGCGGAGGCTGAGCCGCGTGAGGGCAGAAAACTTGAGGGGCTTTTTTGCGCCCAGACTATTTACATAGGTCTGGGGAGCAAAGTCTGGCAGCATCGACCGCTCTCACTGGGGCCGTGCCCACCTCTGCACTAAAGTCTCGTCTTGTTACTCTTTAAGAGAAGTCTCCAAAAAGATTTCCTTCACAGGGTGAGTGCGGAGGTGGGCGGCGGGGGGAGGCCCCACCGGAGAAGTTGCCAGAGTGGGGCAAGGCCCATTCAGAGGGGCCGAGGCAGGGGGTGGTGGTGGCTCCTAGACCTCACCCTGCAGCCCAAATGAGTTGTGTGGGGATAAAAATACCGCTCAGGGCCTCTGCCTCCACACAACCCAGCTTCAGCAGCGATCGCTGCTCTTAAAAGCCCTGGGTGCTGGAGCGGAGTGGGTTAACGGACCGAGTCTGCTTCCCAAAAGGGAATCCCTGTGCAGTTTATGGGGTTGTTTGGAGTTGGTACAGAAGCAGGCTAACTGCAGCCTGACTCACGGGCAGGACACTGCTCTGCTCGGGGAGCTGACAACGGGGCAGAAGCACCAAGGCTGTGTCCCTCCAGGATGCTGCTACCAACTAATGCAGCTGAGGTTGAAACACGTCTCTTCTTTCTACCCAATAAGTCTGTTCAGGCTGAATCGCCACTTTGCTCTTGGGAAGAGCTCAAATACAAAACTGCGGGAACGTATTTATGTCTCCTAGTACCTAAATCTCTCAAAGAGGCAGCTGCTGCTTTACCTGCCTCCTCAGGGACAGGCAGCCAGTGCCGGCTGGGAATGCCAGCCAGGCAGGACCACGGAAGCTTCTTTCCCCAGGCAGGGATACTGGAGAGAGGGCTGCTTATCCTCTCTGTGGGGCTGCGTGCGTGTCCAGCCTGTCTGGATGGAGTTCTGCCATTGTTTGCCCGGTGTAGGCTGTGCTACGGCTGTGTAGGATGTGAAAACGGCTTCATTGCCCCCATCCTGCCTCTATTCCTCGGGCACCCAGCCCTTGTTCCAGACTGCTCTCAGGAGTGAAGCAAGGAGTGTGTCTCCCATTGCCCAGGCACTGCTGGGAAAAGGCCGTCTGAGGGGCACCAGCAATGCTTCCCTGCTAATAACTGCAGGGAAACCAAAGCAATACAAATAACCTGGTTTTGGCTGCCAAAAACCAGGTAAAGCAAAAAAGCGAAAAGCTGCGATGGAGATTTTGGGGAGTCTTCCCCTCCTCTGCTGCTCTTACACCCAAACAGGGGCTTGCCTCGGGCTCCGATCCTGCAAGGAACCTGCCCTGGCTGGGGGAGGCAGCCCCAGAAAGCAGCATAAGGGATGACTTTTAGGGAGTTTTATTTGTTCTTTGCTTGCCGCTTTCGCTGACCTCCGGTGCTGGGCTCTGCAGTGAGGGTGAGATCCGTACCAGGCAGGATGGGGGCTCCAGGGGGGCCTGGCAGAGAAGGCCACCTCCACAGCAGATGCCCGGAGCCACCAGCCACGCAGCGCTGACACCTGAGATGATGATTTTTAACACGACTGTGTGATTCACTTCGCTGACACCATCTTTCCTCGCCGCAGAGCAAAACCCTTCACACCAGAGCAAGCCTCCTGCGCCGTCCCCGGGGTGAGTCCTGGTTCCCCTCCCCTGGAGCAGGTCCAGCTCTCACCCTGCCCTTCTGCTTCAGGCCAACTCCTTGGCAAATGGCTTACAAAGATAACATCCCTGCGTCCTGTCCCCATGCAGGTGGCTGTGAGACCGTGGGTTCTGCCCTTGCCTCACTGCTCCGTGATGGGACTGATAGTCCTGAGGGCTCCTGGGAGCACCAAAGCACAAGGATTTCCAGGGGCAAGGGGCACCAAAAAGCAGATTAACAGCTCTGCGGCACCCTGAAAGGCACACCAAGGAGTTGAGGGCACCAGAAAAGAAATAGAGTGGCTTCAGGGGTACCCAAAACCACCCCGAGGGGCATGGTTGGAGCAGAAGGACAAACAGAGCAGCGCTGGTTTCCCTTCTCGCCTCTCCAGCTAGCTGGGGAACCGCAAAAGCAAACCAAGAGGTTTGCGGAATCAGAGGGATGTGGGGCACTGAAAAGCAAAGGGAGGGATTTGAGGGGCTCTGGTGGCACCAAAACCCATATGTAAGAATGTTGGGGAGCACCGTAATAGAACAGAAACCTCTGGGAACGAGGGAGGGGCACTAAAACCAAATGAATAACACATGTAAGAGACTTGGTTCTTCTTTTTTCAGCAGGAGGCCTATATCTGTCCTTTCGCCTCCGTGCGCTGGCATCCAGGTTTCAGATGAATTTCACGGTGCGTGAGCATCCCGAGAGAATTTCCTTCTTGTTCGCGCTACGGAAGAGAAACGCTCCCGTTTTCCACTCGGATCCTACAATGGCTTGTCAGTGACAAAACATTCCCAAATCCTCTCATTTATCAAATGGCCAATCCTGTTAACAGCTTAAGAAACATAATTACCTGCAATCTCTTCTGCTATTCATTTTATGCCTACACTTCCCTCTCTCTGGCAGCTTACCAGCCGGCAAGTCAAGAGCTGAAGCACGGCTGCAGCCGCGGAGCGCTTCGGCAATGCAATTTCCTCTAATCACCTGCAGGATGATCGCGGGAGTTTTGCCTCCCTGCTTGTAGCAGCAAGAAGCAGGTGAAGGAGGGAGGCGCAGGGCCGAAATCACCGTCTTGACACGCCACCGGTTGTGCGTTAGGTTTCCAAGCCATAGCTGGGTTTTTAAGCGTTGTTCCGTCCGCCTGGTGGGGAACATCATTGATGAGGATCGGCTTTTGGGGCACGAGAAATTGCAGAGTTGCTTGTCTGGGAGAGGCAGATGGGCTCCGAGGGAAGCGGCAAGAGAAGCCGGTGCGGGCTTGGGTGCTGGCGACGGCCGCGAGAGCTTCATCAGCAAGAAAGCGGGGCCTGAAACATCGGCGAGGTGGGGAACTAACGGGGAAATCGGCATCAGCTGGAGACCGCGTGAGCTCCTGGTTATTGCGTTGCTAAAACAGGCTCGGTTTATCTCACTTCGCAGTGCGTCTGCCACTGGTGAGAGGCTGCGGGTTGGCTCATTCGGGTCAAATCTCAGGGAGGATTTAGAGGAGCAACGTTTGCAGGCTGGAGATCTACTGGCTTCCTAAATGTCGCTTGCGTGCGGGACGGCTTGAGCCGGAGAAACCCCTCGGATCACCGCAGCTTCCCCTACAGCTTTGGGACCAGAAAATTCCCAGGTCTGTCCCTACCCGTGCCGGCTGCTGGGGAAGCTGCCTTTTGTGCCTTAAAACCTTGTACTCGTCTGACATTACCATTGTCCGTTTAACCGGCCAAGACGTGCTTCTCTCTGCTCTCTCTGTTTAGCCCTGCCTTCAGTCCTGAAGGATTTCTCTTATGCCTGCTCTACTCCTCTTTTCAACTCTATCAGCTATTTCGGATCCTTAGCGTTTTGGATAAATGATATAGATTTCTTCTGATGCTTTCATTTGTTATTTTTAAGCAGTTTGTTATGCCGCTTGCCAACATTTTACCCTTGCGGTTCTTTGAGTTTTTGTATTAAAAATCCCTATGAACAAACTGTATACAAACCAGAAGGGCTCTTTTTTTTTAAAGTCAGACATCATCTTAAGGGATTTGGGGCTTTTTGATCCTGCTAAGATAATGAATTCAAGTATATTTTGGTCACTATTATAGAATAACCCTTTCTTAATAGCGATTTGAACCTCAGATGCTGAATTTGGCCAGAACTGCCTGCAGAACTGCTTTTCCCATTGAAAATCGTTTAATTCACTTCTCAAAATTCAATCCCTTAGAAGTGACTGAATTTCGGCATGGCTCAAATTCCACCCAGACCCAGGCACCAAAGAGCTTGGGTGGCCCTGGGCCACCTGCCTGGAGCCGTGCGCTGCTTGGGAACAGCAAGGAGTCGGATGAGAAACTACCCGCGCCTTGTCTAACAAGGTATAATGGATACGTAGGGAAATTAAGAACTGCAAATGAATATACTGTACCTAAGGAAAGTGAGATCTGCACCAATGAAAAAAAAAAAAAAAGTAGGACAGCTGTGCTTTTCTACAAGAACTTGCTATTTCTTTTATGACATTTATTTCAAACCATGCAAACCCTTCAGAGCAGCTCTAATGCCCGGTGGAGTTCTCCAACCTAAATGTCTCCTCGTCGGTGTAAGAAACAAAGATAATGTAATTTGAATGCTGGATGCAGCAACGTAGGCTGATTTTCCCCGCTCCAAATGGGAAGGATGGCTCCAAACAGACTCACCATAACAGCCTGAAAAGCAGACGTCTCATTTATGAGGAAATGGCCAATATCTCAGCTTCCCCCACCCCGCCCCCCGCCCCCAATTTGTTTCTTCCTGGAAAGGAAAAAAAAAAAAAACCAACCCAAAACAGCTGCATAAAGACACTGCTATTTCAAAGCGAAATTTTTAAAACATTTCTGATTTGCAAATGGCATTTCAGCATTTTCATGAGAATAAAACGCTACTATGATGCTGCGTTTAAATATTTCATTCCAGCTCCCCGAACAAACTTAAAATCTTATTGTAAGTCGCTTTGACATAAAAGTGCGCTTCTCTGTGGTGCCCGTAGCTTAGACATCTCGGGCTTCAAGCGCAGCTGCGGGAGCCCTCTCTTCTCGTGGCTGATCAAAGGCAAAGCCACGCTGCCACCCGCGAGCCGTCGCTCGTCCCCGGCACCCACGGCCCAGGAGAAAAAAAACAGATCGCGAATGTCCCGAGTGCTCCTTCCCTCGGGGCGACGCTGCCGTCGTAACCCTGCTGTGGAAAAGTTGAGCCTGTTTAGCAAACAAAAATAGTTTGGTTCAAATCGTGCCGAAACAAAGCATCAGCCAGCACCGGCCGCTCGATTCAGCGGTTTGCCGTGCAGCCTTTGGGGAGGAAAATGCTGAAAAAAAGGATTTCGGGGGAACATACATCTTGTGCGGAGAAAATGTTTCAGGAGAAATTTTCCAAAATCTCCCTGCAATTCCCACGCGCTGCCGTTCCCCAGCACGCAACGCGTGCGTTGCCCTCGGATTTGGAGGATGGCTTATGTCTGCGTGTGACTCTGCTGTGACGACCACCAGGACGTACGTGGGGGCTGCAGGGGGGAAAACATTGTAGTTAATTCCACATGTATTCCTGATGTGGGAGCAAGGAGCCGTTGTTCCCCTCCTAGAGGCTTGAGCACATCTTTTTTTGGGGGGCTGCTGGCCCTCCTCTTCCTCAGTGTGGGCATTTAACTCCAAAATACCCATTGCCACGCTGCTTGCTTTGCTGTCCCTTTACCTTGGCTCTTTGCCGTTGAAACTGGTCCATCGCATCCCATTGTTGCAACTGAAATGGCGATGTTGGCCGTGCACCGGGACTCCCAGGTGCTTGTGCTTATTCCCTTGCTCCTTGTGGTTACGTGCCATGCTGGTTCTGATGGGGTCAAGATCCTCAGTGCCACCGGGGTGGCAGCTCTCCCAGGGTCTCTGAGGACCTCTTTTGGGACTTGGAGCATCCTGACTCCACCACCCAAGCGGGTGAGCCCGCGCCTCTGCTCGATGAGACGTCTGGATATTTCTTGTGCTGTGTCTGCCCTTGTTATCACCCTGATCTGCCCTTGTTATCACCCTTGTTATCACCCTGACGTTGGGTGTGGGGCTGAGCCTGCAGAAGCCCAAGTCATGGCTGTGGGTGTCCCAGAGCAGGACACGTTATAGGACATGTTCTAGGACACATGATGGGAGAAGACAGGGCTACTTGCTGTCTCACCATACGGCTCCACCCAGCCACCAAACAGCCTTACGGAGGCTCATGTAAGCACTCGTGTGTTTTGCATCTCCATCGTTCTCGCTGAGCGGCTTTGACGGCTCTGGATGCGTGCAAGGGAGGCCCCCTCCAGCACGCAAGGAGGGCACAAGCAAGTGGAAGTCAGGGCTTATGTTTCCCGCTGATAAATGTATTAGTCTTTAAAGCGGAATTTAAACTACAACCCTTTTTCAGGCACCTTAGCGCTCCGTTATTTCGCAGGCCTTGTAAGGGAATGTGATTTTGCCTTTTAACTGGAGTGTATCTTATGCTAAGCAGTGAGATTAAGCGTAGGGATCCAAAAGAAGTTGCTGAATGGCAGAATTGCCTTTATAAATAACATTAATAATTTATCCGATCCAGGGGTTTTTTGGGTAAATGAAATACCTGCCTCTGTATAAAGCCCACTGAATAGGAACACATCTCTGCTTTTATGAGGCTTGGATTAAAGAAGGGAAATGCTAAGGGGCTTATCTTCGCTTCAATTTGCAGCCCTTCCGGCTAATGGCAAACTCATTTAAGAAGCTCCTGTGTTTGTGCCAACTCTGCCTTTATTCTCGGTGCCGGAGCTTGGCTGCATTTCTCACCGCAGCGCTGGAGAGAGCGGAGAGGAAGCAGTTTGTTTTTCTTGACCTCAGATTACCAGACAAAAGCTAGCGAGAATAATTTTCCTTGGAGTCCTCCCTATTACGGGTTGCTTAAAGCCTCTGCACGGCAGCTGCAGAGAAGCTGGTGGCGCGGGGACCCCGCGTGTGGCAGAGGACGGGGTGGTGGCTGAACGGGGATGAGTCGAAAGAGTATCTGTCATCTCTCTTCTGGGACGCCCGCGTCCTCCTGCACGGACAGTCGCGAAATGGCAAAACTCATCCTCCCCAAAGCCCGTGAGCTGTCACTTCTCGGCTCTTCTTTTATGCCGGCGAAAATCAATTGCTTCAAAGTTCACTGAAGGTGAAGGCAACATTTGCTTTCCATTCAGAGCTAAGCGGGCCATCTTCGAGAGCAAACGCTCTCAAAAGGGAGAATAGCAAAAATCAGCAGAAAAATTCTCTGAATAATTTGGGCTAGGAAAGGAAAAAAGCAATTTGCTCCCAGTTATTCCACAGACAAAAGTATGAATAAAAAAATCATGAGCTATTTACCCTGCCTGGACTGTTTGCATGAGTTTTATGCTCTTCCAGTTTTGCTTCACCACCCCCCAAAGACCTTATCACTGGATCCTCAGGGCACTTAAAGAAATCGTGCTGCCTGGGTTTCTTTTTTTTTTTTTTTTTGCGTGCTGGATCAGCAGGGACCAAAAGCAGAGAAAACAAAAGGACTCCTAAATCTGAACCATGCTGATGCTCGCCTGCGCGTTGACCTGGATCAGAACCAACCATACTGGCGTAGAAATTTTATCCAAAATAGTATTACAGGCTCGGGTGCTTTGCATTCAGATAGCGAGGCTGTGGCAAAGGCACGGCGGGTATTGACAATCTGCTTTAGAAAAACCTGATATGTGTCGTTAGCTATTCTGTTGTAAAGGCAGTTTATGTTACCCACAGCTGCTGCTGTCGGTGGCCCAGCCAGGCGGCTGGCACTGCGCAAGGTGCCAAAGACCAGGCTGCTGCCACAGGGAGAGGAAAAAGAAAGGAGGAGGATGACCTCGTACGCTTTATCAAAAACCACCAAAAAGTCAGGAGATTTGGGGATTACGCCGTGTAATTACATTACCTGAAGACAAAAAGTTGACTGAGGATTTCCTGTTTTATGTTGCCAGCGCTTTTCAGCCATTAGTAACACATAACTTCTCATTGTCTTTTCCCGAGGCACAGATGGGCTAATTTTCAGCTACCTGATAATTACACATTGTTTGAAACTGTATCAAAAGCTTCTGTTCCTGCGTTCCTCCAGCAGCCGCTCTTACAGCTCACAAACTCCCTTGACTGGGGCTGGCAAGGGTCCCCATCCATCAGTCCGTCCATCCGTCTGCCCATCCGGAGGGCCGGGAGCGGGGCGGCAAAGCCTCCACACTCACACGAGGGTTTCATAGGCTCCTTGTACAGATTTGCACCATTTCCAAGCTGGGTGGAGCAACTGAAGCTCCACCAAAAGCCTCTTCTCAGCTTGATGCCAGTATCCAAGGTTAACATGGGATAATGCTGCATCAAAATGTTTCTACTTAAATATGCACAGGGATGCTGATGTCATGGGGAAATTAGGGATAAGCCAACAGGAGATGCTAGAAATTACCATAACAAAGGTTTAATCTCAATTTTCCTTGGGCAAGGAGCCATCTTTGGGCAAAGTTGTGGACTGCCAAATTGGAGAAAGGCAGCCCATCAGCTGTATGGAGAGGAAGGTTGACAGCCCCTGCTCTAGAGCCGTGGTAGAGGCTGGAGAAACCTCCTTCTCCCTTGATCCCTCCTCTTCAGGACTGCTTACTCTGCCAGTTGAGCTCTGATTGTTTTTAGAGGGCGTTTTCTCAGCTGCTTCAAGACCGTCCGGTGGGAAAATGCAAAGGGCTTCTCTTGTGTTTTCTGCTTCCCCATCATCAAGTACGTCTGTTGCCTTATCAAAGAAGGAAATTAAATTGGGTTGACATGACTGGTTCTTGACAAACCCATGTTCTTTGATTTTATTCATCATTTTACATCTTACAAGTTGCTCGTTTAAGGCTTTCTTCCAGCCTCTTTCAGGGAATTGAGATTAAGATGATTATTCAATTTTTTAAACTTTTTTTTTAAAGTATCTTCTTTAAAGAGAGGTGATTCTCTCATCTCCAGGGACCTCTACGCTTTCATAAATTTTGAAGATAACCACCAAGGATTCAATGTTCGTGGGTGCATTTCATCAGATCCTCTCATGTTGAATACATTTGACATACCCAAATGGCTTTAAACTTCTTTCCTTAAGCTGGTCTTCTCCACAGTTCCCCTCAATGCCTGTTTCATTAAGTTTCACTCACAATTAACCTTTTTATAAAGACTTGAAACAAGGGAGATGGGGCAAATCCCTGCTTTGGAAGCTCAGTCCATTCTCCTTCCCCAGACGCGTACATCCCTACGCATCTTGCCATTCACATTTTACGTCTAATTTATTTGCAGACCCTTGCTGGTTGCCTCCAAAACCTTGTGTGTGCAGACTTAGCCGCTTTCGCGCTGTGAACCTGTATTATTCTTCTATTCTCCCCTGAGGCACGTGCCCACTTCGACTTTCCATACGGTTTCTTTCCAGCTTCCAGACCCTGGTGCCGCCGTAATGCCATCTAATTATGCTTCTTATCTGCTTTCGCCGGGGAGCAGTTTGCTGTTGTGCACCATCTTTGGTCTCTTCTGGGAACTGCCAGTTCTCATACGTTTCCTTACCACGTATTTCCATCCGAGAGAGCTTCTCCAACGCTTCCCTGATCTCTGTCAGATGCTCATTATTTCGTTATTTCTATTCTTCTGCCTTACTGTGCTGGTGGGAAGAGACACTCAGGTTATACATAGCTTCTTCTGTTCCCAAATCTCTTGGGATATAAGTTAAGGACTAGCCTGATAACGCTGCAAAACTGAAGGAGGGGTGATCACTGAAAGCTCCTAAAATCCTCCTGGCAGCGGTCCCAAGTGGGTCTGACTGGGCATCGCTGCAAAGAAGGTGTCGCTTGGAGAAAAAGATCAAGAATTGGCCAATTGGTGCCAGAATTGGCCATTTGGTCCGTGTTGGATGGTACGTGGTAAGCAGGGCTCTGTGGCAGGAACCCCCCCCAGACCCTGGCATCTCCTGGAATAGTTTCTGATATTCTCCATGCATGTGGGGATGGGATGATAAACAATCTCTGCTCATGCCTTGGCTCTTCAGGGGATGTCCATATCCTCGGCTCGTGAGGACCAAAGCGTTACCCACCTCCGTAGCTCTGTTTCTGGGCACATTTGGCTGGACCCTCCAGTTGGACGTTTGACATTTACCAAGCTGGCCTAAAAGTCTTCTCATTTCTCCCATGGCCACTTGGAGTCAAGTGCCACTGGAGAAGCGGATCCTGCAGGGAAGAATTTCAGGCGCCCTCAGGGGCGTTTGGATCCTAGACATTTCTGAGTGCAGTTTTGTTTCGGGTTTTACAAGTGCTCTTCCGCTCGCTTGCTTGCCTCGAGTAATGAAGCAGGGAGATAAAAGACAAGGCCACGGAAGGTTGTTAAAAAATTACTTGCAAATTAATGTGAGGACAAGGTGTATGAGTTAATATCGTATAAAGACCCTTGAAATCGGCATACATGCGTGCACCCTCCGAGCACTGACATTCGCAGGCAGAACTACACTGGTAAACCGAGCCCAAGGGGCTTGATTAACAGGAAATTTTCAGAATGCCAATTAGAGCAAAGTTTACCGAACAAATTGTTTGCACTTGTACCCTAGAACCATCATGAATTTTAATTCAGCATGGATTTATGTGGCTGAAACAATAATTAAAGATACATGAACACCTCACGTTCGGGAGACTCCTCCTCGGCTGCGCTGTAGTTTTGGGTGGGGAAAGGGGTGAAGAGCCCATTTGGGCAGGGTCTGCTCTTCCTTGGGAGGACATGGGGGGCAGGAGGCTTTTTCCCATGGAGATATAAGCAGTTTTCCAAAACTTTGTGAAGTGTTTAGTCTTTGATTTCTTTTTTTCTCTGGTTTTTTTTTTAATTCTTCATTAATGGGATCTGACAAAGAACGATCCTCGGGGTGTTTTCTCAATAAATGCTGGCCTGTCTTTCCCTGCCTTCCACTTTACGGTGGCTGTGAGATGTTAGATCAGCTCCTTGGGTCCCCCAAGTCTGGAGCCTTGCCCCGTCCCCTCCCTGCCGCCCGGGAGGGGACACGGGGATCCCCTCCCTCCCTATCCCTGCTCCTCTTCGGCCCATCCCAGGTTTGGATGTTGGGGGTAAAGCCTTACATCCCCCCATAATGCAGGGAGCATCTTTGCTGGAGGAGAAATCAGTGCTACCGTGTGGCACCAGCGAAAAGTCACAATGGAGCAGCACGATGTATATGTATGCCTTCATTTGAATTCTTCTCTCCCTTGCCTCGTGCTGGTAAATAAGTTACACGTATTTTTAGAAGAAGTTATTTTCTGTCACTGCACTTTTAAATGTCAAGCTCCTGCAGAAGAGGCTTCAGGATGGTTTAAGGTCAGCCAGGCATCAAGGAAGGAATGGGCAGGTGGGGAAGAAAAGCTGCCGTCGGGCTGCGGTCCAGCCAAACCCAGGGCTAAATGATGGGCAAGGATAAGCATCCCACGTGGAGGCAGCACTCAGGGGCATTGCCCTCCCTGTGCTTCAGCAATTGCCCTCAGTTATGGAATAACTACAGACTGACCAAAAAACCCAGTGGCCGAAAATGGTCTGGCCCATTAGTTCAGAAGTACTGATGAATAATGCATACATCCAAAGGTCGCTTTACAAATGATTAATTAACCTCAAGAGAGGTTAGCCTCATTGGCAACACCCGTCGTCCTAAACAGCTTAATCATGTCTGCACAGAGTAGCGTGTTTGAAACACAATTATTTGCGAAAAGTATTGAGGAATCCTGGAGCAAGGGCTGGACACCCGCACGGCTAACCGCGGGGATGGGCAAACACGAGCTCCCCAGGTGCGGGGACGAGGAGGAGCGAGACCCGGGCACTTGACCCAAGCTGCCAACAGGGTTATTATATACCAGGAACGGCACATTCGGTAGAAATTGGAAAGTTTGCTGAGGAGCTCTCACTCTCTCTCTCTCTCTCTCCCCCTTGCTGGCTGCCATCCTGAGCACTCCTCGCCCCGGTGCTGGAGCCCTGAGCCCTTCCCTTCCTCCCACAGCCGCAGCGCTCGCAGGGTCCCACCTTGGCTGTCCCTGCGGGGAGTGCACGGCTCCTGCTGGTGGGATGGGCTGGGCATAGTCCTTGTCTATTTTATATTGGTACGGGGACCAGTACTGGTTCTGTGGTGTTATTCATGGGAATTATCTAGCCTTATCCTATTGAATCTGTTTATATTTCAACCCTTCTTGTTCCTTGTGGGTGGGGAGGGGTCATCGGGTGAGAGAATAATTGTTGGAATGACAATAAATTGTTGTGGGTTCCTCAACCCATGGCACTCACCCACATGCCAGGTGTCGTGTTTGGGGCCGGACTGGCCACTGAAACGAATGACAGATGCTCCCTGACCTCTCAGACAGGAGAGCGTCTCCCTGCGGGGAGAGAGAGAGAAAGACAGTTAGGAGTTTAAAAAAAAGAGTTTAAAAGAAAACTAAACTACTGTAATGAAAATATTAATAAAATAAAAAGGAAATAATGACATACAATATATACAAAACCGTATCGAGCTCCCAGGGTGACGATCACGTCGCCAGCAGGCACTAGACTCAGTGATGGATGGGAACTGGATTCCAGAGCTGGATTCAGGAACGCATGGATCAGGATCAAAGGCAGATGAACAGAGAGTCCTCCTCGGATGCCAGCCATTGAAGGAAGAGGCTGACCCTTGGATCCCTCAGCTTTTACACTGAGCGTGATGCCGACGGGATGGAACACCCCCTTGGCCAGGTTGGGGTCACCCCTGTGACTGCAACCCCTCTACGCTTCCGACCCTCCAACGGGGCACACAATGAATTGAGCTGACCTTGGATGTTACAGCAATAATTATAAGCAAGAGCCTCTCTGTCTACCATCCCTTGGCATAAATCTGAAACAATCCGGTCTTACCACTCAGGGAGTGGACACCATCAGAAAAAACACATCGTTAATTTCAGAGAGTTCAGTTCGTTAGAAGAGGCTTAGCTGAAAACTAAAATTACTGAACAGAAAGTTGGTTGTTTTACCTCAAAACCAGGGCACCAGGGTACGGCTGGGAAGGGGCAGAAATGGCACCTTTGCTGTAGGAAACAGTTCAGGCCTTTGTTTCCCGTTTTGAGGCAGGAGCGGAGAGAGCTGACCCAGACGGAGAGAACGGTTCCTGCTGCAGATAATGGCTGCTGCACTCGGTGGGGACGTCGCCTGGGTAAATGGGCCTCGATCCCAAGGGCTTTCTGCATTTGTCACCAGCCAGTGGTTATCTGTGGCTATTAATAAAGTGCTCCTAAAAAACACTTCCACCCTCTGGAGTAATTTCTGGCTGATACCTGGGTGCCCCCAGCGAGAAGCGTCTGCTTGAGCTTGTGCATCTTCAGCTGCTGGGGACCTGGGGTGGTCCCCAACTCCAGGGAGAGCTTAACCACCCCCTGCCCCCTGGTTCAAGCTTCAAGAGAACCCCAGACTCCATGCAGGGTCACTTTTTAGTCTTAAAAGATCGTATTTTAGTTGTGTGTGTTTTTTTTTTTTATTATTTTGGCAGAGGCATGACTGACTGAGGGCTGGCCCCCATCAACACCTCTCACAGGACCAACATCAGTGCATGGAAACCTTGTCTGCATCAGAAGGTTGGTGTTCTTCCAGCTCCTTCTTTCTTCTGCCCACTCTTTCCCCTCCAGAAACAAGCAGGACACAGACCTCACCAGGGTCTTCTCGTACAAAGAACAATTTCCCCTCTCCCCTGATGAAGCTCCTACATTTTACACAGCTAAATTGGTTTCTTACCTTTTTTTAATACGTAAAGTGTCAAAGGCAGCACAGATTCACCCCATGTCCTGACACGCCTGAGGTTTCTGAAGCGTTTCAGCTCAATTTCAGCATTTCCAAGAGCAGAAGGATCCCTCTCAGCAGAGAAAGAGAGAATATGGAGGGAAAAACCAAAACCACACATCCTAAGCAGTTGTTTTTTGCTTTGCCTAACCAGAGCAAACCCCAGAAGGGCACAGAAAGGTCTGAAGTACAACGTTGGTGGGGTGTAAAGCCCAAAATGGGGTTCAGTGACCCATACAAACATCTGGCTGGCCTGGATGCTTTTGGGGGAGAACCTCTAGGTGCTGAGGGTTGCCGTGCTCACAGGTTCAACCCAGAAATTACGGGGAGTCCATGCACAGCTTGGTGCCACCGCTAAGCTGATGGGCCACCAAGTTCTTCCCACCTGCCTGCTCATCTCCCACGTCTCCCAGCTGCCACGTCCTCGTAAAAATCACCGGGAACCTGCTGGAAACGGGAGCAGCAAGGTGATGGAGACAGGGGAGCAGCACCCGCCGTGTCTGCTCTGCCTGGTGCTTCTGCAGCTCAGGCGTCTCCTGGGGCTACAGCTTTAATACACATGTTTATGCATTTTTATGGTTTTTTTAGAAGCATGAAAATGATTTACAGCATTTCATATTACATTTTTTTTAATCTTCTAAAATTAAAATCAAAACAAATCTTTTCCTTGCTTTGCCCAATTCTAATGCACCTCTTTTGTTCAGCTCTTGCGGAAAAATATGGATGGAAGAAACTCCTAAAATCCCCAACCACAGGAAACAAAATTAGTATTTTTCCAAGTTAAGTACTATAACAGAGTGAACATACATGTTTAATTTGAAAATGTTGATTCCAAATGGATTTTTCTTTTAAAAAAAAAAAACAACCAAACTTCCCCCAAGCAAGTCAATATTTGTAATCAAATTGAAATTTCCTCCGGGAATTATTTATTTTCATGAGGTCTAATTTTTGCAGGGGAAAATTCTATGCAAGGAGGTTTTAAGTCGCTTTAAACCAGCTTTAGGAGTCTGGGTGATGGGAGGGGGCTGGGAAATCCCATTCAGGCTGCATCCCACTTGCCTTTGATGAGGGTGATAACTGATGAAAGAGTTTAAATTGACTCTTTCCTCTTTGAAGAGGGTGAAGAGTGAGCAGAAAGGAAGGAGAGAAACCAGAAAGGAGGAGGCATCCAACACCAATTCCTCTCCTCCTCTGTTACATTTCTTGAAAACACAGCGGCACGGCATGGGATTCACCTCTGGCAACGTTAGACATCAAAGGGAGACATCAGAGCTGGCTATTTTTGGTTTGCCACGCAGCCAGAGGGGACACGCAGCACTTTGGGGCGGTGTGTCGCTCACCTGCCCTTACCGCGGGATGAGATGAGTTGTGCCGTTGACTTCATCTGCCTCGACCAGGCAAGGAGCTGCTGGTGACAGGTCCATGTCTACCGTAGCCTGATGAATCCCACCTGTGATGCCTGACCTGCTGTTGATTTACTGATGGAGCGGGAGCATGCCTGGGGGTTCTGCAGCCCCTCCGGGGGTAACGCAGCACGGGCCCCGAGGAGGAACAGGCACCTTATGCTGCTCTTGGTGCATTAACAGGGCTCCAACCCACCTCTCGAGAAGAGGACACGTGGGTCTTCCAGCACCTATAAGGAAGCCCTTCAGAGAAAATTATGATACCTCAACCTAAAGATGATTTTCTTACAGAATTCGTGTCCATTTTAGAGCAACAGTTGGGGTTAATGATGTGCATAATTTACATTATTATGCCTTTTATTTTTGTATTATGATAAATCGCCTCCCTTCACATTTCTTTTTATTACGATGAGCTGGGAACACAATATAGTGGTAGGAAAACAGCAATATAGAGCTGCATTGTCAGGCTCAAACACAGAACCAGCACACCCATGCTACGAGCATTCACGGATGCACAGCACTGTGTCAGATTATTAGCTCCAAGGCAACTGCCAACATGCGGTTTTATTGGAAATGAAAACAAGGTAATTCAAGATTTATTTTCTCTCTAAGAAAGTGCCAGGAGGCAGGAGCCAGCCCCCAGCATCTCCTGTAAAACACCTGACACAGGGTAACTCGCTGCTCCTCAACTGGGACTGGGAAAAGCCTGGAGTGGGGATTTTTGAGCGACCTCTTCCAAAGGAGGAGGATTTTCCTCCTTGTGCCCATACTGTCCCCTAAAGGGAGTGATGGAGATCAACTGACTCTGGTTTCCCTCTACCCAGAGGGAGATAAACACACCCCGGGCTGTGGTGGCTCCTGGGGGATCTCAGGTGGCTTCCCATCACACATCCTTGAAGCTTCAGAAACGTACCCCGATTACTTTCCAACACACAGTATTCGTTGCTTTCAGAATATTGCTGCCTTAGCCCCTTTCCTAATGGATTAGGGTAAACTGTTCACCATATAACAAAACTTATTAACATATTTATTACGCACCGATTTTGTTGCTCAGCCTTAATGCAGTCTGTGCCTGGGCACTGGTACAGGGCCTTGCTGAAAACATTTAGGAACCGGGAGGAAAATTATTGGGATAATTGGAGTGATTAATTTAGAGTTGTTGAATACCATTTAAAAAACTGCCCTAAATGTGTTCCAAAAAGCCGCTTTCATTAAAAAAGCAACCAAAAAAAAAATGCACCTTGTTTAGATGAAAGGTGAAAAAAGCGGTAAAAACAAATAAAGCAACCTATATAATAAATGGGATAAAAGCAAGCTGACAGCAACAATCGTCCATCAGAAAGCAAGAGATGCAAACAATGCCCGACAATAACCCGTGTTACGAAGGGAGCCTTAATGGAGATGGAGAGGCGGCTCCCAGTCCAGGTGTCTGGGTTGGCAACCGTGTTGGCGTTCCCACAAAGAGGGAACGCGGCAGGGCTGCTCCGGAGCGGTCTGTGGCGCTAATTTTAAGTAGAGGCTTGCTGTCGTCTTTTGGACGATACTGAACTGTTCATGAAATACGTCTGCCTCCCCTCAAATACTTTTCTTTTTTTAAAAAAAAAAGTAATCTGAAAACGGAAGCTTGGAAACCTAACTCTTCAGAAGAAAATGCAAACCCACTCCTGTTCTTAGCTTCTGATAAATCTTTTTTAGCTCTATTATCGCTCTGAAGGACACAGAAAGAAGATCTTGTAGGGTTTTCCTGTCTTCCGGAGGAGTGACACCACTGGCAGGACCCAAAAATGACGTGTTCAGAATACTCAGGTTGGACTTACTGTCCATGGACAGTTGGAGTGGAACAATTCTGGCATCTCCCAGGGCAGGAGATACGCACCACGCACGAGCATCACAGGTGCAGGGAGGCATCCATGCACCGATGCTGAAACCTCCTAACGCCGATCCCTCGTCCAGGTGCCCGGGAGCTTTGACCACCCTACGTGCACAGATCAGCTGGGTTCCGCGGGACAGATTGCTGCTGCCAGCTGAGAGGTCTGTGCACAAAATGGGGTTTTCCTGCTCGGTTCAGGGAGTTTTGCTCCATCTGATGCTTGGATCCAGGTTCTCCAGCCTGGAAGCCAGAGGTGCTGGAAAATGCTCCATATCAGACCTCAGAGGTGGTGGCTTAGGATCTTCTGTTCGCCAGCCTTGGGGCAGAGAGGTGGTTAAGATTCACCACCCCCATAGACCCAGGCACTCAGGAAGCCTTTGGCCACTGCTGGCGTTGGCACAGAATCCGAGAAGACATTTACTTCCAGGAGCCGATGCAAACACAGGGAACTGCCAATTGGCCAAAATCAAATAAAACGTGACCTCTGATGAACTGGAGCCTTAATACTTTCAAACAACCCTGCACTCAATATCGGCAGTGTAATAGTTTACCTTCGAGACATGCGGGCTGAAGGAGAAACGAGACCTGAAGCTGCCGGAGATGTTTCATTACCATCGCTTCTATTATTGATAACAAGCCAGCAAAACCCCGCGAGGCCCCTGAGCCGGGCTCTAGGAGAGCCTGCCTGCACCTTTTCCCCGAGGAAAAGCACAAAACCTGAGAGCTGAACCTCTGCAATTACAGAAAACGCAGAATGAGACAGAATAGAAATATTCACCCCGGGCAGGTAGGTCCGTCCTTTCAGGTTTGTTTTCAATCCTGCAAACCCTCAGCCACTCCCTGGGTAACCACGTACCCACGCAGCCCCCGGCAAAAGCCCCTTTCTTTCCTTTGAAGTGGGGCAGAGACCCTCAGGGGACAAACCCTATGCTAGAAATAGCGAGAAACCTTTTGGGGGAAAAGAAGAATGTATCTGAGTTTGATTGTAATGAAAAAAATGGAAGCTTATCTGCAATACACAACCTCTCCCAATCAAATTAATACCCCAGACCAGAGTGCTGTCCAGAAATAGTGTAAATATCTCAGCAACTCATTACCTTGTTGCCTGGATCACACCAAGCTTTTTGGAACCAGCGTGAAGAACAGGCAAATACATTAAAAATTTGATTTCTTTTATTTTGCTGCAGCTGTCCCTAACTTCGGTCCCTTTTCTATTAAACTTTGGCTTGAGTAGATTCAATTTTTGCCTTTACCTTGTGGGTTTTTTTTCCCAGCAAGTTGTTTCCTACATTTTTAAGACATGTCCCTCTTATTGCCCTCGAGTGTCCTGGAGTCCCCAAGGTGGAAGACCCAGCTGCAGCTCTAGGTATGGGTCTATAAACCTCTTTCTGCCTCTACCCCAGGATAAAACAGGCTGGTGCCAGCAATTACAGACGGGTAGCTTCTCCCGGGCTACACCTGCACCCCAGACCCGTGGTTGTGGGGTGTTTCAGGTTACACTGGGCTAAACAGCTCCTTCTGCCAAAATCTGAGCCTCTGGGGACAGCTCTTCTTGCCGCGAGGTTTTATCCAGAGCTGCTGCAGAAGCTGCAGTTCCCCATCCTGAAAGGTCCCTCATTTGGGTGCTTCAAAAAACCAGCATGGTCAAGCAAATGGGAAGCACAGCTGGGGGCCGTTTGGGCTGTACTTTTTGTTTCCCAAAAATCTGAAGGCGGGGGAACTGACAGTCTATGACAGTCACTACTGCCATACCCCTTACAAACCTTTCACTGACTCGCTTCTCAAGGCATTTAGACATTTGTAACCTGCTGCTTAAGAGGAACAGAGACACCATATGAGATTGGCCGTGGCAGTAGCACGCGCGGAGCCATATGCTCTACCAGGAGAGGAGCATACGGCGATTAGCAAAGGGGCTGACCCCAGGCAGACATGTCTGGGGCCATGGCCGAGGCTGCCAGAGATGTGTGTCCTGCTCCCACCGCTGCAGAGCAGGGCTCTGCGCAGCCCTTCTCATCCCCAAGAGCCAGCAATGCCCTCGCCGCCTTTGGTGGAAGGAAGTGGAATTCCTGCACGGCCCATCCTTTGTGCACGGGGCACCCCAAATCCTATTCCAGCTGCATGGAAGGACCAGCCTTCTCCCTGGCCCATGAAAAAAATAAGCCACTTCTTTGCAGCCTTGTAGCAGCAGTGCTGCTGCACCAGCGCTGGGCAACGGTACGCAGGGCACATGCCCCCATGCATCCCCAAAATGCCACGATGTCCCCAAAACACACAGCCAGGGCCAGGTGAAAATACATGTCCCTGCTTGCGATAAAACTCCTTGGACTGCGATAAAACCACTTAATGGCCAAGAATCATTTTCTGCACGGTATATCGGTCAGTTAAGTTGTCATATAGGCAGGGCCAGGAGTTGGTTTAGGATGTTGCAGCCCAGTACAGTTTTTTCCCCCCAGCTGCTAAGGAGGTTGGGGAAATCCTTTGCCCCCTTCGCTGCTTCTCCAGCAATTATGGCTATGTCCGTGGGTCTGTGCTGTGAGCTGCACCACTGGCACAGCTGGAGTTAACGTTGACTTCGGAAAGCAGGAAGAAGGACTGCATTCATATGTATATATGCACGCATATAAAAATACGTATTTTTAAACCCAGGAAATTCTCGTCGCCTCCCTGGGGCGCAGCTCCCCGCTGCTGCTGGGCGGGATGCAGGATGCAGCGCGAGGACCGGGGCTGGGAAAGTGGCAGGGCCGGGGCTCGCAGCCAAGGGAAACACCCGCAGCAGCCCCCTGCAGCTCACAGGGACGGGTTTTTGCAACACTCCGGCTCCTCGTATCCACCTCCAGCCTGCGGGATAAACCCCCCTCTGTGCATATAACTAGTTGCTGGCAGCCTGCCCTCCTGGAGATGATGGCCACCGAGATGCTCGGCCCAGGGGTCTCGCTCCGTGCTGCCACGTCAAGCCCTGCCCCGGTGTGGCTGCTCGGCAATACAGCAGCCGAGGGCTGCCATCACAAAAGGAGCCAGTCATCGTCCCCCTGTCCTCGGCACTGGTGAGGCCCCACCTCAAATACTGTGTCCAGTTTTGGGCCCCTCACCAAAAAAAGACACTGAGGGGCTGGAGCGTGTCCAGAGAAGGGCAACGGAGCTGGTGAGGGGTCTGGAGCACAAGTCCTGTGAGGAGCGGCTGAGGGAGCTGGGGGTGTTCAGCCTGGAGAAAAGGAGGCTGAGGGGAGACCTTCTCGCTCTCTACAGCTCCCTGAAAGGAGGGGGTCGCCAGGGGGGTCAGTCTCTTCTCCCAAGGAACAGGCGATGGGACAAGAGGAAACAGCCTCCAGTTGCGCCAGGGGAGGTTTAGACTGGATATTAGGAAAAATTTTTACACTGAAAGGTTATTAAGCATTGGAACAGGCTGCCCGGGGAAGTTGTTGAGTCGCCATCCCTGGAGGTTTTTAAAAGATGGGTAGACATAGTACTTAGAGATATGGTTTAGTGATGGTTTTTGTCAGTGTTATGTTGATGGTTAGACTCCATGACCTGTAAGGTCCCTTCCAACCTAGGCGATTCTATTATTCTATGCCTGTTCTCCTGGACATGCAAGAGCCCGTGGGGGAGCTACACAGCACCTTGCTGCTTTTTTCTGATCAGGTTTTAGCTGAGGAGCTGAAGGGACCCATGCAGGAGCCACCCAACGGCACCACAGGAGACAGGCAGCAGGAGGCATGCATGTCCTGCACCCACCTCCTCACACTTACCTTAGCGCCCCGCAGTCCCCAGCGAGCTGAGCACCTCTCCGGTGCCTGGAGAAGGGAAACATGACGGCATCTCCCCAAACCCTGGCATCACCCCTCTCTGCGCCCAGCAGGAGGGCAGCGGCAGCACAGGCTGGGGCAGCATGGCTCCTCCAGCTGCCTCTTGCCAACAGGTCCCAGCTCCTGCAGCCCCCTCAAATCCAGATGCATGGAAAAACCTGCGAGATGACAGAGAGCTCTCTCACTCCTGCCATAATTAGTCCCTTTGGAATTCAATTAACAAGCTCCCCGCTGCAGCTATCAAGCCATCATCAGTTAGGCAAACAGGCAGACAAGCCAGGCCAGGTCCTTGTGAGTACAATAGAAATATTTCAGCACATCCAAGGGGAGCCTGTCCTTCCACACCCTCTGCAACTTACTTTAAAGTGTTGCCCCGCAGGTGGGAATTTAAGGGCTCTGCTGGTGACCAGAAGCACCTGTGCTCCCCCTGCTCACCCTTCCCAGCTGGAGAACATCTACCCTGGCCAAGCAGTGCCAGGGAAAATCATCGTCCCCGGCATGACCAGACCAAGGCTGACCTGGGTCTGGTAGGGTTGGTGCCGTGCAAGGTGTGAACGAGCTGTCAGCTCTGCTGTCCCTCCGTTCTAGCGTGGTGCCAGGCACGTAGGCAGGGCATCGGGTGCGATCCGAGTGGCATTGCCTTGCTGCTCTCCGGGGTGTGATACGCACTGGTGATGGTGAATAACAACCATCGCTGCAGGGGCTAGATAGCTTCTTATTTTTGTGGGTGTCTGGATTATTCTAGAAGCTTGGCCAGGCTGGAAATAGAGAAGCTGGTGTTTTCTGAGCTGTTCTCCTGGGCTTCTGGAAATGGGAAGAGCTCAATTCAGCCCACTTATTTTCAAATACCAGTGAAGCAGGGTTAGAAATAGGGCTTTAGCTTGGGGAAGACCTAATACTCATCTCCCTCCCGGGGTGAGTTTGGGGCCAGGGAAGTGGGATGCTCAAAGCCTGGAGGGGTGCTGGACACAGCCTTTCCTGGGCCTTCTAGAAGAGCAATGGGATGTGACACCCTGCGCTACCGGTGGCCGAGGAACAGGTTCTCGCACAAAGGTCCGTGAACCTCCTCTGCACCACCAAAAGCACTGCACTGCCTTTAGAGCTTCATGTGTGTCATACGTTGAAAGGAGAAGCTGCAAAAACCAACAACAGTTCTTACAAATGCCTGGGAGATGGGTTTAATGAGTTCCCATCCCAGCCGTTACTGCTCCTTGGGGATACGAGATGAAGAGCACGCAGCACTGCATGGTTTCTTACTGAACACCCGGTCGGTGCCATCCCAATGTGTCCCCAGCCAGGCTTGGTTAAAAGGCAGCGGTCCCTCGTTGCTAACTCATCCCTTCCATCCACCGGGGACCCGGCAGCCCTGCCTACACGTGGGGGCAAGCAGATGGTGCAGCCACAGCTCGGGGCTTCAGCCCAGGGCGCAGGTGACAAAATACACCCTCTCCTGGCTTCAGTGCAGGAAAATGCATTCGCCTGCTGGGAAAGAGATTTCAACTCAGCGAACGCTATTCAAAATGAAACCCATTATGGCAAAGAAGGAGGGAAGGAGGGAAGGAGGGAAGGAGGGAAAGAAGGAAAGAAAGAAGGAAAGAAGGAAAGAGAGAAAGGGAGAAAGGGAGAAAGGGAGAAAGGGAGAAAGGGAGAAAGAGAGAAAGAAAGAAAGAAAGAAAGAAAGAAAGAAAGAAAGAAAGAAAGAAAGAAAGAAAGAAAGAAAGAAAGAAAGAAAGAAAGAAAGAAAGAAAGAAAGAGAAAGAAAGGAGGAAAGATCTCTAATGTTTGTACCGCATCAAAATGAATGACGTCATGTGTCCAGACCACCTTGGAAAGCAGTGAGTTGCCAAAAGATGGTGAATGTCTTCAATATTAAGTGCAAAGGACCAGAAGGAAGATGGTAAAACCTACAGAAACTTTCCAGCTAGTGCTTCTGTTTATGCATTTTTCTTTGAGGAGCTTCCTCTGCTTTGATTGAAAGGCGCTCTTATAACACCAGGGACCTGACAAGGGTGCTGGTGCCCACTTGAGAGCAATGCATGGATGTTACCATCCCATCTGCACTCTGGGCGGGTCTTATCCCGGCCCAGCAGTGTGTGCCGAAGCTTTGACTTCAGCACCTGCATCCCTGCTCCTTTCTCTCCATCACTCACCCAGCATGAACTGGCAGCTGGGCATGGGCTTGGGCTCACCTATAACCTCCCAGTGGTTGTAGCCAAGATCCTGCTGGCTCCGTACAACCTGAATTACTGAATCTCACGCAATTCCTGTGGGCAGCAGGAGAGGAGCACGCTGTGCTCCCGGCTTACAGCTCCCTGCGGTGCCCTTGCACAGCGGTGGCATTGCCCTGGGGGATGTTTGATGTCCCTCCACCTATTCCCACCGTCGCTTGGTGTTACGGGGCAGGACACTGTTGTGCAAAGCCCTGATGAAGTAACAGGACAGCTGGCAGTGCCAAAAGCCACAGGTTCCAGGGTATGGATGCCAGCGTACCCCAGCGGGCGTTAATTCCTTCCGTAGCAGCGCAGAGGCCCTTCCAGACCAGTTCACTGCCAAGTTTGGCTGAGATTGAAAAAGCTTAAATAACACGTGCTACTTTTGGTAGTTTGACTCCAACCAGTCACATTGGAAGCTGTCATGGGAAAGTCTGATCTCGCTTGGGCAGAAACAAAGCAGCAGCAGCAAAATGCTCCTTCAAACCCAAATCTCCATTCTAACAAAGTCCTGCCAAAAATTTATCATCCCTTTCCTATGGCAAAGCCTCCCCAGCCTGGCCAAATGAGAGAAGTGGTGTGCTAGAAGGAAGGAGAAGCTCGAGGAAGGCTCGAGGGAGTTACTTCTTAAAGATGCTCTTTTGGAACCCAAATCACCTGGGTTTTACTTTCGTTTGCTCACATTTTGCTGTAGAAATGGAATTCATCATTTGATAGAATCACAGAATGGTTCGGGTTGGACGGGACCTTAAAGCTCATCCAGTGCCACCCCCTGCCCTGGGCAGGGACACCTCCCACCAGCCCAGGTTGCTCCAAGCCCCGTCCAACCTGCCCTTGAACCCCTCCAGGGATGGGGCAGCCACAGCTTCTCTGGGCAACCTGGGCCAGTGGGCTACCAAGATGCTGAGGGGACTGGAACACCTCTCTTGTGAAGAAAGGCTGAGGGATTTGGGTCTTTTTAGTCTGGAAAAAAGACGACTGAGGGGGGATCTTATCAACGTTTATCAATACTTCAAGGGTGGGTGTCAGGAGGATGGGGCCAGGCTCTTTTCAGTGGTGCCCGGGGACAGGACAAGAGGTAACGGGCACAAACTTGACCATAGGAAGTTCCATCTCAACATGAGGAGGAATTTCTTTGCTGTGAGGGTGGCAGAGCCCTGGCACAGGCTGCCCAGAGAGGTGGTGGAGTCTCTGTCTCTGGAGACGTTCCAACCCCGCCTGGAGGCGTTCCTGTGCCACCTGCTGTGGGTGACCCTGCTCTGGCAGGGGGGTTGGACTGGATGATCTCCAGAGGTCCCTTCCAACCCCTGCCATCCTGTGATTCTGTGATTCAGCGTCTCACCACCCTCAGAATGGAAAATTTCTTCCTGATTCCCCCTGATAAACATCAGTTCTCTTTGTATTGCTTCAAGATTTCTAATAAAATTAGGGTCACAGTGACCCCGCCACTATTTTGGTGATATTCTGCTTGAGTCGTGGTGAATTAACTGAGAGCAAACCCCTGAATGTCCACAATAACCCTTAATCTCACAAATCACAAATCAAACCTTCCATGTCACCTTCTATCTGCTGTGACCCAACAAACTAAAATGTCTCAAAACTATTTTTCTGGAATAACAAGAAAAATAAACTTCTGCATCAAAGGCAAACCCCAGGCTCACAAGATGCTTTTGGAAACACATCTTTTTTTCCCCCCCAGCTTATAAAAAAATATCATATGTTTGATGAAGCAAAGGAGGGTAGTTTATAGCGTAGACCCAGCCTAAGCCGTAGGGGGACAGTGGGACACCCGAGCTGGCGTCACGGGGGTTGATGATGCACCACAGCCCCATTTTTCACTCTCTTCGCAATACCACTGCCGCACCAGCTTTATTCTGTCATTCTTTTAAAATATTTAGTGATTTTTTTTTCTCCACAAATTTAGAAGCAAGTTGGCTGATCTTGCAGATGAAAACTAGCTTAAAAATTAATTTAAAGCTTTTAAAATTTAATAATTATTTCAGTTAATTAAGGTTGCAGCTTAACATTTTTTAAACTGTTAACAATTTGGTAGCTGCTACTCAGTTGCTGTTGAATAGAGAATGATGGGGACCAAGAGCTGCAAAAATGTCGTCTCCATTGTTTTGCAGAGCAGGCTTTTGGGCTCTTCTGCATCATCTGCATTATTATTGACAGCATTGCTGCACCTATCAAAAAATGGATCTATAACATCGTAATTTCGCTAGAATTTCTTTTGTTCCAGATAATTTAAAATGCTTCCTTGTTGTCCATAACACATTTGGATATGGATTTTTTTTTTTTAATGGATACTTTTACTTCTCACATCCATTGTTCTTTATTTCATAGCATCTGATTTTTAATCACAACCATTATCTTCCTCCCTTTCCTGATTTGTTACTTATTATCTATAGCTCGGCTCGCTCTTCTTGCTTCCTTTTTTTTTTGCCAGGATTTGTTGTGATCTTTTCTTTGTGATCATCATAAATACGCCTGTCAAGAAGGTACCGAAACAAAAGGCATTTATTTCTGTGAGAATTTGAGGAATTTCTGTTTGCCAATGAATCAGTGGAGAGAGCTATAAAAAAGCACTGCGTTTGTGAGAATTGGCCAGCAGATTTTGCTAAGGGCTTCTGCATCCAAATGGGATGGTTAATCCCTGGGACCTCTCTTGCAGATGTAGAGGCCGTCAGCAGGAGATGCTGTGCACCCTGGCCTGGTCTCAGCACTAAAAATCACCTTTGTTTCCTAGACCACCATCTACAGTGGTTATAAATTCATAAATCTGAATATATGTTATCCTGCAGAGGTGGATGCAGCACAAGGTGACCCCACATCTCCCTGCCTTGAGCATCCCCCGCAACAGACCACAGTGAAAATGCTGTGGAGTGTGCAGAAGAGGGGTTTAAACTTAGAGTGTCGACCTGCTTGAGTGTAGAAAGGGTTTTCAGAGGGATCTGCACAGGGTGGATCGATGGGCCGAGGTCAATGGTTTGAGGTTCAACAAGGCCAAGCGCCGGGTCCTGCACTTGGGTCACACCAACCCCATGGACGCTACAGGCTGGGGGCAGAGCGGCTGGAGAGCTGCCTGGTGGAAAAGGACCTGGGGGTGTTGGTCGACAGCCGGCTGAATATGAGCCTGCAGTGTGCCCAGGTGGCCAAGGAGGCCAACAGCATCCTGGCTTGTATCAGTCCCAGCAGGACTGGGGCGGTGATTGTCCCCCTTTACTGGGCACTATGAGGCCCCATCTCAAATACTGTGACCTGTTTTGGGGCCCTCACCACAAAAAAGACACTGAGGTGCTGGAGCGTGTCCAGAGAAGGGCAACGGAGTTGGTGAGGGGTCTGGAGCACAAGTCCTGTGAGGAGCGGCTGAGGGAGCTGGGCGTGTTCAGCCTGGAGAAAAGGAGGCTGAGGGGAGACCTTCTCGCTCTCTACAGCTCCCTGAAAGGAGGGGGTAGCCAGGGGCGGTCCGTCTCTTCTCCCAAGGAACAGGTGATGGGACAAGAGGAAACAGCCTCCAGTTGCTCCAGCGGAGGTTTAGGATAGATATTAGGAGAAATTTCTACACCAAAAGGGTTATCAAGCATTGGAACAGGCTGCCCATGGAAGTGGTGGAATCACCATCCCTGGAGGTTTTTAAAAGACATGTAGACGTGGTGCTGAGGGACATGGGTTAGTGGTGGACTTGGCAGTGTTGGGTTGATGGTTGGACTCGATGACCTGAAAGGTCCCTTCCAACCTAGAAAATTCTATGATTCTGTGATTCTATGCCCAGAAGGACACACCAGAAACTTTGCCCTGGTGCAGTGTGAGCCTGGCTGCCACTGTCCAGATCTACCCTGACACGCTGCCAGCCCGGCTTTGCCATCATCGGCTGCGGCACAAACCACGGCCGCTCCCCGCGCTGGAGGGCTGCTCTCCTCTGCTGTTTGATTCGTTTACATTGATTTTAGAATAATGACTTTTCATGAAATAAATTTCGATGAGGAAAATAAATTATTTTCCCATTTGGGCGCAGGCAGGCAGGCAGCTGCTACGCCGGGTGCACGCTCCCCAGCCCTCTCGGCGTTGATTCCTCATTACAAGCACATCGTCGGTGGGGCTTGGGCGGTGCACAAATTTCCATTCAAATGCGAAGTATTCAAAACTTTATGTATTTTACTTTTCATGCAGAAAATCTGCCTATTTCCACTCAGCACAAGAGGAACTTTTGTTGGGTTGTTTAACCTTGAACAAACGATGGTTTAACCATTTTCAGGACAGTAGAATGAAAAATTACACTGCCGATGTTATGCACCGCTGCTCCGTGGCCGATGGTTTAAACCTGAACGTGGCAGAACTGCAGTCCGTAAGCAAAATATATATTATTTTTTTTTTCCCAGTGCTGCAGTGGAAATGTGCTTTGAGTCCCGGTTGGTTTTAGAAATGTGCTTTGAAGCTGTGCCCTGTTGTTTTCTTTTTCCTGCCTGTGTTTGATGACCTGCCAGCCTTCAGCTGGCACCGAGCATGGCTCCGCAAGGGATCAGATGGGAAGCCGTCGTGTGGCCCTTGTCCCAGAGATGCTGCCTTCCTCCGTGGGTGCAATTACACCGATGCTCGTCTGCTCGTAGGACTGCAGCTTTCCTGGAGCATGAGATGGATTTTAAAAATAGTCTTCCTCAAAGGCTCTTCAAGAAATTCAACCACCATCCTGGTTCTCTCCTTACAATAATGAAAGGTGAGCATGACATACGGTGGGGAATACCCTTAGAGAAGCAGCTGGATGTCTCCTATGATATGGAAGATCTTATGTTTCAACCTGAAATCCCATCTCCTGTATTAAAGACAGACTCTCAATTTCCAGTCTGGACTAGATACGCAGAAACGTGTGCTTGTAGACCCTCCCTCTTTCCCCTCCAAGCCCAAATTAGAGTTTGGCCCAGGTCATCCATTCCAGGAGCTTCCTGATGAATTCCTACATGAAGCTTAAAAACCAGAAATAACATCAAGAAAAGCAAACCATCTCCCTGGGGAGGTGTTGTAAGGCCAATGGGGCCCAAACCATATCCCTGGGGAGGTGTTGTAAGGCCAATGGGGCCCAAACCATATCCCTGTATCTCCCAGCAGATGCTGTCCCTTGGGTTGGTCAGTTATCCTGCAGCCCATCCAAACCTTACAACAACACCCTGTGGGGAAGACATCTAGCTATGCAGAATATGAAGAAAACATTTTCTTCTTGCCCATTTCAAATGTCTTGATCCATGGTTTGATACCCCTAGTTTTTGTGCTGCGGGGAGCTGTGAAAAATCACTCCCGTGCCCCTCCTCACCGCACAGTCCTTCACTCACACTTCTTCCAGGATAAAGAGTCCCAGTCCATATAATCGTTCCACTTCCAAAGCCATTCCCCGACCCTTGTCTTTCCCACTTCTCTCTGCATCCTTTCCAGTTTCTAGGGTTTTTTTCTGTCCTTTTTTTTTTTCCCCCCTCCAGCGGACGGAACAGATTTGCAAACAGTATTTAAGTAGCAGCTGAATTATTGATCTGCGCAATGACAAATTGATCTCTTCTGTTTAACACTTTCCCCCTAAAAATTTCCACACTCAATTTACTTTCTAGGCTATCACAGATCACTGAGGCGATGTTTTCGTAACACTACCTGCAACGTGGGTATGCAAGGAAAAAGTTGTCTTTCCTGAGCAGTAATAGCTCATTTAAGGCTTATGACTAGTTCAAGTACAGAGGGATGCTTTCACCCTTGCACATGATTTTGCACATCTTGCTACTGAATTTCACACTCATTTTACTGTCCGGTTGCTCAGTATGGAGGGACCTTGCCATAGCTTTTCACCATCAGCTCTGAATATTGAAATGTTGTCAGCAGCTTCATCCCCTACATGTTTTCCTTTCTTTCTCCAGGTCAACTCCTGATCGGCAGATGATGCTCCACCGCAGGTCCCTTGGCACTTTTATTCCACTGCAAAATCTAATTTATTCCTAATTTGTGTTTCGTGTTGTTATGCAGTTATTAGACAGAGGAAGACTTTCTCTTTTACACTATAGTGGTTTAATTTCTTTAAGAGCCTCTGATGAAGGTAATTTTCCAAAGCTTCTGCCGAATGCAGCTCCTGCTCTGCAAGCTCACCGGCTCTACAAAGGACTTCCCTCTGCAAAACCTGCACCAACTCTTCTCCACTATTTCGTATTTATTCTTGTGCCTACTGACGTCTTTGTTATGTTTTCCTGACTGTTTGCCCAGCACAGAGATCAGCTGGGCAGTCCCCTGGATTGCTGCTGGGGGCCTTTTAAATATCGTTGCATTTACCACCTTCAGCTCCTTTGGTACCACGATTACCTTACACAGTCCCTTGCGCAGCACCGCTAAACGGCTGCTTCATATGAGGCATCCTTCGGGCTCTGGGCTGAACGCCATCTGCTTCTTTTGATACTCTTAATTTCCCCAGTTTGCTCCCCAACCTCTTCCAACAACGGCTGGTTTCGGGATGGGTCCTCCACGGTGGGAAGAGCCCCGAGGATCTCCACAGCTACTGAAGGGTTTGAGAAAAAGGGTCTATTATTAGACTTTTACACCTTAGAAAGCTGCTCATCAAGAAAAGGGTTTCTCTCCTTTGTCATAGTTTTACGCTTAATTTGTCATCTTGCGTTTTTTTTTTTATTTTTCTCACTTGAACATGACTTCTGCTTTTTGAAGGATACTATTTTACCTCTGACAGGCTCCTTTAGTCGGTTCTTTAATGAAAACAGCTAATTTTTTGCCCTTTTAAAGTCTCTTTTGATAATTGTATAGATTTGCTCTCATCATCTAATAGAAGCTCTTTAAAAAATGTCTATGTCCCCTGGAAAAATTTTACCCTTTTGGCGGCTGCTTTTAATTCCTTTTTAACAAGCCTCTCCACTTTAATGCGGATACCCTTTTTGAAACGAAGTGGCAATGAACTTTTCAGTTTTATTTTTAAATTCCTGCAATGTTTCTGAGTGTAAGTCCGTTGCAGACACTTTTACAGAGGGACTCTTCAATAATAACATTTTAAATTAGCCCCGTGGCCTACTCAGGATTAGATCTAGCGCTGCTTCTACTAGCTGTCCTTAGAAGGAGTTATCTTCTATGTTGTCTCCAGACATCTATCCATTTCTCTGTGGGACTATTTGAAGTCCCCCCAGTACTGGGCTGGTTTCCACCCCCTCTGCCCCCTCCACCTTCCTGGTGGTTAAGAGTCATCTGGTGGTAGGCTGCGTGATGAGGTACCCTCAACCTTTTGCATTGGTGTTGAATTTAAACCCACAGGGGGCCTATTATTTTCTAACTTTTATTGTTCATTGTCTTATTCTGCAGTAATTAATATTCAGCACACTCCTCCACTTGCCCCACTGATGCTTTCTCTCCTGGTCTGGTGTGCCTGTTATACCAATGCTCTGATGGTTTGGGGTCTGTGGGCACTGTGAAGGTCACCCTGTCCCCCCAATTTTCACAGAAAACTCATGGGCTGGGATAAAACCTCAGTAGTGTCCCCCACTGACCTTCTTTGCTGGACGAATGAGACATCCAGGATACCCCTTTCCCAAAATAAAGGTCTGGGAGAGTTGCCCACTTCAGTTGGAGCTGTTGCTCCTAAAGACGGGCATGTCCATGATCCTAAAGCTTTACCTGGATTCATATGTGATGCCAAATAAATATATATGAGAAAACAATATAAAAATCATACATTTCACTGTAGCAATGGAAAACTTATGTTATTAATTACAAAGTTTAAAAGAGGGCTGCCAACCCCCCAACAAACATCACAGCTCTTCCTAAGGAAGAAGGCTACTTTGACACTGGTGGTGTTTCACTGCAATTCCTGAAGATGTGCCCCAGCCCTGAGAACCTTTCAGGTTGCAGACCTCCCCCCAGCGTGCCCTGGACCATGGCTTGGATATCTGGCCCTTCTGTCTGATCCCAAATGGTAGGACATGTGCCTGGCTGAGTTCTGGACACCTTTCTCCCCAAGGCATATACCAGGGCAAGATTCAGACAGTCTCCCGTGCTCGTTAAGCTGACCCCATCACTTTCTTTCCAAGCCCTCCCATCTCTGCATCCCCCCATCTGAGTACCCAGCTGCGCTGGTCCTGTCCCACCATCCATTCTCCCATGACACGGTGGTCACCTGTGTGTGAAGGTCCTCCTGACCACCACCTCCGTCCCGTCTTCCTGACCCTTGCGTAACCTGGGAGCTCTTGGGGGCAGACAGACATTGATCCCTCCACTCCTGGCACATCCAGTGTGTAAGAAAACCCAAGTGTGTTCAGACCTGCCTGTTTTCCCGACTCCCTCCTTTGCATTTCCAAGACGAATCTCTCCCTTCCCTAGTTTGAAGCAGGATGGGAGTGGGGGAAGGTGGCAGGGAGCTAGTTAAGCCATCCCGTACTTTGCCTCCACCTCTGGCTGGTACCAAGCCCCCTGCTGGTATTAACGGTGCAATGAAGCCTTACCATCAGTAGAATTGCTGGCCTCTGGTTCCATCACACACCAGCTTTCCAGACAGCAGCGCTGCAAAGGGCAGCGGGGAAATCGATGGATCCCTGCCCACCTTTGCGTTCGGACTGCGTTTCCTTGAAGCACAGCGAAGAGGAGCCGGGAACCAGGGGGGGAAGGTGGGGAGACAGGAGGGGACGCAGGGCGCAGGAGGGCGGTGTTGGGCGTAGATGTGGTTCCTGCTGCTGGCCCTGCTGATCCTGGTAGCCAGCAAAACCCTGATGGGGAGCTCAGCTGTTGGAAACCAGCCCAGGTGCACAGGCACGGACCCGGAGAGCTGCTCCCATGGGTGACTCCTGCAGAGCTGTCTCCCATAGACACCATCCCATCACACAGAGGGGAGAAGCAGGGAGCAGAGGGAGTCTGGGAGGACCAGGCACTACCACAACCTCTCCTTAAACAACTGCTATGGGATACCTAAATGCTCTGAGGCGGTCTCACCTCTCTTTAGAACGTCCTGGTGGTGGCCCAGGTCTCCTCTCCTCCAGCCATGGGTTTTGGGCTAGGACCTCTTTTCTGGCAACCTGGACTCATGCAGATGCCTGCATGCTGCTCCTCTCCTGCAGACCTTGAGCGGTGATGTGTCCCCCCAGGTCTCCCACATCTCCCTTGCCACCTGGGGCTGAGCCCTGCAGGGGAGCAACGCATCCCAGCCTGTAGCTTTTGCTGGGACCTGGCTCCAGCGCCTCATCACACCACGTTGCACCGGGCAGCTCAAGAGCCTGAGCCTGTTTGCAGGCTGGACCCTCTCACCAGCCCGACTTTGTATTTTTTGTGGAAATAAGTATTATTCCAAATAAGTGAGACAACGTTAAAAAGCAATTAAAGAACTCAGGTTGTGCCTGAGTAGAAAAAGTAATTTAGAACTGTCCAAACATGTTTTTGACGTTTTCTAAATTAAAAAACAAACCTCTCCACTTCTCAGTTCAAGACATTTAAACCAGGGCTGCTATTTTAAAGGAGCATTTAAAAAAAAACAAAACAAAACGAAAAAAGCCACTTTGTAAAGGATGTTAAGTGTTTTTCAGGTTTCTTTTTGGGTTGCGACTTGTCATCATACTCCATGACCAGAAATATTGCCTGCAGAGGCTTCTCTGACCCCTCACATCCCACCTGCCGTAGAGGAGCCAGGAATGTGTGACGACAGGCGGGAAGGTTGTGAAAATCCAGAGAAATTCCCTCTCCCACATTTTAGGCTGAAAGCAGGATTGTTTCCAAGTCTCCTCATTTCCGTTGAGCTTTTAAATCGCAGCGAAAAACTGCCAGGAGCATTCAATAAGGGAGGAGAGGAGGAAAGGGGAAATCCAGCAGCAAAAACTGGGTGGCGCAGGCAAATGCGCGTCTCCGAGGATGGCCAGCAAGGATCCACCATCTACCCTGGATAGTTCTGCCTCAAAACACTTCTAAAGCAAGTCTGCTCTCCATTAGGACACTGGGGAAAGCCTTGTTCATGCCAAAATAATGTGTCCCGGCAGGGTCTGAAGGAGATACACTTAGCTTTAGACCGAAAAGCAGTGCTGGCAGGGCCGGTTTTGCCAATACATCCTGGGAGCAGCGCGGCCGGCATCAAGGGGAGCTGAGCGGCTGCACAGGCTCTGCTGATTTCTCATGTTTTCTACTTGTTTTCTGTGATCTCTCAGCAAACTGGTAGCAAAGGGCGCTGCCCCATTTCTAAAAAAAAAGAAAAACCCCAAACCCCTGCAAATCCTCAACATCACCCCTAAAGAAACTCAGCCTGGCAAGGACCAGCAGGTTTCCCTCCAGGTGAGGGTGGGCAACATTTCCCAGGCTTTCCAATTTCCCCCTTTAAAATACACAGCCTGCTTATTAATTTGCAGCTGCCACGGTTTCATTTCTTCCCCGTTCATGCCTGGAGCATCGCTTCTCTTCCTCTGCATCCTGTTGGACGCCGTACCTGGCTGTTGCTGTGCGGTGACGTCCTTGTCTGGTTGTACAGCTACAGCTGCCTGTTTGCTTGTCTCTGTGCAATCTCCTCCTGGAGGCTCCGGAGGATTCTGTTTGCACTGCACGGGCTCAGACCCTGGGCTTTAGGGATAAGCCAGATTTTCTTCTGATTAAAGACTTCTGAAAGATTAAAGATACACAGCCAGGGCCCAAGTCAAAGCTGCAAAGCAAAGATCATTCTGCACCTTTTCCATGTGCAATTTGATTATTATTTTTTTTTTTCAGTCTGTTCTCCTGCATCAACATGAGCCGTCAGCGCGCACTAGCAGCCCAGAAAGCCAATCGTATCCTGGGCTGCATCAGGAGAAGCGTGGCCAGCAGGTCAGAGGTGGTGATTCTCCCCCTCTATTCCACTCTTGTGAGATCCCACCTGGAGTACTGCGTCCAATTCTGGAGCCCCTACTACAAGAAAGATATGGACGTGCTGGAACGTGTCCAGAGAAGGGCCATGAGGATGATCAGAGGGCTGGAGCACCTCTCCTATGAGGACAGACTGAGGGAGTTGGGGCTGTTCAGTCTGGAGAAAAGAAGGCTCCAAGGAGACCTTATAGTCGCCTACCAGTATGTTAAGGGGGCCTACAAGAGAGCTGGGGAGGGACTTTTTAGGATGTCAGGTAATGGTAGGACTAGAGGGAATGGACTAAAACTAGAGATGGGACAATTCAGACCGGACGTTAGGAAGAAGTTCTTCACCATGAGGGTGGTGAGACACTGGCCCAGGTTGCCCAGAGAGGTGGTGGAGGCCTCATCCCTGGAAGTTTTTAAGGCCAGGCTGGACGGGGCTCTGAGCAACCTGATCTAGTGGGAGATGTCCCTGCCCATGGCAGGGGGTTGGAACTGGATGATCTTTAAGGTCCCTTCCAACCCTAACAATTCTATGATTCCGTGATTTTTAAACCCATAAATTGGAAAAGACAATCATCCATCACAGAGCATCATAGTGCCCCTGCTCCAGAGCAGGGCTGGAAATGGAGAGCCGCAATCCAGTCAGTCCCTATTCCCAAGGGTTTTCCTCCCACCCCAGCGTCCTGGCACAGCCAGTCCAGCTCTGGATGGGTCTCCCACTCTGCACCAGCCCAGGCTCCAGCTTCTGTTCTGCCTTTGTTCTGCACCGCTTTCTCTTTTCCTCCCATTCCCAGTATTTGTCTCCATCCCACACATACAAACCTCCCCATCCTCCTCCATGTCCTCTTCTTCAGCCTGGATGACAGCAAAGACCCCTCCATCTCCTAAAAAAAAGAGGTGCCCCTGACGCCATGGGCAAAACACGCTCTTCTCATGCACCAGAGGTAGTTACGTGGCCAGGCTGGTTGGACAAACAGGCCAAGGGCAGGGGACAAATCATCCTCCGCTGCCTGCTTTGTGGTGTTGTGTGGCCATGCCTGAATAGCCAGGAGCCACCTGAGCGACATCAGCCTGTCCCCAGCTCTAAAAGTAGTCCAGACAGGCCTCCAGCTCTGTCCCACCAGGTGCATTGGGACGTACCTGTGGGAGCTTCTGGTGGCATTGTGTGGCTGTGTCTCATCCTGCCCTGCTGCCACCACTCTCATCAGATGGTCCCAGAGAGCAAGCAGCTGCCTCCAGCCCTGAGAAAAATCGACCCGATTTCCTCTGTGTGGAGAGCATCCCCAAAAGGCTTTTGGAGCAAAAAGGGCCAGTTTTGTTTGACTATATATTAGGATACTTTCTTTTCTTCTGCAATGAAGATAGCTCGAAGCGACCAATTCAAACAGAGTAGAAATAAAAAGAGTTATGAGTAGAAATAAAAAGGTTTTATGAACAGCTTCCCCACCCATCACGTCCTTGCTGGCTGGTCCTTCCTTCCGAGACCTGGTTTCAGCTGACAATAACTCAGAGAGCTGCAGCGGCCCTGGGCTGTTTGTCCATCCATCACCCCCTGTTCTGCAGCCTCCTGGAAGGGGCTGTGGGCTCCCAGCTCAGCTTTTCCTCGCCTCCTCCTCCCGCACCCAGGAGGCTGGTCCAGGTCCAGGCTGCCTTCTCCCGAGGGAAGGAGCAAGGATGCCGGCTCCCTTCAGAGGCATCTGCCCGACTCCGACACTTTTATTAGAGAAACCTGACACACACACAGGCGCCGAGAGCGCACGCAGATCAAACAGATGCTGTCTGTCACAGAGCTTAAAGCCTAATTACAGAAGATTACAGAAACTATTTATAAATATTTATATCCATTTAAATATATTTATAAACGTATCAGGATTGGATAAAAGTGTATATTGTTATTTTAGCTTAAGACATAACCAAGTATCATTTATACAATGCTCATACAGGAATCATATATTTGTATTAAGCTTCTTTTTGATTAACATGGACAGCCGCTGTTAACATTTGAATTGCTGTTAATACAAAGTAGGTTGGCACCGATGAGCTGAGAAGAATGGGTGGGTAGATACCGAGAAGTCTGTAGTCAACAGAGCAAGGATACTACGGAGTAAAAAACTCTTCCCCTTCTTAGGCAGAAATCCTCCTGACTCACCAAGAAGGGTGCTGGAAATATATAGCTCGGTTATGTATCTTCTTTCATCATTAATCTGCTGATTTATTGTGGCAGCAGACTGCCTGCCTTGCCCCATCATTCATTTGCATCGTGCCTGCGGGCACCTGGGGCAGCAGCCGCCTCCCACGGCACAGCTCCCCGGCGCTGCTTATCTCGCTCGGGTCCTCTGCACGTGCAGCAGCTCTCTGCAAGCCTAGCACCTAAATCACGATTTCACATCACCCAGAGGTTGTGCAACCTCACAACTTGCTGCTTTTGCAGCTCACTTTGGACCCTACGGAGCAACACTCTCCCCTGGGCACCTCCTGATGCGTGGCAGAGTTGTACTTTTCACTGCACAGCAGCTTTGTTCCTTCATCCAATGCTTGGGAAAGGTTCCAGCAGAGGCATTTGGAAAGTCACCTGTGATTTCTTCCTTTCTTTTTGTTTGGTTTTCTAAAACAAAGGACTTGTGTGCTATTCAGTGGCCTGCCAGGCATTTTGAGTTGATAGGACAGCCAAAGCCACAGCTGAGAGGGACAGACGTCCCCACATCAGCACATTCCCAGGAACTGTGTGAAAGTCAGGAGATGGGATGGGAGATGAATCCTTCTTTGTATTTTTGGAAGCACAGCAGGAAAGACTCAAGCCTTACCCATAGCATTCAGCAGCAGCTCGCTAATCAGGAGGACGTGGGCTGGTGAGCCACCAACCTGCATGGAGGTCTGGACTGGCCCCAAGCCGCCCAGCAGACATCTCTGGGTGGTTGGAGGCACACTGGAGGGCACTGGGGGTAAGAGATGGAGGTGCAGGGGAAGCACTGAGGTGGTGGGCAGTGGTGGCAGACAAGATAAACTTAGGAAGCACTGGAGCAAAGGCAGCTTGGAGCAAAAAGTGGGGAGCCCAGCAAGATGCTCCCCATGTGAGCTGCTCCCATGGCCGGACCTTGGGGTATCTGCAGCCCATCCCCATCCAGAGGAGGGTTCACCTGGGCTGTGCCAAGCACTGAGCAGAAGAGATGCTGCCTGTCTGTCCCTGCCCATGGCCTCCACCACTGGTGTGCTACCGTGGAGTGGACAAGCCAGCCCACCCCTGCATCCTTCCAGCTCCCCCAGGAGAAGACAAAGCAGGAAACTCGCTTCGTGCTCCCGGCGGGGTGGTTTTGAGCAGGACAATCCCTTTGGTCAGGCATCAAATACCAGCATGCGAGCCATCTGCTTCTTTGACTAAAACACCCAGAGAAAAGCTGCTGGATTGGAAAAAGGATATTAATCTGAAAAGCATACAACAAAGCAACTGCAGGGTGTTTCCCCCCCGAGCCAGAGCGAGCGAGGGAAAGCTGATTACCATGACACACAGGAGCCCTGATCTAATATTCCACTTCAAGATTTGCAAATAATGTGCCCATTAACATTCATTAGCTCTTTAAATAATACCTGCCAGACCTTCCAGGCAAGGAGGAAAGGCCCCTGCGCCCAGAAATCAATCACATAACAGCCTCTAATTGTGCATTTTCCACATCTACGCAAAGTTTCAATAAAAACAAGCCAGGACAGAATAGCAAAGCCGAAGCTGTCATTGCTGTGTACAGAGCCGCGCAGAGACACCCTTTCTGCTCCCGGCTGCAGCACGAGGATCTTTGCTAATTAGCGGGCTTCTCTCCGACAGCTCGCCCGAGTTCAACGGGCGCTGGGGGAGGCTCTCTGCAGGAATGTGTCAAGCCAGCCTTTCACCACCCAAAATAGCTTCTGTCCTCTAGCTCATCAGGGCAGCCCGCAGAGATAAGTGCCACAGAAAGAAAAAGGCTGGTGTCACGCCCATCATGCCCCAGGAGATGAGACTCGCTTGAGCTTTGGGAATCCCACGTGAATACCCAGATATGGAAAGGTTTGAGGGGGCCTCCTGCAGCCCCAGATGAAGTAACACCTGGAGAGAGGTGGAAAACTACTGGTTTGATATCAAGGCACAGCCACGGAGCCGTGATGCTACCTACAAACCTCGTTGCTGTCTATTTATCACCTGGACTTTCTGCCCTCCCACCCCGCCTTCAGAAAGGGCAGATCCTCTGCTGAAGGCAAAAGGGGGATCAGGGCAAGGGAACCCACCACTCTTTAGTCATATTGGTCTTGGGTGCCCAAATGAACTAGCACCTTCCCAACACCCTTGATAAATTAAGTTTCCTAGCTGTTAACTGCTAAACTGCTGCACCGAAAACTGACCAGCTAAGAGTGTCTGTGTTCAGTCTGCCAGGGAGACCTCGTTGTCCTGTCACCACTGTGACCACGTCCCAGGCAGACCAGAGGGATGAGAGTGAGAGGGTCCACCAGCGTGAACACAAAGGCCATGGGCACTGGTAAAACCACAGTGCTACTTCTGTTCTTGGGCTGTGTCTGTGCTGTGCAGAGGACTCCCAAACAAAAAGCATGGGAACAAGTCCTTGCAGAATTACAAGTCATGGGAATGAAGGACTGAAGATCCCTTCATCATTCCCAGATGCATCCAGATGATGAAGATCATAAGGCAGGTCAACCAAGGTTTATGTGAAAGTTTCTAGGTGTAGAGAAGCAATGCCACTATCATCTTCTCTTCAGCTGATTTCTACTGATGGACATAGTTTGTTGTGTCACCTACTTGACTACCAGCATGAGCCGGCTCCATCTTCTCTACAGCTCCATCATGGCTTTGAGGCTGTGCTGAGCTGTTTGGACACATTAAGTCTAAAAGAAATCAACTTGCCAAGGAGTGAATAGCTTCTCAGCAAGATAAAAGGTATGGTCTAAGCTTTGGGTGCAGCAGTTCTGATCAAAACGCTGAGCAGGGTCAGCGCTATGGTAGACACCGTGGCTTTCTGGGTTAGTCGTTATCATCACCCAACTTCATCACACTGAATCACGCTGCTAGCACTCAGTAAGCAACTGTTAGGCAGTGTAAACCTCAAATTGGCTGTCCATACAAGCACACTCTGGATCTTGTCTGGTGTATTTTAGTGCTTTAAAAAAAGAGCAACAAGACCAGATAAGTAAGTCCCTTTGCAGAAGGCCACCAGCAAGCCTGGAGGCATCAGAGCCTCTGTAGCACATCTTCATGCTCCTTAGAAAATGGCTCTATGCTGTCGCAGATGTTACAGTCAAAACAAAAACACTGTTTGGGAAAGGCACACTTTCCTTGTAAGAAACTGTGTGGCAGGGAGACAACTGCTTACAGTTGCATTTAATCAGCCCAAAATGTTAACAGGCAAGTAGTTAACAGGCAAGCTAATTAGAGTGACTTGTCTGGTCCAACTAGCCAGGTCAAGGAAGGGCAGCAAAAGAAGGGTGATAGGTACTGCAAAGGGTCCGGACATCTGCTGGGTTAGTGAAAACTGTGTTTCCCAAACAAGAATATTCTTGAGCAGTGAGAGGACTGAAGGAATTCCTTCAAAGTGTGAAGGTGAAATACAAAGAGAAATGGGGGACAAACACTTTTTTAATGTGCAAACAACAGTGGAATGGAGAAGCGCACAGGAAAAAGAAATAGTTTTGCGTAAGTACCTCTTCTCTGTAGGTATTGCAAAGAAATGCAAGAGCAAAATGAGTTTATGAGCATACTTAAAAGGCAGTGATCTGATGAAGAAGAGAAATACAGAATTAATGTTCTCTCCTGAATTTCTTCAGAAATTTACCAAGCAAGATTTTGCCAGGTTGATCCACATTGCTGGAAAAAAGTCAAGAAAAGGGAAATTTCCAGTCACAAAATGGAACAGAGGATGTTGTTACCACCACGCTGACACGCAAAGCAGTGTGGCCACCACTGCTCATGTAGAAAAGGAGGATCATCATTACGCTAGTTCTTCCCCAACCCTAGCCTCAGCTCTTCTCCCATTGAGCCTACGTCCCCCGCAACTTACGGGTAACATTTCTCACCTCAGACCTGCTCTACATTATTGCTAAAAGCACCCACTAATCCTCCCTGCTATCTCCCACCAGCTCCTATCTAATTTATCCTACCAGCTACCACAAACTTATTTAATCTAAAGCTCCTGTAAAAAAAGAAAAAAAATAAATCTGTTTTATGCTATGTACTCTCCATTCCCTCATCCAAGACCTGTGTGAACATGGATAAAATCACTATTTAATAGTGCTGGTCAAGCCCTGCTGCTTGTTCAGAAACCTTGTTTCCAGCCTGTTTGGATCAGCTATTAAAAGTTTATATAAAACTTGTGAACACGTTCCTGTAGCGTGCGAGGGAAGGATTAAAGCGTCTGGCGCACAGGAACAGCCCGAGCGCCGTTTGCATCAATCTTATACCTGAGGATTGAGCACTGCGTGTGAGAAAATACGGAGATAGGGATTCATCCAACAAGATGTTGGGGTCTCCATTAGAGGGGTCTCCTGTGCCCAGTTGTACTTGGAGGATGGAGATGAAGCCAAAGGCGCTGGGGACATGGCCCAGCTCTTTCTAAAGCAGGGGGCGGAGATGGGTTGGGTAGGGATCCCTGGGTGCACCCACCTCTTTCAGCTGCCAAGGAGACCAGGGCAACATCATCACAAGGTGAGCTGGTGCCCAACAGGCTTGGTCATCCTGCAGGTGCTTCCTGGGTGCAGGAGCACGTGGTGTGACCCAGGCAAGGTAAGTCACAGAGAACAGACACTGGCTCAAGGCATCCCTACGGCGGCTCTCTAGAGGTGGGAAAAGCTCGGCCTGGATAAGTTTCAGGAAAGTTAAATTTATCCTCGAACAACTTGAGCAGTTTTCAGCTCTTTTCCCCCCACAGCTTGGTGGTGGGTTTTTTTTATTATTATTCCTTTTGCACTACATTGAATCACCAGCCTCTAATTATTGCCTGCAGTTATAAACACACACTTCTCCCTGGAAGAAGTCCATTATTTTTTACCTAAAATTGAGGGCAGTTAACAGGTGCTTGGGTAGTGTGAATACTTGTAATATATTACTAAAACAAGCTCTCGTCCCCCCTCGTTGAAATAGCTAAGGCTGCTTTCTGTAACACTGCTTTTTGAGAGTTTTTGTGATCCCAAGCAGATAGCAACCCCTAGTCCGAAGGGCATCAGACGAGGCAATTTAATGGGCCTTTCTAGCACTAAAATCGGGGAGTCAAGGAGAATTTCCGTGCAGCGCGTAGCCATAGCTGAAGTCTCTTTTGCGGCCGTTTAAAGCAGGAGTGGAAGAGCAGAGACATAAGGGAGCCCTTTCAGATTTCACAATTACCTCGTATCAATTGAGCTTGGTCACCAAGGAGCATCTACTAAGGCTGGAAGCTCAAGGCCCAGAGGCAGAAGGACTTCAGACAAAAGCCAGTTCCCAGAGTGTCCTTACTACACCTTTAAAAGCCTCAGTACCTATCACATTTAAAAGCTAGAACACGGACCGGATTAAACCATCTGCAACAAATCACCCTGATATAATTTCAGTGTTAAAAAGTCTTTGTGCTACAGTTGTCCATAAATAAAGAGTTATTTTGAAACCAAAGCCATCATCGTGGCTTTCCTTGATTAAATCCTTATAACATCTAAAGAGCCCTACTCCATTTTAAAGCTTCATTTTTGACAAAACAGCATTTTGCTAGGGAAAATATATTTTAAAAACTACCTGGCTCTAATATTTGATAACTCATAACAGTGCAGGAAGACAAAATGTTTATATTAATTTCTCATATATATAACCTATTAAATATAAGCAATATAACATTAAACTAAACTATAATTAATATTATAATATTATTAACATGAGGAACAATATCCAGAGCAGCATGGGATATTCATGAAGCAGTAAACAGGCTTGTTTACTGCACTGAGTTTCCCATTAACTATCACTAACACTGTTGCTACTGAAATAGCCAAATAGCTAAAAACAGCCTTTTCCAACGTGATTTTCTCCACGCAGGGCCCGGGATCGTCTGCTGGCTTTGCGCTTGGAGACCAAAGTGATGGGACTTGTGGGCTCACCATGGTCCATGAGCTGGTTTTAGCTCATTTGGGCTGCAATCCCCGTCCATCAGCGGCTACTGCCTGTCTTGTTTCAACTTAGCTCTGCAAAACACTATGTGAGGATGCAGCAAACCTCAGTGGTAACCGCACAACAACCAACTTTATACATTAATTGAGGTTGGGTTGCATTTTTTTGGTGCAGCTTACACACATTAGCAGTGACAAGAAAGCCGTCTGCATTAAGAGGAGATATAAAAGTAACACCAAGCACCCTGGGAAGGGGCATTTGCAGCCGCCCTGAGCTCCTCCTGGTGATGGCTTGAGATGCCATCAACCCATTTGACACCCAGACCCGTTTTCTGCTCCAGGAGGACCAGTGCCACCAGGCTCAGGAACAGCAGAAGGGTGAGCATAACTCGAGACAAATACCACCAAGGTTTTTATGACTGTGTTATTAATGATGCTTTTCCGTATTAATTCAGAGTCTTAGTATTATTGTAACTGGGATAATAACTGTTATATTTTGATTAGACTGCAATTAGACAAACAATAAATCCGTAGCTCCACGAAACAGGTGTTCCTGTTTTTCCCTGTAATGACGACGTGGGTCTAAGAGGCAGGTGAGGGAGGGCGAAGGGGCAGAGGCGGCTCCCGGCTCCCTGCCATCAGCAGCATCCCCGCAAGCAAGGAGAGAATCATCGGGGGACCTTGTTACGGCTTTGAAATGGAGATCTCCGGCCGGTTCCGATGTCTGAACACACCGGGGAAGGATGTTTGAAGGCAGCTCAGGATGGCCTCCCAGTTAGCAGGTCACCGAGTCTGCGCCTTCCACAAATCATTATTGGTCAGTGCCTCAATTAACAGATATCCCAGGATAACTTGTAGCCGTACAATTAACCAGAGGTCAGAGATGGCTGGAGCTGTCTTGCCCAAACTGGTAGGACACATCTCTGTGTTTCTGGGAATATAAAAGAAGCAGCCAAAATACAGAATACAATTTGTTCCCTTCCTTGGAAGCGCCACGAGAAGACTTGCCCCAGGTGGGCATCTCCTAATTTTTACCCACCTGATCGCTTTCCGATAAGCAAGTGCCAGCTTTGCCAAGAGGAGGCATTACCCATAAGAGACCAACTACAGCACGCATGCTGTGCTCAAACTCCTCTCCCTGGAGCACACAGCATCCCAAAGAAAGCTGGGGGTGGGGGGGAGCAGCGAGGGGTAGCAGCCATCAATCCATCTGGTAACGCCTCCAATTGCATTCAAGGCGAGCATCCCATTAACTGTGTGTCTCTGAAATCCTATTTAGGGAACCGGCTCGTAAGATGTGGAGTAACAACAATGTGACTTTCATATCACTTTGAGAGAAAAAGTACTTGAATGCACTCCTGGTTTATCTTGAGAAACCAGTCATTGCAACTGCAAGCCGGAGCTGGAGAACTCGCTTTCATGCTGGTTCCAATTGATAAGCCCCAAACCGAGCTTGATAGTTGTGTCTTGTTTACCCAAGTGACAAGACAACTGTTTGTGTCCAAATACTTCTCTGAAAGCACATACCTTAGCTAAAGCCTTGCAAGGGACTTCAGTTTTTAAGGCTCTCCTTGATTCACAAGGAAAGGAGCTGCTGCTGTGCAGGGAGCAATACCGATGCGAAGAACAATCTGCGAACATGAAGCCTGGCAGCAATCACATCCTCAGTGTGCCTGGTTTTATCTGTTAATAGTTGTTGCCTGCTCAGCACGCATGTTGTTCTCGTAATAAACCTGCTTCCATGCAAAGCCGCTGCTCGCCTCGACCCGGCAGTCGTGCTGTGAACAAGATGTACCATCACGATGGGGCCAAGAAGTCCTGGCCCCTGACGGGTTACCCCATAAGGGTCCCAAGCCAGGAGGAAAGCCCTGGAGAGAGGCAACCCTCCAGTCCTGTCTGCCCACCCTGATTTTAGGTGCTTTATTAAGCACTGCTTGCAAGCCTGCTGCTAAATAGCTCATCCAGGGAACAACAGACCGCCTGGAGGCAGAGGATGTGGTTGTTGCCCTCAGGCAAGGATGGGATTTGCCCGTGCCCTGGATGAGTGCTCTGATAACAGGGTTATATCAGAAAGTGGGGAGGGAAGAGATGGGAAGATTCTCCAGCAGTGGTTTGAGAGCAGACAGCAGCTGCTGGGTCTTGCATGGAGTGTTACCGTATGTGTTTTTCGCAAGGCTTGTGGTCTCACTGGGGAGAAACCATGGCCTTAAGAGCACTTTGATAGAAGCTGGCTGCACAGCCCAGAGTCATAGAATGGTTTGGGTTGGAAGGGACCTTAAAGCCCAGCCAGTGCCACCCCCTGCCCTGGGCAGGGACACCTCCCACCAGCCCAGGTTGCTCCAAGCCCCGGCCAACCTGGCCTTGAACCCCTCCAGGGATGGGGCAGCCACAGCTTCTCTGGGCAACCTGGGCCAGGGGCTCACCGCCCTCACAGCAAACAATTTCTGCCTCAGATCTCATCTAAATCTCCCCTCTTTCAGCTTGAAGTCATTACCCCTCGTCCTATCGCTATAAGCCCTTGTAAAAAGTCCCTCTCCAGCTTTCTTGTAGGCCCCAAGTCCTGGTCCCCCTTCCAGAGGGATCCTGATGCGAGACAGGGCTCGCAGGCACAGACGGTCTCCTGCAGACAGCACTAAGCCCGTATGGTGCTGGTGAGGGCTCTGCACTCTTCCAGAAGTCATCTGCCCCACCAGCAGCTTGCAGATACAGTTTGCTCTGTCAGCACAACTGTAGGATGACTTGGATTAGCTGATTTAATTCATTATGCTTCATCATTTTTAACAACTAGAGTTAAAGTTATCATTTTACATGTTGCAAGCATGATCAGGTGGCTTGTGTTTTGTTTGCTGTAACTTCTTGTTTTCTTTGTTAATTCTATTTTGCCTAATAAAGTGCTTTAATTTACTCTAATTTCCATATTGTACTGTAGCTAAAGAGCAGAGATAAAGAGAGCTACAAGAAACTTTGAATAGATAATTGGTTAATTAAAACAACTTAACTGGTATGTGGTTTATAACATATTGTTCTCACAGAAGCAACAATATGGTGAACCGCTCTGGATAGGTAATTCCAAGTTCCAGCTGCCTTTTATAAGTGTATACTATAAAAGAGCTGGTAATTATAAAATTCAGATAATTAGGCTCCCTTTCTCAAAAAGATTTCAACTGCTTTGTATTAAATCCTTATTCAGTCTTATCCCCCTGTCTGCTGAATACAATTTCTAGTTGTCATGGGAATTTACACAACCGCACATCCACCTACCCTCTGCTACCACCAGGACCTGTATGAAGCATCTTGGGTGGAGAAGGCGCAACCACAGCTGTCTCCCCCTCCTGAAAGGAGTTTGGATCAGGTGGGATACCATGGAGGAAGGGCAAATCACTGCTGAGCCCGCTGCAGGGCAGAAGGTGCTGGAGAGGACAGGGTGGGAGGTATCAGGGTTGGGCTGGTGGAGCTGGGAACCTGCAACCCCAGCAGTGTCAGAGAGCCCACGGTCTCAGAGGGACAGGATCAAAGAGCCAGGCCCAGGAGAAAGTGGAAAGGGAAGATCTCCTGGGACAAGAAGTGGCTGTGCAGTTTGCTGCAACCCTGGAATCGACGAGTCACTTGCCTAAACCAAGTCTGGAAGCAAGGATCTGCCTGCAATGACATCCTGAGCTGGGGAAGAGCTGTTAGTAGGCCTTTTTAATGTTTTCTTCTGTCTGATCAGCTTGCTTTTGATCACGTTCAGTGTATTTTCTGTCTAATGTTTAGGTTGAGTCTTCTTTGGGCCCTAGCAATAAGGTGGAGGTCTGGGCAGATCCACCTCAAAGCTCTGGGCAACTCGGGGTCTGTGGCCAGGCAGCTTGGGGTGGGCAGAAGTGCTCCTGTTTGCTGAGGCTCTCTAGATAGCAGTGCTTTTGGGTCACTTTAGTAAGCCTCTGGCAGCGGCCTCCCAGAAGATTTGGTCTGGCAGGCACTGAGAACATCCCTCTCACTTGGTTTCAACAGGAGAAAAGCAGCCCATATATGAAGAGTGGGTTTGAGCTGGAGATTAAGGCACTGAAATTTAGCTTCCTGATGTGTCTGTGTCCCCTGTGCATCCAACCGTGGTCATTTTAACAGCAGCTGGGACACCCAGCTCTCATGTCCTAAATTTAAATCAAAGCCCACCTGCAATGGAAGAGTGGGTGGGATTCACGTCTCCATCCAGACAGCAAGACTGGGCATTAGACAAGTGCTCTCTGGAGGAAGCAAAATGAAACCAAAAGCACCACTCAAACAAATGGAAAAAAAAAAAAAGAGAGAAATAACAGGGAACTCTGGTTTGGTTCTCAGTTCCAGGTGATTTAAGTAATTGGAAAATCATAGTTGTGAAACAACTCTTTGCAGAGCATCATAATCAGCCGCACGACGCAGCAGGGCCTAAGTGCGGCAGAATGGCTCTAAAGACCCCTTGAGCAATGTGCTTTTCTTGGGGGAAGACGTGTCATTTTGAGATGGCATCTCTAGGAACAGCAGCTCCTTCAGAAAAATATAAAGTCTTCAGGACCATAAAGATGCAGTGATTCATGTAATACTTATTAAGAGGCTTTAGCCAGCTTGCTGACAGACACTGTCATTCCAAGGTCTGGCTGCTGCCAGAATACAAACTGTAAATAACGTGCAATTTTTTCCAGGGTGCAAAGAAAACTCTGAGCACATGGAAGATCATCGCCTCCAGTCTGGGAGGCCTGATACAGGAAAAACACTCCGGACTTTGGGAAGGGAGACAATTGCTTGCACGCCACACGAATGACACCTACTTAAGGGCTGCATCTTCCCGAGCGATGCATTCGGATCACGCATACTCCCCTCCACATTATTAAGTTTGACTCAGTGCTTTGAATTCTGCTCTGAGCAATCCATAATCTCCAACCAAATAATCATAAAGGCCCTGTTGGCCTTAAAACATATGTCTCTGACAATAGCAATAAACCTATTTATTACTATTGTGACCACTGAAGAAAAGACCATGCAACGTGAGCATCACATCATCCAGATTTACTCGCAAAGCAAGCCATACCCAGCATTTACTAAGTGGATGAGGTAAAGTATTACTCTTAAGATCTACTGATCGTGTATGTGGGCATTTAAATATGAGAGACAGTTAGTACTATGAAGACTGGGAGAGGGGAAAAAAAGACATAAAATGAGATTAAGGGAGAAGGATATAAACTACTATAAAAATAACTCAATGAAGAGGGCACTGAGCTCAAGTCTGCACATCCACAAGCCTCCCACCACTGTAAACCCAGGGCTACGTTAGGATCCAGTCAAAAAGCCCAAGGAAGGGAAAAATCTTTCCTAGGTAGATACACATTTGGACAAAATGCCCCAGACAGTGTAATATGGACCAGGGCAGCTATTCCACAGCTTTAGGACCAGCAAGTGTCTGCTATCTCTGGTGCTCACTAGAGCAAAGCAACTACTGCCCTAGAGGTTCTGAAGCAATAAATGTATTGACGGAATAATGATAACAAGTTTGCAGTAGAAAATTGCCTATATTCAGGCAGTGTCATGCTATAACTCTGCAACAATAACGGGCAGTCTCAAAAATAGGAAAAGAAACAGATTTGGAGAGATTTTCAGCTTTTAAAGTGAATTAAACAAAATGGAAATCACTAGCAGTACATGCACTAAAACAGAATTGCCCTAAAAAAAATAGAGGAACAACGTGGGCTCCACTGGGGTATCTTTACATATTTAAGAACACAAACGTCTGCAGGACCAAACAAGCTTTATGGCCTTAGCTTCTCTCCACTGATACATAAAAATCAAGAGACTTGCAAAAATAGAGTTAATTCACCATCGCATATGCAGAGAGAATAGCTACAATAAAAAGAGAATGTGCTCCTTGGCTACTATTTATTTTTCAAATGTTCCCACTAAAATCCTGGGTACAATAGGAACAGAAGTGCAAGAGGACATTTCAGACTTTTATGGATAAAAAAGAAAAAAGTGAATCATAGGAGAGGGAGAGCAGAGGAAATGAAAGAGATGGCATTCCCCCATGAAAAAAAATATATAATCAGGCTAAACTAAGAAAGACTTTGTGGCGTTACAGATTATAACACCAGTTTTAGGAGCTTTCCCCCTTCTACCCAGATTATCTTTGGAGCTCGTAATATGCCTGCAGCTGGAATAGGCTCTCGTGGAGGCTCTCAGAGCAGCGGACGTCAGTGAATATTAGTTGACTGGAGGCACGCAAATCCCATTTTCCTCCCTCAATCCATTGTCCCTCACTTCGTGGGGAAGACAAACACACTGACATACAAAAATATAGTGAATCCTTAAATCAGGGATAGTTCTGACAAACAGAATAAGACACCTGACTCTGTACTTAAAAATATCTATTTGTTGGCTAGCAACTGGCCTTTACTATACATATATGATTTCATTTGCTCGCGTCCTTCCATAAAAAAAAGTTTGTTCTGCCTGAAATACTTCCTGGGAGCTTATCAAGGGTAATAATATTGATGTGGTACAATGTGAGTGGGTCTCATAGACTTCAGGCCCTACCTATTGCCACCAACGGCAGGAGGAGACGGCTTAGATTTTAAGAGGAAGAGACGGGGAGCCTCTGGCACCAGCAGAAATGAAGCACAGAAGGGAGGATACAGCCACATCTACAACAGCGTATTTGGGATGTTAAGAGTGACTCTTCAGCATCAAAGCTGTCCTACTTCCAGAGTCTTATCGTATTTGCCAAAGCACGATTCAGGGAAGAGGACTTCAGCGCAAATCACATTCCACTGGAAGGCTTGGTAATAAATAAATTACATCCCACTTCTAGAAACAATTTCCCATGATCAATAATGAATAAAAAAAAAAGTCAGGTCCAAAGAAGTGTTGTGACAGCGCGACACACAAGTGAGTGACAGCAAGGATTTTGCTTCAGTAGCAAAATCAGCGCCTGATAAAACATCGCATTTCCCTAGGACTCGAAGGGTACCGCAAAAACAGAGGGGAAAACTCAACACCCCCAACAAGGGCCCTGCAGCACAGCCCGAAGACAGATCAGATTTTGAATAAAAAGGCATCTCCTGGGCTCAGAGTTGCTACACGGCACAGACAAAGCATTGCATTAGCACACGGCGCAAGGATGGGGGGGTGTAAACTGGTGGCACTGAGGACCAAGGCAGCTTCGTCTTTGCACAAAGGCTGCTGAGGTGAGGGTGATGCACATTTTCATGCAAGTTCATGAACATGCTCCCTAGTAGTCTCTGGCAGCAGGTGTGGGACTACCGATCATCAGGTGCAGCACTTGGGGGTGAAACCAGAGATGGGGTCTCTGCCGCAGAACAGCAGCAGATCATCTAGTACCCTGGTCCTTCACCATCTCAACCACCTTCTGACGTGCAACCCATTCTGCTGTCCGCATTCCGGGGACATGCTGAGGTTTAATTGCCAATTGCTAAAGGCATTTTCAGCTTGCAGCTTATGCACAGCTAAATTTCAGCTCTTCCATCTGTCTTTAGAGATCCCAATACAGCAACCAATAATACTCATTCCCTGAAAGAGCTAAGGAGAACAGGTGCAACAGGACACAGCAGTCCAAAAAGCTTCTGTGAAGCACTCACTCTGAATAAAAGGTTTGTATCGTGGGGAGGAACTGCTCCAATTCACGTCCGAATAGCCTGTCTATAAACTATTAGGAGGTCCAAAAAGGTGCCTGTACCTCTCAGGAGACATTAAGGAGACCTCTCCTGCTGGGGCTGAACTGCTTCTTCTCCAGAAAAAGCCCTTTGGTATTCTGAGGACAATCCTGGGTCTTGCTTAGACACACCAAACCTCATTTTGACCAGTAGGAACACAGAGCTCAGTTGCTGGACCAGCCACATTCGTGAGCCAAGACCTTGCTGTCCTCCTTGTCTCTGAGCCCTCTCATGCCGCCAGGGCTCAAGTAACCACAGGATCCGTAAAGTTATTGTGGGCTGTCACCTAATGTAGAGTGTACCATGTCCAACTCTAGACCAGACATCGTCTTCACAGATAGAAACAAAGTCACAGAAGCAAATATTATTTCTTTTGTGACCAGAGTTTACAGTTTCAATGACTCATCTACAAGCAGAAGAATAAAGTGCAAATCCATCCAGCCGAGTATTTACTTAAAAGCCCTGTAAGAAGCCATTTCACATAAATGAGAACACTTACGCACCAACTATCTGAGAAAAACAACAAATTTTTAAAAAAAAAAGGCACAAGGAAAAGGAGCATAATTTGGAACTGTTTCAGGAATAGTTGACATGATGCCAAAACCCCACAGTCCCACAACTTAAAGAGGAGCTGTGCTGCTTTAACACTGCTTTTCCTGATGACTTCTGCAGCAGAGATGCCTCAGCGCGGGGAGGACCTGGGAGAAGGGCACATGCCCATTAGCCTTCACCCCCAGCCTGCACCCACAGGCCAGCTTCAGCTCCCAGCCTTCCTGATAAACCCAGTCCTGATCAAAATTTGAAAAGGAAGCTTCCTGAGTTCACAGCGAGCTTCACTTTCCCACTCACAAGCGGTGAGTCAGACGGCTTTGCGGAGCAGCGCTGTGCTGAAGATCAAGAAGGAAATGAAAATGGGATGATGAACAGGCAGCAACCAGCTGTTCCTCTCCCAAAATGGAGCAATAAGCTTTTTCAAGTCCCTCTCTCTAGTTTCTTAGTTAAACAGACCATGACACCATCTGAGTCATGCTGCCTCCCTCTAAGGACACCGTGACTGCAGGTTGGGGCTGTCAGACATCAGCATGGGTCCCACCAGCATGATCTGCCCCAGGTTCCCCTTCAGTGGTCGCTCCCAGCACTTCTTCAGGACAGGCAGCACCCAAACCCACACCACCACCCTATCCCAGACAACTCTGTACATCCTCCACCAGCCCTCCTCCTCCAAGGAGATGGTGAGAAACCGCCACTTTGTGATGCGAGGGGTTGGGCGTGCAGATTCTTGGTGCATCTAAATAGGGGATACAAGGAGATTTATTTAGTATGCCATGCTTAGGCTATATATAATTCTCTGGTCTTCGGGATCAGAAAGAATTACTATTTCCACCACTTGATGTGTAACTTGGGTGGGTTTGGTTTTTCCCGCCCCCCCCCCCCCCCCCCCCCCCCGCCTTCTGAAGCATCAGCAAGCAGCCACGGGTAAAGGTGGATTTGGCATGGGAGGATGCATCTTGCTCCCATGCCCAGGATTAACCTGATCACCAGGTTTGGGATGAAGAAGGAAGTTTTCCTTAAGTCAAGGACCATAGGGATGCCTTTATATTTTTCACCTTCTTCTACAAGATGGCATTACTCTAACAAAGGCCACCTGGGCATTTTTATTGGGCAAATACCCTGTTGCTGCAGAAGCCAACGACAGCGACAACATTCAGTCTCTCCGGCTTTCTACCTCTGGCACAATACTTTGTGTAGTATTTGGTATTTTAGACTTGGAGTTAAGTATATTAAAGTATGCCGGAGGATTATCTGTGGCTTTTGAAGCTCCAGGATGTTCATCTGAACCCCTGGAGATTTAATTTCTCTTTCGGAGTTGCCTGGGCTCACAGTGGCCCTGTGTAGTCCTCCATCCTCCTGTTTCACCAGCTACGCCACGCCACACACGACTGGGAGAGGCACCCAAGAAAATGACTCCAGTGGTTATCCTTATTGACTTACAATCCTTTACCACGGACACTCAGAAAAGCCTGCTGAGTGGCCATAATATACTATTTTAATAATGTTATATTCCCAATTAATTATTAGCTGTATCTTTTACCAGCTACCCTGCTATTTTATGTAGGTTCAGTGTTCAACAAAATAAATTTAGCACTTTCGTTCTGCTCTCAGTTTCGGCTCAGTGTTCCCTTCTCCCCAACCTCTGAAGCTTTCTCAGTATTTCACATTATCACCGTACATATTATTAAGCCACAAGTTCCCCAGGAGTTTCTGAAAAACACTTGGAAGCCCGGTTGCACAGCATCTCTAGTTTAAATGCGTTTGACTCAATAATACAATTTAATAACCACCATAGTTACAGTTTAGAATGAAAAATATCTCATTAGCTCTGTAAACTTGCAATATGCTGTCCTTTTTTTTTTTTTTAATTACCAAGCAGAAATATTTTTGGGACATATCTGACTATTCAGTAACACCACTATCAATTTTATCATGCCCACTCAGTAGTGGGCTTTATACCAGCATTAGATTCCTTTTAATTCGTAATATCAGATTTCTTTTAGTCCTAACACATTTTTATTTTCTTCTTTTGTTCTTTCCCTTTCTAACCACACGCTTTCAAATAATATAATAGCTCAGCTTAAAAGGTAATGCCCAGATAATCGGTGTTATGTTAATTATTGTCTCTTCCCTTCTTTGTATATGTGCGTGCGTATGTGTGTGTGCTCTAACAGCCACTGCCTGTCACCCACACTTAAAGAAACATCTTTACCTATCACATGTAATGATATTAGGTGTGTACATATATCATTCATATACATTTACTGTCAAGACACTGGCAGCCATCCAGCTGCCAACCTTATCAATATAAACAGAGAAACTGGAGAGGGGGCAGCCGGTGATTTCAGGGCAGACATTGCCTCACAGGCCAAGTTATTATTCCTTTTTGACAGGACAGGGGCTGGGCTTCTGCGTTACCCTAACATGCAAACCAGTACGTATGTACTAATTTATTTTGCACAGCGGAATCGTGGGTCTTTAGTATCTAATTAAGCATGCAAGAAAAAACACTCTGGGAGCAAGAAAGTTCCGCTAGGTCCTATTTCCCCACCAGTTTTACTCAGCACTAACGTTGTCATGAGAAAGCAATGCAGCATCTCCTCACCCCAGGCCGTGCCCATTCCTCCCCCAGCAAAAATGAGGGAAACCACTACTATCCTCTGTGGCAATGTGGGGTCTGGATCACCACCAGGCTGGTACCCACCTGTCCCCATCATCCTTTTGCTGGTGTCACCCCGATGCATCCCTCCCAACCATGCCCCCAAGGGGGAACCTTCAGCTTACCAGGGGAAGAACACACAGTGACCAGGGGCTGCTCTCCACCAGGGCCAGAAAAAGAAAAGCTGCTTTTAGACCAAGCAGCTCCTAGGGGCAAGGACAGCTTTTAAAGGCTGCAGATGCGTCACAGCTGAGGGCACTCAAGGTATCAGCCTCATCAGCTCCTCCCCAGAATTTGGGCTCTATCAGCAGCCACCTGGTTCATCCCAGCGTCTGCTGGTCCTGGCATGCAAGAGCATCTTCTGGGGTGGATATGCTGGCTGCTCTACGTTCATCCAAGCACGCTGAGGCACTGATTTCGTAAACGCTGACTTTATTTGGATGAGCTCCCCGCCATGATGCTCTCCGTCCTGCCCAGCTGCACTACCCTCCCATACCTGTTCCCATGGTGGGGACGGAGGAGCGTAGCGCAGGGAGCCGTGCTGCTGGTCAGAGGGGGGTGGAGGCAGGAGCAGAGATGTTTGTAGGTAGACCAGGCAGTCGCCTGGCAGGATGGGAGCCCAGACAAGCTGCAAGAGCTGTGTTGGAAGCTCGGCCAGACCAGACAGCTGCTCTCCCCCTCCCCAGTGCCTCCCCCCACCTCTCTCTCTGCACTCCCTTCCCTGCCCTCCGGTTCTACGGCTATAATCAAATCATAACTTTTATTAAATTTGAGATTACTTTTTAATGGAATCAATTTCTTGCGCGGTGCTTTTCCCTTCTGCCCCGCGGCTTAGCCACGCTCTGCACTTTTGTGGTTTTTACTCTGGTTTTTATCTCTGCTGCTGCCCTAATGAGGAACACCGGCTGCGTAGGTGAGCAGCCACGACCCTGTCCTACATCATTTGCTGCAGGGACAATGCTCGTGCCTTTGACCAGTGTCACCAGTGCAGACATCGCTGCTGAGGAGCACTGCAGGGGCAGGAGGATTTGTCCCACCTTGCAGCGTTGGATGGTATGAGCACCTCTGGGTTCTAGAAATTTTCCCCTGGAGGGAAGGGAGCCCTCACCTTTCCCCTTGGCTTTGTTGATGCATTGGAAACCCTAGATGATAGAGTCATAGAATGGTTTGGGTTGGAAGGGACCTTAAAGATCATCTAGTTCCACCCCCCTGCCCTGGGCAGGGACACCTCCCACCAGCCCAGGTTGCTCCAAGCCTCGTCCAACCTGGCCTTGAACCCCTCCAGGGATGGGGCAGCCACAGCTTCTCTGGGCAACATGGGCCAGGGGCTCACCGCCCTCAGAGTGAAAAATTTCTTCCTGATGTCTAATCTAAATCTCCCCTCTTCCAATTTGAAGCCATTACCTGTCGTCCTATTGCTATCCAGTTGCTCTGAAGCTCCTGGAACTCAGACAGGTTGAAGGCACCTGGCAGGGTCTCCCATCCTCTTTGTCGTGCCCTGATGGAAGTCAGAAATTTAAGCCAACACACGCACGGTGCTTGGCCAGGCTCTGTGAGGATGCATACTCTGGGGCAGCCACGTGGGCAGGCTCTCTCCATGTTACCAAGCAAACCACATGGATGCCACCACACACAGCCACTCAAGCACAGCCTTCCCAGCCTTCATGGTTTTTCAGTTTCTTAATAACCGTATTGCCCAAAATGGCTTCAACTTTGCAGTTTTATGTAACTTTCCACTCGTCTTCCCCGCCTCCCCTTCTGCTTATTCTTTTCTCTTTCTTCCTACAACACCTACAGACTGTATTATATCCTCTGATGCAAAAGGCCCATTCTGCTTTCACGTGTAACCGCATAATGACAACAAGAAAAATAACAGTGACAGTTTTTATTTGGTCCTCCTCCTGCTGATGTTCTTGAAAAGGAATTTAAGATCCTAACTTCAGATCTCAAACACGAATGTTCTGGGTCCCTCAGATTTCTTGGTTAGAAACTGTGTTTTCTAAATCCTTATTTAGGGAACAGCAGGTCAGGCTGCCTC